>NC_059111.1:78767651-79140151 GCF_020740685.1 Jaculus jaculus
AATTTGCCAAATTACCTTAATTATTTTAATTGCATTAATTTTGTTTTATTAGTAAATAATGTTCTTTTGGTTTCTCCTTAAGCCAGAGAACAAGGGCCAGAGAATTATAGATGGACCATCCTAGAGCACGGGTTCCTTCTTTTTAAAAAATACTGGGAAACTTAATATATGAACATATTGCAAATTTATGGTATTTCCATCAGGTTATCATCTTTTTTCCCCTCTTATTGCCCTTATTCCACTGATGGCACATTTTCAAATGTAAAGAACTCCTTTAAGTTGGCTGTCGTGGTGCACATCTGTCGTTTCTATATTTGGACCCTGAGGCAGAAGTACGGTCAGAGCAATGCCGCCTAGGTTACCTATTGAGACAGTGTCTCAGGAAAAAAACAAAAAACAAACAACAAAAAAAACCAAATAAGCTGGGCGTGGTGGCGCATGCCTTTAATCCCAGCACTCAGGAGGCAGAGGTAGGAGGATCACCATGAGTTCGAGGCCACCCTGAGACTCCATAATGAATTCCAGGTCAGCCTGGGCTAGAGTGAGACCCTACCTTGAAAAACAAAACAAAACAAAACAAAAAAATAAAAATAAAAAATAAAGCAACAAAAATAATTCCCATTAGTATATTATCTGTGTATATAGTTTGTTTTTGGTTTTTCGAGGTAGGGTTTCACTCTAGTCCACACTGACCTGAACTTCACTATGTATTCTCAGGGTGGCCTTGAACTCCCGGTAATCCTCCTAACTCTTCCTCCCAAGTGCTGGGATTAAAGGCGAGAGCCACCACAACCAGCTTGTGAATATATTTTCCATGTATATGTTTATTAAATTTTGTACATAGAAAACAAATTTGCCTTCAGAAAAATGAGCTAATATAAATATACTTTCTTAGGAATATACGGTTGGTCTTTGTTTTACTTCTGAATGTCATGTGTTAATTAATTAATTAATTAATTAATTAATTTTGTTTTTTCCAGGTAGGGTTTTACTCTAGCCCAGGCTGATCTGGAATTCTCTATGTAGTCTTAGGATGGCCTTGAACTCACAGTGATCCTCCTACCTCTTCCTCCTGAGTGCTGGGATTAAAGGAATGTGCCACCCCACCCGGCCTCATGTGTTAAATTTTAATTACTCTTAAATGTCTTTCATATATATCTCAGTGCCTTCCCTTTCTTCTTCTTAGTTTCTAGCAATAACACCACTTCTCTCAGTACCAACTTTACTGCTGTTGCAGTCAGGTTCAAATTTGCTGACAGAAATCACCTGACCAAGAACAGCTTGTGGGAGCAAAGGTTTATTTTGGCTTCCAGAGTTGAGGGGAATCTCCATGATGACTGGGGAAAACGATGGCATGAGCACAGAGTGGACATCACCTCCTGGCAAACATCAGATGGACAACAGCTGTAGAACAGTGTGCCAAACAGTGGCAAAAAGAAGCTGGCTGTAATACCCATAAGCCCGCCTCCAACAATACACGGCCTCCAGGATGCTTTGATTCCCAAATCTCCATCAGCTGAGAACACTGCATTTAGAACATCTAAGTTTATGGGGGACACCTGCATCAAACTACCACATATGGCATTTTGCTGCTGTTTCCTGACTGTGATAGAATATGGTAAGTTAAAAGACAAAGATATTTTATTGACATGTTCATATATGATTTACCATTTATAGATATTCAAATAAATGTTCTTATACAAACACATTTTGAAGTTAAGGAAGGAAGAATAAAATTTAAGTTTAGTTGTTTTCTTTTAGACACTTAAGTCTACAATACAAATACACACAAAAATTAATGTGTTCCTTAGACTTTTATCGGATTGACTTCATCAGGGCTCCTTACCCAAATGATGATCTTCTGTGAATGGGTCAGCTATAGCCTTGTTAGGTTACCCACTGTGATGTATGGACATGATTTTTTTTTCTATGTTTGCTTTTATGTAAGGAAGGTAGAGTGAACGAACTAAGTAATACTAAATATGAATGATTTAAAATTATTTTCTTTACTTACTATTTTGAGTGAGAGAGAGAGAGAGAGAGAGAGGGAGAGAGAGGGAGGGAGAGGAGAGAGAGAATAGACACATTAGGGAATCTAGCCATTATAAACAAACTCCAGACTCAAGTGCCACCTTGTACATCTGGCTTTACATGGGTATTGGCAAATTGAACCTGGGTCCTTAGGTTTTGCAGTCAAGTGACTTAACTGCTGAGCCATCTATCCAGCCCATATAACCTTGTTTTTCTTTAGGTTTTAATAATTGCATGATTGCTCCTTTTACACTGACTGGCTTCTAATACAACCATAAAAAGTAAATTCAGGGCTGGATAGATTGCTTAGTGGTTAAGGCATCTTCCTGCAAAACCAAAGGTCCCCTATTCAATTCTGCAGGGCCCACGTAAGCCAGATGCATAAGGTGGTGCATGTGTCTGGAGTTCATTTGCAGTGGATGGAAGCCCTCTTATACTTATTCTCTCTCTCTCCCTCTCTTTCTCTTTCTTCTTCTTTGTCCCTTTCTCAAATAAATAAAAATAGAAAAAGTAAATTCAATGAACCACTTTTCCTTTTGCCTAAGAATTTCTTTATAAAGAGCTCTTCAGTAAGACTTTTTAAGCACAGGAAATATCACAGAGATAGCATTGACTGTGCACTTTTACAAAACAAGCCCTCCACTTCTGTGTTAAATTAGACAATAAGGACAAAGCATGAGTGTTCACACAGATACATATATACATATGTGCATATGCACTTATACAAACACACACACACAACACAGCTGAGGAAAAGCTGATACTCTAAGAGACATATTTTGTTACTAACACAGAAATTTACATGGGAACTTTCATGATGATTAAGCCAGAAATGAAATATTCCTAGAAAGATAAGTAGGTAATAGCATCCTGCTATGATTTTTAGATTCCTATTGGCTAGGAATTCATCTGATAATCAGGAGGCAAGCACTGAAACAGTAAAGATAATCTCATTAGAAAAAAAAAAAAAAAGGAGATGGCTTAGTGGTTAAGATGCTTGCCTACAAAAGCCTAAGGACCCAGGTTCAATTTTCCAGGTTCCACATAAGCCAGGTGTACAATGGTGGCACTTACATCTGGAGTTCATATGTAGTGGCTAGAGGCCCTGCATACCAATTCTCTCTTTCCTTCTTTAATAAATAAATAAATAAAAATAAAAATCTTTAAAATAGGGCTGTCTAAAAATGGAAAATATTAATAGAGCCTTACTAACATGAATAATTGATAAAACACTATTCAAAATGACAGAAATCACATAGATTTGCAAAATCTATGTAGAAAACAATGATTAGTTCATTTCTAATTCACAATTACTCAAGTTTAAAAGATATACTTATTCAATACCCTTATGTACTAGAGAAATGATTCATAATGAGCCTAATTATTTTCTGGGATGTTTGAGTGGCAGAAATATATACTCCTACCTCAGCCTCCTGAGTGCTGGGCTTAACGACATGCACCACCATTCCTGGTGCTTTGTTGTATTTTGACTTTTTATTTATTTTGGCATGTACATGTGCATGTGTGTTGAACATGCATATGTGTACTTATGCTTATGTGGGTGCATATGGGTGTGCATGCATTGAAGGCCAGAGGTAGACATCAGGTGTCTTTCTCAGTCACTTTCTACTAAATTTGTCTTGACAAAGGTTCTCTCACTGAACTTGGAGCCTATTAGTTTGGCAACATTAGCTAGCCAATATGTCCCTGGGATCCTCCTGTCTCCATTTCTCCAGCCTCAGAGTTACAAACATGGACCTCTATGCATGGATTTTATTTGAGTACAAGGGATTTGAATTCAGGTTCTCATGCTTCTATAGCAAGTGTTTTACTAACCAAGTCATATATCCAGCTCTTTCACTTATTTCTTACCAACCAAATATAAAATATAAATATGCACAGAGTAGGTCAGTTTAAGTTAAAGAAGCTGGTTATGTGTTGAGAGTAATGATTTTGGGTTGGCTTGCCTAACCTAGGATGTGTGATACATTTAAAGAAAAAGAAGGAACTAATAAATTATCATCAAGTATAAACATCTGTAGTAACTGTAATCTCAAGTTTCTCTTGCTCCATAACTACTAAAAAATATCTTCTGTTGCAAGGGTGTGAGAGTCATAGTATGTTCATGGTTATATGGAAGAGCAGTTTAATGGGAAATGGGGTAGTTTATATAAAGCACTGTGGACAGTTTCTAAGATTTAGGAGAAGCTGAATAAATTTAAATTTTCCTTTGCAGTTGCTTATGAAGTTTTTGTACAGGGAATAAAAATCCCTATTCATGAGATTTGCAGTAAAATCACAGTAGTGCATATATAAACTTTGAATGGATTTTCTGTATATTTTTTTAGCCTTTATAATGAGTGTTTTGTTATTGCTAAATTAGTAGGGCTTACTGTGCCTTCTCTATTTCTCATCCAAGATGACAACTAAATAAGTTATGGATTGAGATATTATTCTCTGACTTTTAAGATACAGGTGTCAGAAAAACAGTAATTTGGCAAGCATTCACCTAACAGAATCACTCATAAGAATTATATGAAAAGGCTGGGTCAGGAATACTGAAGTCCAAGCTCCCAGCATGTTCCTCCCTAGGTGCCCACAGGTTTAATTGAGAATTATCCTCCTTAGGGTGTCTGCCTTTTACTTCTGCCTTCCCATCTGACTTCCTCACTGCGGTTGCTCCATGTACAATTATCCTTGGGGATATCCCCAGGTGTTTCAGCACTTTCCCTGAGTTCCTTTCTGTCCATCTGCTTGCTAATCAATTTCTTCAGACTTTTGGGTATTTCATTTGCCAGAGATTTGCTTGTCCTGCTGTTTATTTAGATTCACTCCAAAGCCCATTTAAAGGTTTTTAGGCTTTGAAATCTGGTTTCCCTCACTTTATGTTTCTATAGAGTCTATGAGGATGCTGCACATGATGAGTATTAAATAAATTGTTGTGATTTTGATTTCCTGACACATCAGGTCTTTGATGCTTACTGTTTTCCTACAGATTTTCTGAGACTTTGCAGGTTGTGTTTATCCAATCAGTAATCTCTATACAAAAAACACAGGAAAACTTTATGTGATTCTTCACAGATGACTGTCTATCCATTGATATTATGCAACAGCAATTATAACATATTGTAGATATAATATGGAGCACATTTTAATTAAAAATAGGAAAAACATGAAACAGTCTATCAACTCAGTGTTTTGTCACAGTTCATCAGTATCCAGTGAGTTTCCAATATGTAGAAGCTGTGGGGTCACACATTAGACATAATCTGTATTTTCAGTCAATATGGTAATATTAATGTTGCTCAATCATTGGATGTTTTACTTTTCAGTAGCATAAAGTATGAAGACAAGTGGAAAATAAGGACAATATGATAAGAAAAATGTACATCAGTGTATCTGTCTTAGTATGCTTGTGACTCTATATAGCAAAATACTATAGAATGAGTAATTTATGAGCAAGAAAAATTATTTCTCCCAGTTCTAAAGGCTGTAAGTCCAAGAACATCACCATGTTTGGCAATGACTTGCTCTCTGCTCATAAACTGGCACCTGTAAGTTATGACTCACAAAGCAGAAGGAGCAAGGGAAATCTATTATATTACCCTTGAAAAGTATTAATTTAATCCATAGTGGTTAGGCTCCCATGAGTTAAGTATTTCTCAAAGGGCACACAAACATGTTACTAGTTATGAGGTTTCATCATAGGAATTTTGAGATATACCAAGTTTCAGATCATGGCATTATCCAAAATGAAAGCATTGGGAAAAATTGCCTTTTCCTATCAACAGATATTTTTAAATCAGGAGAAGCCAGTCTGTGCTTAAGCAGTATCATATTTATAAAAATTGATAACAAAATCAATTTTATTCTGACATGCAAAGGACTCAAGCATATAACATTTTACTCCATAATATGTACAATTGCTATGTGTCAATCAAGAATTTTAAAAAGTAAGAATTATACTTTGTTATGTTAGGCAAAACTGATATATTTTAAAAAGGTATTTGAAAAGAATTTATTCTTGAGCATGCATTCTTATTGCTAATGGGAACTGCTGTCATAAATGAAAGGAAACAAATATGTCTATAAAGATAGCTTCTCTTCACAAAGCTTATTTAGCTTTGACAGAATCATGAAATGCTGCAGGCTTAGAATTTCAGCAAGAAAAGACACTCTCTACAAGGAGTTTTTTTTTTTTTCTATTTATAATTTCAAAGCATTTTAAAAACTGATTAAAGACATCAACTTTTCCTTTTATTGCCAGCCTTTTAACCTACAACATAAGTGATCAATCACAGGAGGTAAATGTACATATTTAATATGAAGAATTTTGTGTAATCATTTGTTTTTGTGTTACCAAGATTCTTACTCTCTTTCATATTATAATTTTTTAATCTAGTGTCTCTGTGCTTGTGAGTTTTGTTTCTTGCACGGGAGGCAGGTTCTAGCATCAATGTAATGAACCAGGGCATTGGGCATCTGAACTTCATCATTTCTTTCAATGGCCTTGACATATGATAGGAGATAAATTAATACCTTTTGCTTAGTTGAAAGAATCATCCATTTGCTAGACTTATGTTATGCTGAGTGAGGACAAAGGAAATAAACATATAATATTTAGATTAATTGGGTATTTATTAAAAGTTGGATTGTATGAGAGAGAAGTATACAAGTTTGACATATGCTTAGCACTTATTGTATGTTAGGTTATAAACATAAAAGTTGAGTGTCTTTCTTTTGCCCTAATCAGCACTTGAGCTTTAAATTGTGCTTACTTCAAATTGTTGTCAATGCCTACTTTTAGGCAGCAGTCATTATATATTCACATCTCATCCCTTAGGCATGTACTCCTCCATCTTCATTCTAGTAGTCAGTATATATCAATGTTTGCTATGTTATTAAAGTCTATTCTAATATTCATACCCTGTAGATTTGTAAAATGGATACTAGTCTTTTCAGAGGCTGGAGGGCAAACACATGTATGCAGGTGTCTTTCTAGTTCCCACAGTATGACCTCTAGTGAGTATTTCTCTTGTTTCTGATAGCTAGTTTTTCTGCAGCAGCACACATCTTGGGGCATTTAGACTACATGTCAAATAGAGTTTCAGAAACAAAGTTCTAAGCTACTGTGGTGGAACACACCTGTAATCTCAACCAAGGGATGCAGAAGCAGGAGGATAGTTTGAGGTCGTCTTGGGTTATATAGTTACATATCCTGTCTTAAAAAATTGTGTGTTGACCGCACTCATGACCTCATAGCAGCTGTTCTTACCTGCACAATATTGGGCCCATCAAACTGTTGTCATGGATGATGGAAAAAAAGGCAAACACAAAGAGAGAAAGAGAGAGAGAAATGAAAACAGAAAAGGGGCTGGTTGGAAGGAACAAGGGATTCATGGTTCAGTGAAAGGGGAATGGGGAGGGAAGTAAGAGAATAATAGGAGGTGATTATCCACACACACACATACATATTGTAAGCAAAAAGGTGCTTAAACATTCAACTACTATTTTGTAGTTTAAAATGAAATAATACTGACATTTTATTTTGTGTAGATAGTGCTAAAGTTGGTGTTTCAAGTCTGAAGATAAACTGGACATAAATGTTTGTGATGTCTTTTGAATATTGGCTATAAATGCAATATACTTCTTTTATTTTTTAAGATTTAAAAATTTTTGAAAAAATGATTATGAAATTTCCACTTGTACAGAAGCAATATTGTTAAGTAAAGAAACAAATTTATTTAGCTATAACTTTTTTATTGTTAAGAACATATTTTGTATGAATACATCGTGTATTGACACCATTTTTTCCCTCCTCCCTTGCTCCATTCCACAGGGGGCCTTCCTCAGTGGAGTTGCTGATATTCCTCATGGGGTTGTGGGTTATGTGTTGTGGGAGCAGCAGTTAGGTACTGGGGGAAGGCAGTGCCTCCGGGTATGATATCCCAACCTATGACTCTTAAAATCTTTCTGCCCCCTTTTTCACAAAATCCCCTGAGCTTTGGTGGGTATGTGTTAAGTCTACTTGAGTGATAAGGTCTTAGGAGCCTCTGTATTTCTGCTTTGGTAGATGCTGTCTCCTTCATTCTGGTGTAGTTTGTCAGGCTCACTGAGGAAGCAGCACTCTTGTTTGCCTCACCACTGCCTCTGTGGTTTCACCTGGGCCTTGCCTGAGATGCCAGGGGTAGTTTACCTCCTCAGATCTTGCTCCCTTCTGAAAAAGACCAGATTTTCCATTAGAGAGTGAAGTCTTCATAGGTTAAATTGGATAAGCATATCAATTTAGGGAGAATTTGATGTATGTAACCCTTCTTTTAGCCAAAGACTAATGAGAACTTGATACTGGAGAACATAATCTTTGTCTTCATAGGATTCAGACCTGGTTACCAGTTCCAGATATCAATTCCTTTTCATTGATTACCCACCAAGGCTATATACCACCATTGCAGTGGTGTGTACTTCATGTTAGGCTGGTTGTTTCTGAGTAGTTTAGAGCCTTGCTTGCTCACAGTGTTGTTGGCCACTTCCCCCCAGTAGCTCATGTAGAGCTTTCCAGCACTAGACAGGACAACTGTCTGGGACAGGCTCTCTTCCAGATTTCAGCCAAGTCTCTCCATGTCTGCGCTGGCAGAATATGGTGAATTCAGCAATAGGCTAGTATCTAGACAGGAAATCAAGTGCTTTGGTAGAAACCTGTCTTCTTGTTTTGGGGACCTCATAGGTCTCTCCAATCAACAGCTCAATGTCAGTAGCACCCATTTCTGGTACTGCCAATTACAGGTCAAAGTTTTTTTTTTTTTAAGGTTAGGCTTTATCCCACACTCTCCTAAACCCTTCTTTTCAATCACTCCCCCTATACTTCTGCTTTTATTACAATACTTTGCTGTTTTTGTTACTATAGCTTTGTAGTATAGCTTTAGATAAGGTATGGTGATACCTCCAGAAATAATATTTTTACTGAGGATATGTTTGAATATATGAGTTCTGCTATCATTCCACACGAATTTTGAGATTTTTTTTCTATCTCTGTGAAGAATAATGCTGGAATTTTTATTGGTATTGAATTAAATCTGTATATTGCTTTGGTATAATTGCCCATTTCCCAATATTAATTCTACCTATCAAGGAGCACGGAAGGTCTTTCTATCTTCCCAAGCCATCCTAAATTTCTTCCTTGAGTAGTTTTGTGGTTTCATTTTATAGGTCTTTCACATCCTTGGTTAGTGTCATTCCAAGGTATTTATTTATTTATTTATTTATTTATTTATTTATTTATTTATTTATTTATTTATTTTGTGGCTATTGAAAATGGAACAGCCTTGCTGATTTCTTTCTCTGTATATTTGTCCTTTACATATAGAAAGACTGCTGTTTTTGTGTGTTGATTTTGTATCCTGCCAGTTTACTAAAGGAATTAATCACCTCTAGAAACTTTGAGATGAGAACTTTTGGGTCACTTATGTATAGGATCATATCATCTGCAAAAAGGGATAATCTGACTTCTCCCTTTACAATTCAATTTGTATCCCTTTTATTTCTTTCTCCTGCCTTATTACTTGGGCTAGGACTTCTAGTACTATGTTTAAGAACAGTGGTGAGAGTGTGCACCTCTGTTTTGTTCCTGATGTCAGTAGGAATTCCCTGAGTCTTTCCCCATTAAGTATTATTTGGGTTTTAGGTGCTTTTTATATAGCTTTTGTTGTGTTGAGTTATACACTGACCATGTCCATTCTCTCCAAGGTTTTAATGGTAAAGTTATATTGTATTTTATCAAAGGCCTACTCTGCATCTATTGAAATGATCATGTGTTTTTTGTGATGTACTTTACTTATGTTGTTTGTTATGTTGACCAATTTACATATGTTGAAGCATTGCCACATCTCTGGAATGAACCCTGCTTGATCAAGGTCAATAACACTTTTTTTAAAAATTTCATTTATTTATTTATGAGTGACAGAGAGAGAAAGAGGCAGAGAAAGAGAGGGAGAGAGAGAGAGCAAGCGAGTACCAGGGCCTCCAGCCACTGCAAATGAATTCCAGATGTGTGTGTCCCCTTGTGCATCTGGCTAACGTGGGTCCAGGGGAATTGAGCCTCGAACCGGGGTCCTTAGGCTTCACAGGCAAGTGCTTAACCACTAAACCATCTCTCTAGCCCTCAATAATACTTTTTTTTTTAAATTTTTTTTTTTTATTTATTTGAGAGCGACAGAAACAGAGAGAAAGACAGATAGAGGGAGAGAGAGAGAATGGGTGCGCCAGGGCTTCCAGCCTCTGCAAACAAACTCCAGACGCGTGCGCCCCCTTGTGCATCTGGCTAATGTGGGACCTGGGGAACCGAGCCTCGAACCGGGGTCCTTAGGCTTCACAGGCGAGCGCTTAACCACTAAGCCATCTCTCCAGCCCTCAATAATACTTTTGATATGTTGTTGAATTCAGTTTGCAGGAATTTTATTCATGATCTTTTCATCTAAATTCATCAGGTATATAGGCTTTCAGTTTTTCATTCTTCTTGTATCTCTGTGTGGTTTTGGTATTAGGGTGATGCTAACTTCATAAAAGGAGCTGGGGAGGATTACCTGCTCTCTGATTATGTGAAGCACTTTGAGAAAACTTGGTTCCAGTTCTTAAATGAATAAATGAACATTTGATAGAACTCAGCTGAGAAGCCAGCCAGTCCTGGAATTTTTTTCTATGAAGAGGTTTTGATTACCTTTTCAATCCCTATGAATGTAATAGATTTGTTTATGGCATTAGTCTTCTTTGAGTTAGTTTTGGTAGGTGGTATTTATTTAGGAATTCATTGATTTTTTTCCAGATTATCCAATTTTGTGGAATAGAAGTTTGGAAGTATATTCTAATGATTCTTTCAATTTCATTGATGTCTGTTGTGAACTCTCCCTTTTCATTCCTGCTTTGTTAAACTGAGACTTCTAATTCTTCATTTGATCAAATTGATGAAAGGTTTATTAATTTTGTTTATTTTTCTCAAAGAACCACCTCCTCAGTTCATTGATTTTCTTCATTGTTTTCTTAGTTTCTGTGATTTCTTCTCTGATCTTCAATATTTCTTTCTGTCAGGATAACTTAACATTGGATTAGTTCTTTTTTTTTCCCAATGCCTTTAGGTGGATGACTAGGTTCTTAATTTGGGATCTCTTCATCTGTGTGAGGAAGGCATTTGGTGCAATGATTTTCACCTTATGACTGCCTTCATTTGTCACATAAGTTTTGGTAAGTTGTGTTTTCATTATCATTTAGTTCTAGAAATTGTACATCTTTTTTTTTTTTTTTTTTTTTTTTTTTTTTTTTTTTTACTTCTTTCACAACCAATTTATTGTGTAAAAGTGGGTTCAGTCTCTCCCAGAGTTGGCAAAATTCCTGAAGTGTCTCTTATTGTTAATTTCTAGTATAAAGCATTGTGATCTGATAAGATGGAAGAAGTTACATTAGTTTTTTTTTATTTATGGAGGAATGCTTTCTGGTCTAATATATGATCTGTTTTAGAGAAGGTTCCATGGCTGCTGAGAAGAATGTGTGTTCTGTAGAATAGGAATGGAAAGTTCTGTAGATGTCCATTAGGTCTGGTTGGACTATAGTGTTGTTGAGCATTATTATTTCCCTGTTGATTTTCTCTTCGGATGATCAGTCTAGATGAGAGTAGAGTATTAGCTAACCCCAAATATGACGATGTTTGTGTTTATTTCTGCTTTGTTGTCAAGTGGGTTTTGTTTTATAAACTGTGGTACACTTGTGTTTGTTTCATAAAGACTGATGATTGTGATATCCTCTTGTTAGATCATTCCCTTAATGGATCAGAAGTGGTTTTGTTTGTCCTTTTGGATTATGTTGTGTTTGAAGTCTATCGTATCAGATATTAATGTAGCAACACTTATTTTTTTTTTTCTTATTTTCATTTGTTTGGAATATTATTTTCTATTCTTTCACCCTGAGGAGGTGTCTGTGTTTAGTGGTGAAGTGGGTTTCTTGAAGACAGCAGATAGAAGGGTCCATTTTTTTTTTACCTACCCTTTTAACTTGTGTCTTTTGATGAATGAGTTAAGACCATTAATATTTAAGGTTGTAAATGTGTGGTTTGATTTGATCCCTTCCATGATAGGGTGCTTCATGGGGTTTGGTGTTTTCTTGTGTTTTGTACTATTTTGAGCCTGGTCTATTTTGGTTATTGTGATCTTCTTTTGTTGGCCCTTGAGATTGGTTGTTTGACTGTTCTGTGTGTATTCCCTCAAGTATTCTCTGTAGGTTTGGCTCTGTGTTCATATAATCATATAGTGGACTTTTTTCATGGAAAGTTTTCCTTTAATCATCTGTTATAGGTGACACATTCACTGGATACAGTAGCTTGGGTTGTAATTCATAGTTTTTAAGAATTTGATATGTTGCATACGAGGCCATTCTGGCTTACAGGTTTCCACTGAGATATCTGAGGTAATTCTCATGGGATTGCCTTTGTATGTAGTGAATTGTTTCTCTCTTGCTGCTTTTAGCATTCTCTCTTTGTTTTCATTGTTAAGAGTTTTAACTATTATGTGCTTTGGAGACAGGTCCTTTTTATGTCCTGTCTATTGGGGTTCTGTGATTTTCTTGTATCTTGATGGACTTCTCTTTTGCAAGATTGGGAAAATTTTCTTTAATAGTTTTGTTAAATATGTCCTCTATTCCTCTGGCCTGGACTTTTCCCCTTCTGTTATAACTATGATCTAGATGTTTCTTGTTTTAGAGTATTCAGAAGTTCCCTCATATTCTTTTGCACGAGTTTTTTGAACTTAGCAAGGTTTTTGGCCTTCAGATCAATTTCTTCTGTCTTGTCTTCCATCTCAGAAGTTCTATTTTCCCCATGAATACATGTGTTAGTGAGAGGTTATAGAGATGTTTTTAAAAGCTCTATTTGATTTTTGTTTTCTGTTGTGTTATTTTGCATCATATGCATCTCTTTTTTGAGGTCTGATTTTCTTGATGCTTTCTGAAATTCATTCTTATATTTGATAATGTCTTCTTTAAGCTTGATCAGCTGGTTATTGAGATCCTCTGTTTGTTGACTCACCTTCAATTCATTTGAGGCTTCTCTGGTTTACTTCAATTAAGCTAAACCTAATGTCAAATGCTAAGTGCTCTAAGAGATGATTCTACTCAATTTCATTTATGCAATTATTGATTTTTTTGATCCTTTGCTTCCAGTTGAGCAATTATTTTGATCAAGTTCACATAGCTTGTTGGGTTTTCATTTTGGGATTCAATTTCAGTTGTTTTCTCTATTTGTTAATTAGACAATTCATTTGTGGGACTAGGCATTCTTGATGGAGATCTCTCAATTTTCTGACTTTTTTATTTATTTGCTTTGTGGTCTACCCATCTTGGGGAAAAGTCTCCTTTTATTTATGAAGAAACAGGTGTCTGCCCTTGTAGGATCTTGCAGTGAGTTTTCTGTGAAACAGATTGATGTAGAATAGTGTTAGAACTGCAGGTGTATAGATCGTGGAGATTGCAAGTACATCAAAGGTACCTGGGGAACTCTGAGGTATGGAACTGGGAGCTCTGGCCTTCTCACTCTACTTGCCACACTCTTCAGCCCAAGGGAACCAGGGGTTGGGGAACCAGGATCTGGGAAGTAGGAGAGCTGGGAGAAAGAGGCCTGCTCCCACAGTGGCCCATGTATTTCCTGGCTCAGGAAAACAGGGATTTGGGGACCCAGGAACCAGCCAATCAGAAAGCAGGGTAAAAGGCCTGCTTCCACTACACACATGCAGGGACCAGGCCTCTCAAAGCCAGTAGAAGGGGTATTGGGACCAGGGAACTGGGAGGTGTGGAAGGTATCCAGAGCTCTGGCCTACTCATTAGGTATGCACACCCCCTGGAGCATGGGATTTGGGGTCCAGGGGTGACTCAATCAGGAGAGTGGAGCAACAGGCCAGCTTGCACAGCTTGGATACAGTGTCCAGGTACCCCCCAACCAGCAATAGGGATACTTAACTATAACTTTATATAGCTTCTTTTTAATTTCCATTTGTGTAGCACAGATAACAAAGGTCTTTAGTGGTAAACCATGTCTTATTTTAATCACAGCAGGACTTGTCAACTCTGTCAGCATCAACATAGAGTTTTAAGTTTAACATCAGGATTATTTTCTAGTTGGAAGGAAGGTTACCATGAAATTATACTATCCAAAATGTCTAGAAAATTCACACACACACACACACACACACACACACACACACACACGCACGCACACATACAGTATTAATGTCTTCTGTTATTATTCTCCTTTTTCACTTCTCTACTCCTTAAATTTTTTACTCATCTATTGAATAGTACTCAACATATAGAATTGTTAACACCCACACAAAATCTTACTTTTCAAATACTAATATACAATTATAGAGTCCTTTATTATTACATGAAATATCTAATTTATAATGTTTGTACAGTATCTAATACCTAATGTGCCCATGATTTATTATTTTTTAAAGTTATTCAGAAGGAATATGTGGTGGTTTAATTCAGGTGTCCTCCATAAACATAAGTGTTCTGAATGCTAGGTCCCCAGCTAATGGAGATTTGAGAATTAACAACTCCTGGAGGCAGTGTATTGTTGTGGGTGAGCTTATGGGTCTTATAGCCAGTTTCCCCTTGCCAGTGTTTGGCACACTCTCCTGTTCTGTTGTTCATCTGATATTGCCACGGGGTGATGTCCATCCTATGCTTATTCCATCATTTTCCCCTGCCATCATGGAGCTTCTCCTCAAGTCTATAAGCTAAAATAAATCCTTTTTCCTACATGCTGCTCTTGGTTGGGTGATTGCTGCAAGCACTGTGAACCTGACTGCAACAGTAAAGTTGATAACAAGGAGTGTTGTCATTTGCTGCTAGACACTGGACTCTGTGGCTTTGGCCTTTTGGAGCTGAGTTTCAAGAGGAATGTGGAAAGATTTTAAATCTTGGCCTAAGAGATGTCTTTCAGTGCTATAAATACAGTTTGATGGACTATTCTGGTCAGAGTTTGAAGATTTGAATGCAGAAAAAACTAAGGACAGTGAGATTTGGCTTATGAAGCTGAGAAAGAGCTTTGCCTGGACTGTACTAGAAGAAATTTGTGTGAGAAGCTTGCTGTTATGCCCTTGTCCCAAGAGTTTGTGCAGGATTGCATTGCATAGAAATGGACTGGGGTGGGTAGAAGAATATGGCACAGAGAAAATGAAATCTTTGGGTGAAATTGATGCCCATTCAGCTACAATTGAGAGACTGCAACCTTTGAGACTGGCCAGCTGAACTCCATTGGGACAACAGAAAGAAAACAGTCTTTTAAAGGGGCCTGAATGCTAAAATAGTGTCTTGTTCTTCAAAGACTGCTTTAGTTCCCCCGCCCACACCCCAATTAACAAACTGGTACTCCACCTGGTATTATGAAATATAGAAATGAAGGAAATAGCGGGTCATTGAATTTTTAACATGGTCTTGTGTTTTAGGAATGGCTATGGTCAGTGTGAAGCAGGTTTGCTGGATGCCTGCATGGAGACCCGATGGAGTTGTGAGGATGGACCAACCATGGGTTTCAGTGGAGACCCAGTGGAGATGCCAGGACAAAGAGATAGCTGCTAAAGAAAGCTAAAAGCCCAGATGAAGTTTTCTAGGAGTATGAGTAGTCTAGATAGACAGATAGAATTGGAATCCCAGAAACATTGCTGGTTAGAATTATTGGACTTGTAACTGGCTAGAATTGTTAGACTTTAAGCTACAGAGTTTGGTGTTTGCCCTGTTTAAATCTTGTGATGCCTGAGTATTTATTTGCTATGCCCAGTGCCATATTTTGCAGTATGAGTGTTTATTCTGTGCCATTATGGTTTTGGAGGGGGAGTTTTTCGTATTATGACTCAGTTAAAAGACCTTGGATTATGGATATGATTGAAAATCATTAGGATTTGATAAAAACTATGGGGACTTATAAAGTTGGACTGATTGCATTATGTTACACATCATGTATGGTTATGAGTTTATGGGGGAGAGGGTCAGAATGTGGTGGTTTGATTCAGGTGTCTCCCATAAACTTAGGTGTTCTGAATGCTAGGTCCCAGCTGATGGAGATTTGGGATTTAACCCCTCCTGGAGGCACTGTGTTTTGGGGGTGCAGACTTATGGGTATTACAGCCAGTTTCCCCTTGCCAGAGTTTGGCACATTATCCTGTTCCTGTTGTACATTTGATATGGTTGGGGGGGGCGGTGATATCCACCCTCTGTTCATGCCATCATTTTCCCATGCCATCATGGAGCTTCCCCTCAAGTATGGAAGCCAAAGTAAACCTTTTTTCCCCACATGTTGCTCTTGGTTGTGTGATTTCTGCCAGCAGATGTGAACCTGACTACAACAGGATATTTATATGAAAATGTTATTTTATCATTTTTATTGCCCTTATTCTAGCATTTCTTAAGCTCGGATTTTGCATATGGGCCCTTTACTCTGCTAAAGATTTAAAGAGGCCAGGTGTGGTGGCGCACGCCTTTAATCCCAGCACTTGGGAGGCAGAGGTAGGAGGATCGCTGTGAGTTCAAGGCCACCCTGAGACTACAGAGTTAATTCCAGGTCAGCCTGGACCAGAGTGAGACCCTATCTCAAAAAAAAAAAAAAAAAAAAGAAAGAAAAAGAAAAAAGAAAAGAAAAGAAAGAAAAAGATTTAAAGAGAATTACATAAGATGAATGAATGTTGGAAGGAGAAATCCTTTTCTACTTATGGTGGGTTCATTTACTACGGGAATTTCAAATATGAATGTTAAAAGACATAGTAATGAAAGAAACAGAAGTTTGCTAACATGGATATCACACTCACATAGAGGAGTGGTGATAATTTAATTAAAGTGGTAGTTAGAATTTAGGGTGTATAAGGATCTTTTTTAAAAAGTGAATTTTTTTAAGATTTATTTTTGTTTTATTTATTTATGAGAAGGAGAGAGAGAAAGGGAGGGAGGGAGTCAAGGAGGGAGAGAGAGAGAATGTGCATATCAGGGCCTCTAGCCACTGCAAATGAACTCCAGATACATGTGCCACCTTGTGCATCTAGCTTATGTGGGACCTGGAGAATCAAACCTGGATCCTTAGGCTTTGTTGGCAAGTGCCTTAACTGTTAAGCCATCTCTCCAGCTCAGTGTATAAGGATATTAATGAAAAAAAAATAAATTTGCAGAGAATTCACAAGGAAAAATGGAAAGTACTTTAGGCTTTTCAGGATAGCAAATGTTGTGAGTGGAAGATAGGCATTGTTTTAGCAAGGGTTATTATGTGGCTTATGCTTGTGCTGTCTCTGGTCAGAGTTGAGTATTATTACCAGTTATTAAGACTTCCATTACTACACTGAAAAGATGGAAACCCTTCCTCATCAATAGACAGACAACTTGTTGGCCTTTCTCCATTCTTCTAAATTGGAAGAATTTAGAATGAACTAATGGTGAACCTTGTGTGGGGGTTACAATTTTAAAGAAAATATAATTATTTTCAATAAAAGATAAAAATTCTGGGCTGGAGAGATTGCTCAGTGGTTAAGACATTTGCCTACAAAGCCAAAGGATCCTGGTTCAACTTTCCAGGACCTGAGTAAGCCAGATGCACATGCATCTGGAGTTCGTTTGCAGTGGACAGAGGCCCTGCCATGCCCATTCTCTCTCGCTCTCATAAATAAATGAATAAATAAATAAAATATATTTAAAAATTCCATTGCTGGGCTGGAGAGATGATTTGCAAACCTTCAAAGCCAGGTTTTAGTTCCCCAGTACCCACATAAAATTAAATGCACAAAAATGGTCCATGCATCTGGACTTTATTTGCAGTGACAAGAGACTCAGTTGTTTTCACTCTCTTTTCTTCAAATCAATAAATATTTTTTTTAATTTTTATTTATTTATGGACATATTTTGTATGTAAACATCACATGTTGGTACCATCCTTGCCCTACTCCCTGCTCTGTTTCTGAAGAGCACTTCCTCATTGGGGATGCAGGTCAACCTCATGGGGATTGTAGGTCATGCATTATGTGGAAGGTGGGGAGAAGAAACGTCTGTGTGCAAAATGTCCCAACTTGTGACTCTAGCAATCTTTCCCCCCTCTCTTCAGCCAAATTCCCTGAGCCATCCTGGGAGGATTTTAAGTCTACTGCAGTGATGGGCACTTAGGAGCACCTGGATCTCTGGTTTGGTAGGTATTGAGTATCTTCAGTATCTTTCTCCATCACCCTTGTGCTGATATCAGTTTAACTAAGAAAGCCATACTCTTGCTCATTTCCACAGTTTCTCTGTGGTTTCAGCTGGGGCCAGGGTGGATTGTGCTGGGTCATTTATCTCCTCAGATCCAATTCCCATCTATAAAAGAGTACTAGATTCTCCAACTGAGAGTGAAGTCAGCACTGGTTAAATAGGATAACTCTTATTAGAGAGAATTAAAATGGTTTAGATACTCTTGTACTCTAAGGTTAGTGAGATCTTGACAATGGAAAGCAGAATCATCATCTGGATATGATTCTGACTTGTTTCCCAGTTACAGATATGATTTCCTTTCCACATACATTTCTTCCAGATTATCCAAGTATGTGGAGTAGAGGTTTTAGAAGTATGCCCTGATAATTCTTCCAATTTCATTGATTGATGTCTGTACTGATCTCTCCTTGTTCATTTCTGACTTTGTTAATTTGAGGCTTCCCTCACTCTCTCTCTCTCTCTCTCTCTCTCTCTCTTTGACTTGATCAGTTTGGCCAGGAGTGTGTCAATAATATTATTTTTTTCTCAAGGAGACAGCTCTTTATTTCATTAAAATTTTTGAAATAGTTTTCTTAGTTTCCAATTCATTACTTTCTGCTCTAATCTTGATTATTTCTTTCCATCTGGATCTCTTTGGATTGATTCTTCCTCTTTTTCCAGCACTTGTAGGTGGACAGTCAGGTTATTGATTTGTGACCTTTCTGTCTTTGTAATGAAAGCACTTTTAGGGCTATTAATGTGCCCCTTATGATTGCCTTCACCGAGTTCCATAAGTTTTGGTGGGTTGTGTTTTCATTATCATTCAATTCAGGAATTTTAAATTTTCTTTTTTTATTTCTTCCATGACCTATTCATTGTCTAAAAGTGTGTTGTTTAGTCTCCAAGAGTTGGTGGAGTGTTTGATGTGTTTCTTGTTGCTAATTTCTAGCTTTAAAGCATTGTGATCTGACATGATGCAGGAAATTACTTCAAATTTCCTGACTTTATGAAGGCATGCTTTATGGCCTTATATATAGTCAATTTTGAAGAATGTTCCATGGGTTGCTGAGAAGAATGTATATTCTGTAGAGCTGGGGTAGAAAGTTCTGTAGATATCTGTTAGATCTAGTTGATCTATGATGTTGTTGAGCTCTATTATTTCTGTATTGATTTTCTGCTTGGATGACCTCTCTGTTGATGACAGTACAGTATTGCAGTCTCCAACTATGATGGTGTTGATGTTTATTTCTGTTTTGTTGTTGAGTAGATTTTGTTTTATAAACTGTGGTGCCCTTGTATCTGGTGCATAAATATTTATAATTGTGATGTTCTCATGTTGGATTATTACCTTGGTGAGTAAGAAGTGGCCTTCTTTGTCCTTTTTGGTTAATTTTGGCTTGAAGTCTGTTTTATCAGATGTTAATATAGCAATGCCTGCTTGTTTTATGTTCCCATTTGCTTTGAATATCATTTTCCCACTTTTCACCCTGAGGAAGTGTCTATCTTTAGTGGTGAAGTGAATTTCTTGAAAACAGCAGATAGAAGGGTCCAGTTTTTTGATCCATCCTAGTAACCTGTGAGAGAATGGGCATGCCACAGCCTCCAGCCATTGCAAATGAACTCCAGTTGCATATACCACCTTGTGCATCTGGATAAGGTGGGTTCTGGGAATCAAACATGGGTTCTTTGGCTTTGCAAGCAAGCAACTTAAGTGCTAAGTTCCCTTCAGCACAAACCTGTGTCTTTTGATGGGTGAGTTAAGACCATTAATATTTATGGTTATTACTGTGCAGTTTGAATTAATCCCTGCCATGATGAGGTGTTTTCTGGTTTTTGGTTCTTTCTTGTGTTATGTACTATTTTGAGCCTGGTTTGTTTTGGTTACTGTGATATTCTTCTTTTTTGGCTCTTGAGATTGGTTGTTTGACTGTTCTGTGTGGAGTATTCCCTCAAGTAATCTCTGTAGGTTTGGCTTTGTGTTTATATAATCATAGAGTTGACATTTTTCATGGGAAGTTTTTTTTTTTTTTTTTCACCATCTACTATGAGGGTTACCTTTCCTGGGTAAAGTAGCTTGGTATGGAAGGTATAGTTTTTCAGACTTTGAAGTGTTTTTGAACCCTTCTGGCTTTCTGGGTTTCCATTGAGAAATCTGATGTTATTCTAATGGGATTGTCTTTGTATGTTGTGAATTGATTCTCCCTTGCTGCTTTTGACACTCTCTCTTTTCATTGTAAAGAGTTTGAACTATTATGTGTTTTGGAGAGTTTCTTCTCTGGTCCTGCCTGTTTGGTGTTCTGTGGGCTTCTTGTATCTGTATGGGCCTTTCTTTTACAATATTTGGATATTTTTCTTCAATAATTTTGTTGAATATATTCTCTATGTCACTGGTCTGGATTTACTCTCCTTCTGGTATACCCATGATCAGGATTTTTGGTCATTTTAGGGTGTCCCACAGTTCTCTCATACTCTATTCACTTAACTTTTTGAACTTAGCAACGTTTTAAGACTTCCAATCAATTTCTTTTGCCTTACCTTCCAGGTCAGAGGTTCTGTCTTCCATATGAATGACTCTGTTAGTGAGTGGTTCTAGAGAACTTTCTATAATTTTTATTTTATTTTTGTTTTCTGTTGTGTTATTTTGTATTATGTCCACTCTTTTTTGAGGTACAATTTCAATTTGAGTTCTGATTTTCTTGATGTTTTCTATAGTTCATTCTTGCATTTCATCAAGTCTTCATTAAGCTTAATCAACCAGTTATTGAGATCTTCCATTTTTTGACTTACCTTCAATTTATTCATATCTCTTCAGAGGGTTCTAATGTTTCCTTCAATCAAGGAAGCCAAAGACTGAATGCTCTAGGAGATGACTCTGTTAAATTTCATTGATACGATTTTTGGTTCTTTGATAGTTTTCTTGAAGTTCAGTGATTTTTTTGATCGGGGTCTCATTGGTGGTTGTGTTTTCATTTTGGGATTGAATTTCTGTTGATTTCTCTATGATTTCATTGAAGGCTTCCACAGTAGGACTTGGCATCCTTGGTGGAGATCTCTCAGTTTTCTGAATTTCACTGGCTTTTTTGCATTGTTGTTTACCCATTTTAGGAAGACTATTTTATTGAGGAGGAAGCAAGCTTCTGTCCTTTGGCCTGTTCACCCTCTGACTCAGGTGAACAGGGATGTTGGTACCTAGTGGCCAGATAGGATACCAGAGCAAAAGACCTGATTCTGCAGCTCACACAGGAGCCAAGCCTCCCTGAACAAGGCACAATGGGACTTCCCAGGACCAGGGGACTAGGAGAAGCAAGGGAATAGGGATCTGGCCTATTTCCTGCCATGCCCTCCAGGATACAGACCAGACTGGGGAGGTGAGAGGAGCCCAGATTCAGGAGACTGGCCTACTCACTCTAGACCAGTGCATCTGCCCACACACTGACCATGCAAGGAACTCAGATCAAATATTTTTTCTTAAAAAAGAATAATTTCTGAGTTCCAAATCAGCCTGAACTAGAATGAAACCCTTGCCTCAAAACAACAACAACAACAACAACAACAAAAGCATAATTTCATTTGTCCTGGTGGTAGCAGTGATGGAATCCTGGTGGTGCTGATATAGGCAGAGAGTTTTCTATGGCTGCTTTTATTTCAGTTAATTTCAGCTGAAAATAATAATTACATTAAAGTGGCATATATTGAGGTTATATACTCTGAGTCCCTTCAAAAACATATATCAAATTTCTCCTTTTGAGAATTTGTCCATACTGAATAGCTCTAATAATTGACATGCATTTTAGAATTGTGTGTGTGTGGCAGGGGTGATGTGTGTAAAACACAGCAAGGAGCATACATCAAATGTAAGCAAAGAGCTTACATCAGTCTTTTATCAGTATATACGTGATAGTCATGAAAATATGCCAGACGTGTTTGATATTTATAGTCCATTAAAGATGAGGACAAATTTTAAGATTTTCGAAAGGATTTTATTTCAAATTAACTTTTTTTCTCATTTTCATGGATTGATTGACAGGTAATGTGATTTATTATTGGATGTTGTATAGAGAAAGACATGCACTGAACTTTTGTTCTAGTCTTTGGCTCTATATTAAAAGCATAGTGAAGCCAGTCATAATTGTTCACTCTTTTAGTATCAGTACTTATGAGGATGAAGCAGGAATTTGGGATTAGGCAAGTCACAGAGGAAGTTAGAGGCTAGCCTGTTATAGTGTATAAACTGAAGATTTTCCAACAAAGCACATCTATGATAAAGATTCTACAAAGTTGTTTGACTGATTGACTGATTAGAACTTTATGATTGTGGAGAATTGAAATGCTTCATATAACAGAGACAAAATTATCCTGGGCTATCTTCAGTCATAGTACAGCCTACCGCTGTGTCTGACTTAGCATACTTTCCATGATCAGGTATTAACTTAGCTGACCACAACTTTCCAATAAGCCAAAATCCAAGAATCTAATTAGCTTACTTTTGACCCCACAGAAGAGTTGACACTTGCTTTGCTATAAACTGCTTCTTGTGGTACCTACAAATGTATTTCATAAAGCAATGATTTTTGATGATCTTCTTTTGTTCCTCAATTAATATATATTGATATGATAATTTCCACACTAGAAAATATTATTAAAGACAAACTACATGTTGTTGGGCCAGGGACACATATAGTAAGTTTAGTTTAAACATTTTTCTTATCCCCCTTTTTATAAGAAAGCACAAAAAGGAGGATGGAGAAATGGCTTAGCAGTTAAGGCTCTTGCCTGCAAAGCCTAATGATCAAGGTGACCAGAGTTCAATTCCTCAGTACCCACATAAAGTCAGATGCACAAAGTAGTGCATGCATCTGCAGTTTGTTTGCTTTGCAGTGGCTAGAGGCCCTGTTGTGTTCATTCTTTCTCTCTCTGTTTGCAAATAAACAAATAAAAATATTTTTTAAAAGACAAAAAGAAGAAATTTGCTTTATGTATATCTAAAGAAGAATGAAGAATTCTTATATATATCAATTATAAAACATAATGGCCAAATCAAGCAATTATGCACACACACACACACGCACGCACACACACACACACACACACACACACACCTGGAATTCACTATGTAGTCTCAGTCTCAAGGTAGCCTTTAATTTATGGTAATCCTCCTACCTCTGCCTCCCAAGTGCTGGGTTTAAAGTTGTGTGCCACCATGTCTGGCTTAAGAAAGTACACATTTATATTCAATCACATAGATTCCAAAACACAAATTAAAAATTGCACAGAATGAAATCCAAAATAGTAATTGGCCTAAATATAGAACACAAAAAAGACCATCTGGGTATGATTGATGACACCTGCCTTAAATCCAAGCACTAGGGAGGCAGAGGTAGAAGGACAGATGTAAGTTCAAGGCCAGCCTAGAACTATAGAGTGAATTACAGTTCAGTCTGGGCTAGAGAAAGACCAGACCTTGAAAACAAGCATTAAAAATGTGTAGTCAGAGAAATAAATGCTTCACGTTCTCCCTTTTCTGTGGCTGCTAACCTGGAACAGCTTGAGTTGCAGGCATACCTACCTGACAGGCAACTCTAGTGACAGATAATAGGGATGGAAGGATTTGAGAGGAGGGTATGGGAAGGGAGAGGGGAGATACACAAAACCAAATCCAATATGAATTGGTTCCATAGAAACCTTCCTCTTGGATAGCAGACTAGAAGATATAACCCTCAAGACAAGCATGATGGAATCAAGGTAGGAAGGACCTTGGAGAAGGTGAGATGAAACTTAACCCTAAAACATTTGGCTCTGGCTTATAACTCCTAATACCACAAATTGGTTACAATCCACATTGAACTGTTGATAGGAGAGAACTATGAGGTCACCAATAAAGCAGGCATCCAGAAAAGCACTTGATTACCTGCCTGAGGTAAAAGGTAAGATCCTGTTGCTAAAAATGCCACACGCTGCTGATGCAGAACATCAAGAGATCTGGCTGAATCTGAAAGGAGACAACTTCCCAGATTGTTAGCCTGCATATTGCTGAAAAGCATTATGTGAGCTTCCGCTCTGTAGGAAACAACTCATAGCTGGAAGTGGGACCTGAATCAGAATTCTATGGAGACCAAGATTATGGGCTCCAATAAGAAGGTCTCACTGGTTTTTGGCACAAAATGAGGCTACACCCATCAAAATCTCTCTAAACTAACAATGATTATCCCCTTTAACCTATCTCGATCTTACTCTCTGTTGGAGAATCTTTTTCCTTTTGAGAAAGCAATGAGAACTGATGACAACCAAAATCTATCAATACGGCAAGAATAGATAGCTGATTCCATGGCAGGAGAAGGACCACTCTTTGCACAGCAGCTAGAGCACAGGTGATACCACAGGGGAACTCGAGAGATGAGCAAGAGTGCTGCTTCCAAGGTGAGCCTGACAATCTGGGCCAGGGTGATGGCTATAAACACCAAAGATACTGAAAATGCACCAAAGCAGAAATCAGGAAGCTGCTGAGAGTACAACACTAAAGTAGAGTTAAAATGCAGCCACCAAAACTCAGGGAATTTTGCAGAAGACAGGGCAGAAATAATTGTAAAAGCCACAGGGAGGGAGGGAATATCCAAAGGCATTGACTCCTCCCAACAATGACTGTTCCTCTCACAACTCTTAAACCAGAACTTCATGGTGAATACTAGGAATCCCACTTAGGAGGGCCCTCAGTGGAGTGAGGGCAGTGAGGAGGGAAATGATGTTACCAACATATGATGAGTCCATACAAAATGTCTGCTTAATAATAAAAAAGCTCATGACTTAAGCCAGGCATGGTGGTGCATGCCTTTAATCCCCAGCACTCAGGATGCAGAGGTAGGAGGATTATCATGAGTTTGAGGCCACCATGAGATTACATAGTGAATTCCAGGTCAGTCTGAGCTAGAGTGAGACCCTAACTCAAAAAACAAAAACAAAACAAAACAAAAAAACTCAAGACTTCTAATGATTAACTGAATTTAGGAAAAGATTTATTTTCATGTACTGGGTTAAATATTTATTTTCTTTTCAAAACACAAACTATAATGAGTTAATTTTATCTTCCAATGGTAATATTGTAATGGAAGTAAGCTAAGACTTAATTTTATGTTTACTTTGAGTTTTTAATGTGTCATCACAGTTGCTAAGATGAGTGAATATAAGAAATACGTTTTTATTCTAAACTGAGACTGTGGTTTTATTGATGTTATATATTAATAAATCTAGCAATAAGGTAGAAAATGCGAAAAGAAGGCATAGTCAGGACGTTTGCCTCATTCATCCAGCTATAGCTGTCTTTAGCAGGAGTGATGCTTACATGCTCAGTCATTATTTCTTGGGCTGGAGACATGGCTGAGCAGTTAAGAGTGCTTGCTTGAAAAGCCTGGTGGCCCAGGTTCAACTTCCTGGTAGCCATGTACAGCCAGCTGCACTTGCAGCTCAAGTTTGTTTACGGTAGCCAGAAGGCTCTGGTGTACCCATACTCATTCTCAGTCTCTCTATCTCAAATAAATTAAATATTTTTTTAAAAAACATAAAAGTGTAGGATTTCTAGAGACGAACTTAGGTAAAATTATGACTTTGCCTGAGTACAGTAAGAGTTTTCTATAAAACATCAAAAATAATATCCTGGGTACTGGAGAAAAGTGTATAAAATAAAACTTCAAACATTTCACTTCATCAAACTTTACAACTCTGGGACAGGTACTGTTAAAAACCAAAAAGGTTAAGCCAGTGGCTCAGTTCATATTTGGAAGCACATATCTGTTAAAATACTTTCATCTTAATTATGTGATAGTTTCAAAACTGAAAGCAAACAACTGTGTTTGAAAACCGAGTCAAAGGTCTGTCTTACATAGTAAACCAATTATAGTGTCACCAGTATTAATGGCACACATCTCCCTTACTTATTCATTTAATCACCCCATGAACATTCTATCTTATTCTAATAGTCATCTCTCAAATTCATAACCTCATTCTAATCATGAAGTTTCATTGTACAAATCCCAAAATAGAACTTCTTACAGAGTACCTGACAGTGACTTCTTAAGTGAGTGAGACAGGAGCATTTTAGGAGCTTTTGCAGTCTGTTGGAGAACTATGATTGAATCTGAAGCAGAAAAAAAAAAAAAGAACTTGTGTGGGAAAGCATCCAAATGAAGTCTTCAACTTAATAAATCGCATTTGGGTTGGTAAATGCTGTTTTAATTTAACTACACTAATGGGTGCTCAGATACCTGGGGAGATATTTCAGGGTATGTCTTAATGTTTTCTGGAAGATATTAGCACTTGAATCAATAGTCGAGTAACAATTATCTATCCTCATCCCTGGGGATGGCGGAGGATTCTTTTGACCTACTGAGAGAACAACTCAGAATAAGAGGGGAAAAAGAAGGGTGGGACATCTCTCCTGTTGAGCTATCTTTTGCCTTGGCATGTCTGAGCTTCTCATTCTTAGGCCTCTCACATGCTAGGAGTTACACCAGCAGCTTCCCAGGTTCTTAGGCTTTTGGCCTTAGGCTGACATGTCACTGCTTGTGTACCTGGTCCCTAGACTTTAAAATTGCACTGGATGGTAGCACTGGATTTCTGGTTCTCCAGAATGCAGGCATCATGTTGTGGGACTTCTTGGCCTCTGTAATTGCATGAGGCAGTAGTTGAAAAAAATGTACATCTCATTTTGTATGTCTATATATTATGTAGAAACATTATATATCATTATCTAATTATAAATAGTATAGGTGAGATATACTTCTATTTCTCTGAACAATCCTGTGTAATATCATAAACTCCAGATGCATGTGCCATGCTGTACATCTGGCTTACATGAGTACTGTAGAATTGAACCTGGTTCATTAGGTTTTGTAGGCAAGTGCCTTAACCACTAACTCATTTCTTTAGCTCCCCCCCCCGCCCGCCGAAAATCCATAACTTTGATCAATGTAAGATACAAGATAATTCTAGTTGAAGGGAAAACTGGAGTTTAAAAAAATTTCACTTTTCTTGAGGTGTTGTCTCACTCTAGCCCAAGCTGATCTGAAACTCACTCTGTAGTCTCAGGCTATCCATAAACTCACAGCTATCCTCCTACCTTTACCTCTTACATGCTGGGATTAAAGGCATGGGTCAACATTCCTGGATCTCTGCCACGTATACCTGACAAGAGGTTAAAATTTGAAAAGCAGAAAAGGACTACATAGTATATAGGAAATATTACTTAACATAAATGTTAGGAAAATCAGACTCAAGTAGGAGATTAGAAATTTTGAGAGTATGTCAGTAATTTCGGTAGAATATCTAACAATCAAAAGCTTAAAAAAATTCTAGTAAAGCCACAAAGATAGATTACTAAAAGTAATGAAAGCTTTATTTGAAAACTTTACCCTGTGTTAAGCATAGTCATCTCACACTGGATCTAGTCAGTAGGAAATACACTTCTAGCACTCTTCTATACAAAGATAATTTATGACTTAATTTCTAGTTGACCTTGGAAGAGACATGTCATCTTAATAAATGAGAAGTCAAGAGAGAGTGGCTATGGTTTGTGGGACAGATCATTCTATGAATACATTATTAAAATTTGCATATTTGACCAATCAGAACAGTGATAAAAAACATATTAGCAGCAGTAGATGAAGGCATTAGAGAGGATCATTCTCATTTATCATATTAGAAGGTCAATATTAAATTAATGAAATTGATTACACAACACAATGTAGTTACCACAAAATTGTTTAAGAAAGAAAATTAGCCACTCAAAAAACAATAAAAGATATATAAAAGTTTCACAAATGTGTGGATTTGATTAATAAGGAAAGGGGAAGTTTGAGACAAGAACTTGTGATTATTTATTATAATTCTTTGTATTCCCTTTGACTACATATTCATGTATAATATTATATTTTGAATAGGTCTAGTAATATAGTGCATAACCCGTTAGATTGGTATAAGAAATGCAGACAATATGTTTAGATATATGTAATTATTTCTTTTACACACACACACACACACACACACACACACACATATATATTTATATAGATAGATAGATATGTATACATATTTGAAAGAAAGTCATACATCCCATATTTAAGATATCAGACATGAACCTAAATTATGAGCATTGTTTTTAAGTAATAGATTTAGGTATTTAAGTGGCATCTGTCACCAAGTTAATTACTTAAGCAATAACATTTCCCCATAAACTAAAAGCAACAAATAGGCAGTACATTTTCTTAAATTGAAAAATTATTCAACTCTCATGTGTAGTGCTTACTTGAACAAAGCCACTCAAGTTCATTTAAAAATGCTTGGAGAACCACTATTTTATTGAACCTCCTTAAGTTTGTAATTAAAAAACAATGCAATGAAAGATTCTTTTAGAAGTAGATGTCTAGAAAGTAAATGTTTGGGGAAATTTAGCTTAAAATCTGATAGTATGATTATTTTGATATGTTACAATCCCATAGCTTTAGGTCAATGTTGTATGTATTCAATGCTTTGGTGAACTTACATCCTAGTATGGAATAACTTATATCCTAATATGGAATAATGAATAAAAGAAGTACAACTTTTGTCTTGGACAGGTTCAGTTCCAATACTTGTTATATTCCTTGCTCACTCAGCAAATTATGTTTTAGGAAAAGGAGTTACTGGTGTTTAAGACCTATCTTGGATGATATCTAGTATGATACTGGGCTGAATTTCACTATGTGCCGTATTTGTGGGGCACAGTCCTGATTTAACAATGACTAGCCTCTGTAAATTTCCCATATAGAGGTAGGCAATCTACTTCTAAGAGCAGGTCTTTTGAGGTGAGACAGCTAATTCTTGATATCTGTCTCACGAGTAGGCTAACTGGCTCTAGCAGTAGCCTAAGGAAAAAGAAAACTGAAGAGAAGCTTAGTTTAAGCCATTAGGAAACCTGCTGCATCTGTTATCATGACTGCTCTGATGCCATTGTGGCTGTGGCTTCCTCAGCATACAGGTTCTCATTGCCATTTTTACTGAACAGACAAAATCTAGCAGTATGTGAATAAGTAGTAGTACATTGCGTGAGCAAAAGGTAAGGAATTTCTAACTTTGGATAATCTTTCAACATTTGTTAAAGAAAGGGATTTAGGTATATGACCTGCTGAACTTTAGAACACGCATATACTGTGATCACATGAACAATCACATTAAGACTATCTGTTGCCTTCAACAGATCTGTAGGCCAATAGTTACTGACTCATTGTCTTCAATGCTATGATCAGCAATTTGTATGCATGAATGTTTTGAATCAAGAGTCCAAACCAGGTCTGTTAGGAAAGAAGCTTAGCTTAAGATCAGTCAGCATCTCTAAACATTGCTTGTCAATATGGGTCATCTCTGGTATTAGTATAAAGGTTCACAAGGCAGATGAAATCTAGTCACATTTCTGTAAGCAGGTGGATTGCAAAGTTATAGGATCAACTTTAAAATAGTTATGTATGTATGTATGTATGTATGTATGTATGTATGTATGTATGTATGTATGCATGTATGTATGTAACAAAGAGAGGGAGAGGTAGAGAGAGAGGAGCAGATAGAGAGACTGGGTGCACCAGGGTTTCCAACCACTGCAGATGAACTACAGACACTCGTGACACCTTGTGCATCTGGCCTACGTGGGTCCTGAGGAATCAAACCTGAGTCCTTTGGCTTTTCAGGCAAGTCCCTTAACTGCTAAGCCATCTCTCCAACCCCAGGATTAACTGTAGAGTGAGTTAAAAATAAGGAGTTTAGCATCTCACAGCAGTTATATCACAAGGGATATTTGTAAGATCCATAAGAAATATTCCCAGTTCTTTCCCATAGTTTGTTTCCATAGTTCATCACCACATAGAATTTGGTAACAAATGCATATCACCAAGTCTTTAGAGTAACATGGTTTCCTATAAGTACATGTGTGTGAATTCCCAGATGTCATCCAACCCATAAACATACCTGTTACTGTTTGCTGTGTTTATTTATAGGGATTCCTGCTCATCTGTTCACATGCTGATCATTGTTGGCTCTCAGACCTTCTCATAGACTCTGGTAAAACTTTGGGTGCCCTTGTTGTGATAGCTTGCTTTGGTTACAAGTTGAAATGGTGACATTCTTCAATTCTTCTTTGAAGTGGCTGGTAAATCCTACTTTGGTTTTATCCATTTGAAAGGGGAGTGGACAACACTGAGGCTGCTGAACGAAAACATATGTGAGTATGTTCTACTCCTTCTCACTATGCACTGACTGCTGGTCACACTTCTTTTCCTTTCTTCATTTGAACATACAACATGGGAACTGGAAATAGACTTGTTCAGATCCAACTTCCATAACCTGTTAGTTATGTATCTGTAGAGCAGTGTTTGTCCTTTCCCAGGCTTAGTTTCATCATCTGCAGAGTGTCAACAATTGCATTTCATATGTTCCTATCATAAGTAAATGGGAATTTGCATGTAGCATGCTTGGCACACTTTAGTTAGATGACTGTTACACAGCACCTCATGGATGCCCATGACAATTATTTTACTTTATTTTCTTCCTGTCTGATACCAAAAAATACTTAGTGGCAAGTAATATGAAGGGCACTGACAACTACATAAAGCAATCATGACACTGAAATCCCAAATGTGTACAAGTATAAAATACTGTGAAATAACTATATCGCTAGCCTACTTTAAAATTAATAAACAAAATGCCTTTATTTTATGGTAGTCTATGCTGCTTAATTGTATACTAAAATGAAAAATACACATGTTAATGTAGATTACCCTTGTAGAAACAGTTATTTAACAAAGCATGTGTACAAGGGAACAATAATGTCACCCTGCATTTGGGAATAAGAACAAGAGGCTATAGATTCTGTCCTACTTATTGAGATGGTCAGATTTTCTTCCTATAATATCTGAGAAAGTCCTTCTCAGTAGTTTAATCCTTCATTTGGCATTGATCCAGAATAGAGTGCTAACTCATATTCTCAAAGATAACTTGATTTCTGAAATCTATGTTAAGTTGAAGCCCTATTTTGTAATTTATTTTATCCAAGTGATTTTTTTTTATCAAAATGTGCTTTTAATATTCACTTTGATGGCAACTAAAATGCTGTCACAGTGTTCCTAAGATGCTGTCATTGCAAATTTGTAGTAAATAGCATTATAATGTCAATGTATGACCAAGAAGGTGACACAATGTCAAGGATATATTCAACCCAGCTATGTCATAAATTATGGGAAAGGAGTATTTATGCATACTTCCTTAGGATGTCAAAAATTGAGTCATGCAAATGTTATATTACTAATGGAAAGGAAATGAAGTCAGAGGGAACTTTGTTCAAGATTATATCAATTGTATTGAAGAAACAAAAGTTCAAGTTATGGTAGTTAAGATGCCTTCAGACTGTCAGATGCTCTTCCATCACATCTCCCATGACTGTTTCCAGCCTCACTTGCAATGCTTCATGACTCTGGACCTGAAGGATTTTCTGAATGTTATTCACAGGTTCTCCCACCATGCTTTGCTGGCAGTACTAGGAAACTTCTAATTTTATGATTGAGTTGATGTTAGTAAACTGCTCTAAATCCAATGACTTCCTTTCACCCTACTTACCTGTCTTAGTATTAGAAGAACAGGATTGAGATCTTGGAGTTATTGTAGATTTTTCTGTGGGGAGGCAGAACATGTATGTGCATTCAACTGATTTTTTGTTTTCTTCTACTATAAAATATTCCTATAAAAATTTTAAAATGTAATTGTGACTAAGGAGACTAACAATTCCAACCTTAACTATGCTTATTGAAGTGTCTTTCAAATCAAAGTCAATAATTATGTATCTGAATTCTCCAGACTGCTTACAGGAAGAAAATTTCATCCTGGACCACCTTTCAGTTGTCTTGAGTCAGAATATCTGAACATTAATACTTATTTCCTCCCTATAAGGATTCCCCGAGAAAAGCTCACCACTGGAAAGCATGTCCTCTCTCTTGTCTAAAAATCACCAAACCATTAATGATTCTGGTGCAGACCTGGTGCCCATGACTTTCTTTGCTTGATTTACATGGCACTGCCACTCTGTTGCCAGTATCTGCTACTCAGTGTTTTCAGAGATCTTTTGAAAAGTCATGAAGTAGATAAAAATCTCCATTGTTTCTTGACACCAGCACATTCACTCTTGTGCATACACTGAAATGAAACACATCTTTCAGTTTGCATAAATTTCATATCCCATTCTTACAGATAAAGCAGACCATATAAGTTACTGTTTTGATTGGAACTATGAGAGACAAAAGGAAAGCAATGCTAATTACTATTCTGGGATATTGAAGAAAAAATAAAGTGTTTACCAGAAAAACTTAGACATATTGCATTCATGTATTTTCCTCCACACACATATGTGCAACTTAAAATAGTGATATGAATTGTCATATTATTTTTGCTAAATGCTCCCCAGTTACTCTGTACATGTGGTGCACACTATTTCAATTTGTGAATGTCACTCAAAATGTAATTGTCTTCACAATGTAATTGTTTTCAGACAATTGACCCAATTTCCAAAAATTTTGAAAAATATCAGAAGCAAGTGAATGGTCAGTTGGCACTATTAGGATATCTCATGCAAGAATTCATACTGGTTCTGCATGTTCTGTGTGTTCATTCTTGCTTTCTCTGAGGAAGGGTTTCACAAGTTAATTCATTTGTCTGTCCTACTTCCTAGTTCTTACACCTCAGACCAGGCTTGCCACCAGGGACAGCAGCAGGATGACCTTCAAACCTTTCAGACATTTGGACTCAGTTGTCTCTGTGTTAGCATAGAATCAAAGGATATGGAAATGCAGTTTCCTGGGATTTGGGCAGCTTTTGTCACAATACCGACTTCTGGGTTCTTGCAAGTCAACAAAGAACACAAATGACTGACAATTACAGAAAATCATTGTCTGATGCTGTCTAGTATTTAGCCATCTCCCCAACTCTCTCTGTCTTTTTAAAGAAGCTTTTAAAAAAAATACATGTAGTCATATATATTTTTCGTGGGTTAGAGGTCTGAGTAAAGTTGTGGAATGTGTTTCCATCTGAGGGTTCAGGACTGACAAGTAGTAAGGGCAGCTTTACTTCCTGGGAATGCTTCCCACAGAGTGTTGATGGGTGTCAGATGGTTTGCTGGTTTCCTGAGGGATAAAAACAGCCTAGGCTTGATTTTTAGAAAGTAGATTAAAAAAAAAAAAAACACGCTGTGGCCTCAACTTTCAAATTTGATTAGCTGTGGGATAGCTACTATCTATCTTCTTAGAGAATGAACAGTTATCAGTTTCTAGTCTGGGGATTTTTCTGTCAAGATGAAAAGACTTCAAAGGCTGAGAAATCAGAATGTGATGAATATATCCATTTAAAGTACAACAATCAACATTATTTGGAAATGTCTTCATCTCACTTTCCTCTTTCATAAAATGTGTATTTCAATACTGGAACCTGAAAAAATTTGAATTGTTGCAGATACCACACTCAAAAAGTACTATCATAATCAGTTATTTTATTTCATGTACTTATTTGCTTGTAAGCAAATGCTCTGAAAATATTTCTTTACATAAAATCATTAAAAATTTAGACTGAACTTGCAGTGAGCACTTATGATTTGTAGTTTTGTTTTTTTTTTAATCTCATAAGCACTACTCTCAGAAAATGGTCAGAGAACTATTTTCATTTTAAGGCAGGTTGATTACACTAGATGGAGTGAAAGGAAAGTAAACACTTTGTATAGGAGAAATACAAACCAATGGCTAGTTCTGTTTCAAAGTCCATCAGTCTTGCTGACTGACATGCACACATTAAAAAAAAAAATAGTTAGATGACTTGTTCACTTTCCAGCTAATTTAGGAATTATAAAAACTTAATAGCTGCATGCTGTTAAAATTCCATTTAGAAATTAGCAATCGATTATGTGGCACTTTGCACTTCTTAAAGTCTCTTCATTAGTAATGGGTGTAATTTGAGCACATTTGTAGAGCTAAAACTGTGCCTTTGGATAGAAGGATACTCCAGAGCTGGGAAAATTTTTCCTCATTGATGGTTAGGGTAAACAGAGCTTTATCCAGAACCTCAGGAGAGTCTTTTCAGTGAGCACAGCTCATCCAAGCCAAGGTGTTAATGGTTTAATGGTACTTCTCCAGGGTGTTTTTGTTTGGAATAAGAAACCTATAAACACAACAATGGAATGAATAGCAATTCAGGGAGAATTCAGTTTAGCACTCCAGAGTAGAAATTTTGGAACTTTGGATTAAATCAAAAGAGCTCATTTTCTCTCCATCTCAAATGCCTATATGTAGGCACAACTTTCTACACATAGATGCATCATTATATACACATATATGCAATACTTCATCAATATGTAATGTATGTACATAATATAATGTGCATGCTGATATAATTCAATACACCTTATATATAATTACATATATATGTGTGTGTGTGTGTGTGTGTGTGTATATATATATCTATATATATATAATATATACATATATTACATATATATATGATTGACAACTTCTGTTCTTACAGAGAACAACAAACTATGGTATTTCTCTCCCCTCCCCTGCATTACCCTTCATGACTCTGCTCTCCTTCATATCCCCTCCCTCTCTTCATTAGTCTCTCTTTTAATTTGATGTCATCATCTTTTTCTCCTATTATAATGGTCTTATGTAGGTATTGTTAGGCACTGCAAGGTCTTGGATATCAAGGCCAATTTCTGTCTGGACAGTTGAATATAAGGAGTGGTACCCTGCCTTTGGCTCTTACATTCTTTCTGCCACCTCTTCTGCAATGGACCCTGAGCCTTGGAGGGTGTGAGATGTTTCGCTGCTGGACACTACTCTGTCTCTTCTTCACAGTAGTATGTTGCATTTTGGGTCATCCCAGTGGTAAATGCCATCTGAAAGAGAAGTTTCTCTAACCAGAAGTGAGAGTAGCATTAATATATGAATATGAACATTAAGTGTACTGCTTTCAGGACAATTTGGCAAGAGTAATATATGCACTTAACCAGAAAAGAGCAGGCTTTACATCCCTAAGGCTCATGACCTCCCCTGTGATAGACTTTTGATTAGGTTTTCAGTACCAGGCATGTATTCCCTTCTATAGAGTGGGCCTCCAGTCCAATTAGAGAGAAGTTGGTTTCCCACAGAGCAGACATGCCACTATTGCACTCATTCAATCATTTGGACTGTCTGGCCAAAATTGAGACTTCCAGTGTCCACTGTTTTCAGTGCTGATGACTTCTATCTCCCATAAGGCTGCATACAGTGCAGCTTTCTCCAGGTTTCAGTAGGCTGTGCTACCTGGAGAAGGTTTTCTGTCCAGCACCAGCTTGATTTCTCAGTCACTTTGCTGCTCAGGCATGTTAGGTCTTTAGCAATAGGGTCTTACTGTCTCTTTGCCATAGGAAGCCAAGGGCCTTGACAATAGCCTATAATGTTTTGGAGGCAACAGGGATCTCTCTGTTCAACAACTACCTGGAAGGTATCCCATCCCTAGCACTGAAAATTTTCTAGTAGCAATCTATGGCTTATTAATGTGCCATTATTCAAGCAAGTAGATTTTCATGTCTTATTCAGAATATCTTGAATTTTAATTGACCCCTCCACCCTTCTTTTATACAATCTCTTCCTCTGATCTTGCTTAGGTTTTCCCCTCCCTGTAACCTGTTGTTCTACTTACATATATACAATATTATACCTTAAAGTCCTTCCCTTTCTTTCCTCCCTTATAGCCTTTTTCTACCTTATGAGACTCTGCTACTGATTTTTGTTCCAGTTCCCACACAAGTCTATACATTTGTAGATAGGATCCACATATGAGAAAGAACATGTGAACTTTGGTTTTCTGGGCCTGGGTTAAATCACTTAGTATAATCATTTCCAGATCCATCCGTTTCCCTGAGGATATCACAATTTCATTTTTCTTTTTTTTTAATTAATTAGTTTTGTACTCAGAGAAGACAGTCAGTTTGGTACCATTAATTAGCTCATCTGTGACCTACCCCCTCTGCTTGGCCCATCCTTGTTGAGGCATATGGGTCATGCATTGTGGAGTTAGCACACAGTTGTGGGTAGGATAAATGCCTCTGCATATCATAATCCAACATGTGGCTCTGACATTCTTTCAGCCCCTCTTCCACAAAATTTCCCTGAGCCATGTTGGGTTCATTTTTGTTCTGCTTCAGTAATGAGGTGTTGGGGGCCTCTGGGTCTCTGGATTTCTGATTTGATAGGAGTTGATTTTTCTCTTTGTTGATCTCTTTCACCCTTGTGCTGGTACCTGGTTCACCAAGAAAACAGCACCCTTGCTTGTTTCACCAATTTTTCTTAGTTTCAGCCAGGGCCCTTTTGAGGTATGATGGAGTGGCTCTCTCCTTAGGATTTACATCTATCTGAAAAAGAGAAAAAGATTCTCCAATGGAATGTAAGTTAGCACCAGAAAAATGAGATAACCCTTACTTTTTTAATAGAGAATTTAATGGTTGTAGGCCCTCTTGTAGCACATGATTGATGGTAACTTGATAATGGAGAGTGGGCTTATGTTTGGATATGGTTCTGACTTGCTTCCCAGCTCCAGCCTATATTGTTAGGGTTTTTGTCAAATATCAAGTAGCTATAGTTGTTTGACCCAAAGTCTGGGTCTTCAAGTCTAGTCCATTGGACTATACTTCTGTTTTTATGCCACTACCATGCTCTTTTTATTACTATGGCTTTGTAATATTGCTTTAGATCAGGTATGGTGATGCCTCCAGAGGTATTTCTTTTGTTGAGGATATGTTTGGATATGCGAAGCCTTCTGCCTTTCCATATGAAATTTGAGATCTTTTTTTTTTTTCTGTCTCTGTGAAGAACACTGTAGGGATTTTAATTGGAATTGCATTGAATCTGTATATTGCCTTTGGTAGAATTGGCATCTTCACAATGTTAATTCTGCCTATCCAGGAGCATGGGAGGTTTTCCCATTGTCTCAAGTCCTCCTCAATTTGTTTTTTGAGTGTTTTTATGTTTTAGTTGTATTTACCTTTCACTTCCTTGGTTAACGTTATTCCAAGTTTTTTTTTTTTTTTTTCTGTTGCTATTGAAAATGGGACCATGCCCCTTATTTCTTTCTCTGTATCTTGTCATTTGCATATAGAAAGGTTACTGATATTTGTACATTGATTTTATATCCTGCTACTTTGCTATAGGAATTAATCACTTTCAGGAGTTTTGGGGTGGGGTCTCTCAGGTCTCTTACACATACAATCATGTCATCAGTAAATAGAGCTAACTTAATTTCTTCTTTTCCAAATTGTATCCCTTTTATTTCCTTCTTCTGTCTTATTGCTTGAGCTAGGACTTCCAGTTCTGTATTGAAGAGCAGAGGTGAGAGTGGACACCCCTGACTTCATTCCTGATCCCAATGGGAATTCCTCCAGTCTCTCTCCATTAAGTATTTTTTGGCCTTAGGAGCTTTTTATATTGCCTTTATTATGTTAAGATATGAACCAAGCATGCCAATTCTCTCCAGTATTTTGTTCATGAAGTGATGTTGTGTCTTGTCAAAGGCCTTTACTGCATCTATCGAAATGATAATGTGGTTTTTGTGTTTAACCTTGTTTATGTTGTGTATTATATTGACAGATTTCCGTATGTTGAACCACCCCTGTGTTCCTGGGATGAATCCCACTTGGTCAAGGTGGATAATGCTTTTGATGTGTTGTTGGATTCGGTTTGTGAGTATTTTGTTCAGAATCTTTGCATCTAAGTTCATCAGGGAAATAGGAAGGTAGTTTTCTTTTCTTGTGGCATCTCTGCCTGGTTTTGGAATTAGGGTGATACTAGCTTCATAAAATGAGTTGGGTAGTTTTCCTTGTTCTCCAATAGTATGGCACAGTTTGAGGAAGATTGGTTTTAGTTCTTCCATGAAGGTTTAATAGAATTCAGCTGGACTCTTCTTTTTGGGGAGGTTTTAAATTTCTTTTTTAATCTCTGTGAGTGTGATAGGTTCATTGAGGAAATTAATCCGCTCTGAGTTTAGCTTTGATAGATGGTATGCATCCAGAAATTTATCCACCTCCTCCACATTATCCAGTTTTGTGCAGTAGAAGTTTTTGAAATAAATTCTCATGATTCTCCCAATTTCACTTATGTCTGTTGTGATCTCTCCTTTGTCATTTTGAATTTTGTCAATTTGAAGCATCTCTTTTTTTTTTTTTTCTGGATCAAATTGGCCAGGGGTTTGTTAATCTTGCTTATTTTTTCAAAGAACCAGCTCTTTATTTTGTCAATTGTCTTACTTGTTTTCTTAGTTTCCAAGTCTTTACTTACTGCTCTGATTTTAATTATTTCTTTCCTTCTGGAGCTGTTTGGCTTGGATTTTTCTTGATTTTCCGGTGCATATAGGTGGATGGTTAGGTCATTGATTTGGGATCTCTCTGTCTTTTTTGTGAAGGCATTGAGTGCTATGAATATTCCCCTGAGGACCGCTTTCATTGTGTGCCTTCCATTTTAGTGTGATGTGTTCTCATTGTGTTTCAATTCTTGAAATTTTGCAATTTCATTTTTTATTTCATCCACTATTCATTTATTGTTTAAAAGTGTGCTGTTCAGTTTCCAGGTGCCATTGGGATTCTTGGTGGGTCTTTTGTTGTTCTAGCAATATAGAATTGTGATCTGATATCATGCAGGGAATTATGTCAGTGGCCCTAAATATGTGGAGACAGGATTGTGACCCAGTATATTGTCTATTTTAGAGAATGTTCCATGGGCTGCTGAAAAGAATGTGTAGTCTGTGAATTTTGGATGGAAAGTTCTGTAGATGTCCATTAGGTCTAAGTGATCAATGGTTTTGTTGAGCTCTCTTACTTCCCTGTTGAGTTTGTGTTTGGATGATCTGTCTATTACTGCTAATGGTGTATTGAAGTCCCCAACTGTGATGGCATTGGTGCTTATTTCTGCTTAATTGCCAAGTAGGTTTTGTTTTATGAACTGTGGTGCCCCTGAGTTTGGTGCATACAGATTTATGATTATAATATCCTCTTGTTGAATCATTCCCTTGATAAGTAGGAAGTGGCCTTCTTTGTCTTTTTTGATTATTTTTGGTTTGAAGTCTATTTTATATGATATTAATATAGCTATGCCTGCTTGTTTCTTATTCCTGCTTGCTTGGAATATTGTTTTCCACCTTTTCACCCTGAGGAAGTATCTGTGTTTAGTGGCGAGGTGGGTTTCTTGAACACAACAGATTAAGGGGTCTAGTATGTTGATCCAGCCTGTTAGCTTGTGTCTCTTGAAGGGTGAATTTAGGCCATTAATATTTAGAGTAATGACTGAGATTTGATTTGATCCCTGCCATATTGTGATGGCATATGTGGGTTGGTGTTTTCATGGACTTTGTAGTTTTTTGTGCCTACTCTGAGTTTGGATATTGTGATCTGCTTCTTGTAGGCATCTGAGTTTGATTGCTTCTTTCTTCTCTGTGGAGAATTTCCTAAAATACTCTCTGTAGGTTTGGTTTTGTGTTCATATAATTGTGAAGCTTAATTTTGTCATGCAAAGTTTTTCTTTCACCATCTATTATGAGGGATACTTTTGCTAGGTTGAGTAGTTTGGGTTGGAAGCCATAGGTTCTTAGACTTTGTAGTGTTTCATTCCAGGCCCTTCTACCTTTCAGGGTTTCTATTGAGAAGTCTAGAGTAATTCTGATGGGGTTACCTCTAAAAGTGGTGGGCTGTTTTTCTCTAGCTACTTTTAGGATTTTCTCTTTGGTGTCAGTGTTTAGAGTCTTAATGACAATATGTCTTGGAGAATTTCTCCTTTGCTTCAGTGTGTTTGGAGTTCTGTTAGCTTCTTGTATCTTGATGGGCCTTTCTTTTAAGAGACTGGGGAAGTTATCTTCAATTATTTTGTTAGGTGAATTCTCCATACCTTTGGTTTGAATTTCTTCTCCTTATATTCCAGTGATCCTGATATTAGGATGTTTAAGTGTATCCAAAAATTCCTGCATTTTCTGTTTACAGAAATTTTGAACTTACTGAAATTTTTGGACTCTCAAACTGTTTCTTCCATCTTGCCTTCCAGATCAGAGTTTCTATCCTCCACATATTTGACTCTATTCTTGAGAGCTTCTAGAGAGTTTTGGACTTGTTGAATTAGGTTTGCATTTTCTACTACTTTTCTATGTATAATTTCCATCCCTCTGTCAAGCTCCCTTTTCACATCATTTTCTGATTTTCTTGATGCTTCTTGGAACTCAACCTTGTATTTCTTTATGTCTTCATTTAGCATCACCATCTGGTTTTTGAGGTCTTCTTTTTTTTTTTTTTTTTCACTCTCCTTCACATCTCTTAACTGTCTTTGAATTCCTTCCATTTTCTCATCCATTAGGTCTAGCCTAGTGAGGGTAGCATTCACATGATTATCAGTCCTTTGTTGCTTTTCTGCAAGTTCTACCAGTAGCTTGGTCAGGGTTGCTTTGCTCATAGCTTCATTTTGGTGTTCTGGTCCTAATGACTTTTCTATGTTTTTATTAGAGATATTCATTGTAGGGCTGAATGATCAAACTGAATTTTCTTGCTTTTGATTTTTCATGTTATTTCTTTTGCGCTGTGGTCTGCCCATCACAGTGTATGTGCACATAGGTTGGTGGTACATCCTGGGCTCAAGCACAATGGGACTCTGAAGTAGCCTGAGGTAGTTGCCAAGAAGCCTGGGCTTTGGCTCTCACTTGCCAAAGCCACCTGAGCTCCTGCCTGACCAGGGCACCAAAGTTGCCTGAGCCTCACAAGGTAAAGTGCCAAAGCTGCCTGCACTCGTGCTAGGAGGACATTGAGGCACCAATCACTGAAGCAGCTCAAACTCTGGCGGGGGATCACTGGGATCCAGAAGCAGTCTGTGCTCCCCCGCAACAGGACAATGGCTGATAGCCAGTGTGGCAGACAGGGAGGGGATGGCACCTGAGCTGACACAAGTGGCAGACACATTCTGGACTCCCGTGGCAGTTGCAATGGGCCTAGGCTCACATGAATGTGCAGCGGCTGGAGCAGTAAGTGAGCTAGTGGGCAGAGCAGTCTAAGCTTCCACCCACAGGGATTGATCAGTGCGGTGGTACTGTTTGGCATGCAAATTGATCAAAGGAGCCTGAGCTCCAATGGACCAACAGGTGTAGCCTGGCCAAGGTCACTTGTGGGCAGCGGTAGCAGGGCGATCGCCCCTGTACAGTGAGGCAAATGGAAATATGTTGGCCTGGGACACTTTTCCTACAGTAAGTGTGGTAGTTTCCTGAAGCTGGGACTGTAGGTATGGAGGCTGATTGTGGGGAGGGGTGGGCTACATGTGATTCCCTGTTTTTTCCCCTCTGTACACTCCCCCCACTGGCAATCTATTGGAGACTGCTTTCCCCTAAAAGACCAGTGAACCCTTAATGTCTTGCCTTTCTTTCCCAGGGATCTGCAGTGGAGTTAGGTGGTCGCCATCTTGGCCGGAAGTTCCAAAATTTCACTTTTCTTTACTGATGAATAGAACTCCATTGTGGAAATGTACCACATCTCTATTATCCAATTATCTGTGGATGGACATCTAGGCTGGTTCCATTTCCTAGCTATTGTGCATAGAGTTTCACTAAACATGGTTGTGCAAGTAGCTCTAAGATAGTGAGAAGAGTCATTAGGATATATGCCTAGGAGTTCTATAGCTGGATCATATGGTAAATCTATTTTTAGCTGTCTCAAGGACATCCACACTGATTTCCACAATGGCTCTACCAGATTACACTCCCACCAACAGTGTAGAAGGGTTTCCCTTTTACCACATCCTTGCCAACATTTATTTTCTTGATGGTAGCCATTCTGACAAGAGAAAGATGGAACCTCAAGGTAGTTTTAATTTGCATTTTCTTGATGGCTAAGGATGTAGAACACTATTTTAGATGTTTATACACCATCTGTATCTCTTCCAATGAGAACTCTCTATTTTGTTCCATAGCCTATTTTTTAATTGGATCATTTGATTTCTTATTGTTCTGTTTTTTGAGTTCTTTGTATATTCTGGATATTAATCCTCTGTCACATATGTAGCTGGCAAAGAGTTTCTCGAATTATGTAGGTTTTCTCTTTGCTCTATTCACAGTTTTCTTTGTTGTACAAAATCCTTGGAATTTCATGAGAATCCAGTGGCTGATTAGTGGTTTTATTTTCTGAGCAATTTGGGTTATATTCAGAAAGTCATTACCTATGCCAATATGTTGAAGGGTTTCCCCAACCTTTTTCTCTAGCCATTTCAAAATTTTAGGTCTGATATTAAGGTACATGATCCCCTTGGATTGTATTCTTATGCATGGAGAAAGACGAGGATCTATTTTCACCTTTCTACATAAAGTTATTCAGTTTTCCCAGTACCACTTGTTGAAGAGGCTGTCTTTTCTCTAAGGAATATTTTTCTATTTTGTGGAAAAGTTTGAGAAGCAGTAGTGTTAGTTCTTCCATGAAGGTCTGTATAATTTACCAGTGAATCTATATGGGCCTGACTTTTTTTTAGTTGGGAGCCCTTTTTTTTTAAAATAATTGCTTGGATCTCTGTACTTGTTATAGGTCTGTTTAAATGGCTTATCTCAACTCAGTTTAATTTTGGTAAGTCAAATGTATCAAGGAAGTTATCCATTATCTATTTCTTTCAGATTTTCAAACTTAGAGGCATATATATTCTTAACATATGTCCTTTTAATTGTCTGAATTACTTTGGTATCTGTTGTAATGGTGCCTTTTTCATCTCTACTCTTATTAATTTTTGTCTCTTCTCTCTTTCTTCTGGTCTAGTTTGCTATGGGTTTATCAATCTTGTTGATACTTTCAAAGAACCAACTCTTTGTTTCGTTTATTCTTTGGAGTTTTTTTTTTTTTTTTTTTTTTTTTTGGCGGGGGAGGGTTTCTATTTCATTAATTTCTGCCCTAGTCTTTATTATTTCTTCTCATCTACCAATCTTTGGTTTGTCTTGTTATTCCTTTTCCATGGCCTTAAGGTGGAGCATCAAATTATTTATTTGTAAACTCTCTAATTTCTTAATATAGACACTTAGAGCTATAAATTCCCCTTTTAGGACTGCCCTCATTGTGTCCCAAAAGTTTTGGTATGTTGTATGATCATCATCATTTGATTCTATAAATTTATTGATTTACTTTTTGATTTCTTCAATGGCCCATTGATCATTCAATAGTGTACTGTTTAGTCTCTATGAATTTCTGTATGCTCTGTAGCTTTTCTTGTTGCTCATTTGCAGTTTAATTCCATTGTAGTCAGATAGAGTACAAGAGATTATTTTAATTTTCCTGTAGTTTTTGAGATTTGATTTGTGTCCTAATATATCTTCTATTTTAGGGAATGTTTCATGTGCTGCTGAGAAAAATATATATTCTGAAGCCTTTGGTTGGAATGTTCTGCAGATATCTGTTAGGTCCATTTGTTCCATAACATCATTTACTTCAGATGTCTCTGTTTATTTTTTGCTGGGATGAGCTGTCAATTGATGAGAGTGGAGTATTGAAGTTTCCAACTACAATTGTGTTTGATGTTATCTGTGACTTTAAGTCTAATAGTGTTTGTTTGATGAAACTGGGAGCCCCCATGTTAGGTGCATATATGTTTAGGATTATATTGTCCTCCTGTTGGAGTATTCCTTTAATCAGTATAAAATGACCTTCTTTATCTTTCCTAACTAATGTTTGTTTGATGGTCTGTCATGTAAGGTGGTAGGATAGCAACCCCTACTTGTTTCCTAGGCACATTTGCTTGATGTACCATTTTCTACCTTTTCACTCTAAGACAGTGTCTATGTTTTATTGAGAGATGAGTTTACTGTAGGCAAAAAAAAAAAAAAAAAAAAAAAAAAAAAAAAAAAGGAGGATCCTGACTTTCAATCCTGTCTTTTGGTTGGTGCATTGAGGCCATTAATATTAAGAGTTATTATTGAAAGTTATGCATTTATCCTTGCCATTCTTATTTTATTGTGTTTCCTATTTTCCCTTCACAGAACACAGGAAACAAGCTTAATGAAATAAGGAGGTCATTAGAAGACATGAGAAAGGAAATAGAAATACTGAACAAACATCAGGCTGAAATGCTATCTCTGAAGAATATAGTCAGTGAAATAAAAACCACTGTGGAAAGTCTCACCAGTAGAAAGGATGGAGAGAATAGATGATAGATAGACAGATAGATAGATAGATAGATAGATAGATAGATAGATAGATAGAGGAAAGGATGGAGAGAAGAGATAGATACATAGATGCATAGAGAGGCATATATAAATATATATATTATATATATTATATATATAGTATATATCTATCTGTATGATAATATAGTATATATATTATATACTATATAGTATATATCTATCTATCATACAGATATATATATACATATACAATTTATCTATCTATCTATCTATCTATCTATCTATCTATCTATCTATCTCTGTATATAGTAGCTAACTAGAAAACCAGGTGGCAGACAAAATACAGTCCAACATAGAGAAAGACAAGCTAATAGCAAGGTAGAATTGGGAATTTCAAAATATCTGGGACACTATGCAAAGATTAAACATAAGAATTTAGAGTATAATAGAAGGAGAAGAATTTCAATCCAGAGGCTTAGTAGGTGTTTCCAACAAAATCATAGAAGAAAAATTTCCCCAAATTGGGAAGGAAATGCCATTGCAGATATAAGAAGCTATTAGAACACCAAATAGAAAAAACCTGGAAAGAACTTCTCCTTGCCATGTTATAATTAAACTACTAAACATGCAAACCAAACAAAATATATTGAAAACAGTTAGAGAGAAAAAAGCAAATCACCTACAAAGGCAAGCCCATCAAAATAACTACACGAACTTTAAAAGCCAGAGGACTTGGAATGATGTAGTCCAAGTTCAAGTGAGCAAGATACATAATCCCCCCCGCAAAAAAAAATACCAGCACAAATTGTGCAATGGAGGGGGTTTAAACAAACAGATAGTCTTATGAAGCAAAATTCTCTAAGGGTATGTGTTGTTCTATACCCTTAGTATTGTCAGCTGGGAGTTAGAGATTTCTATTCTGAATTGGCTTGCAGGTGAACCTGGATATGATCAGATCCTACCCCCAATAATGACAGAAGCAAAAGATAAAGGCCTTATAAATGTGAAAGCATTAAAGGCAACAATATTCAACCCCCCAATATAGGTTATTTGAAAATGATAAAGCCAAGCAAAAATAAATAACCCTGACAAGGGAAGAGATTATCTCTTCCAATGCAGGCCTATGTATTTGGTGTTTTTTTTTTTTGGCAGTTGGCCTCATTACCTTTTGGGGTAGTTTCCAATCTCACCAATGCTTAGTGCCCACCTCGATCCCTGTGTGCTGTGCTATGGAGCTGGAGCTCTGATCAGCTGTGGTGCCTGTGCTGCCACTGGGGGTTGAATGCCTCAGATTCATGGTTCTGATGGTGGGGGATGGGAGAGTTCAGACTTCTGGAGTTGCTCATGCAATTCCACCTGCATCCCTTTCAGTAGCCCTTTAGTTGATTTCAGCTGTCTTTCCTTCAGATTTCTTAATTTTGCAAGGAGGCTGATGAAGTTGAAAAATCCCCTTGTTTGGGCTCTGCTGCTGCCACATGCCTGGTGGGGCAGTGCTGTGTGGGTGCACAGATCCCACAAGCACCTCAATGGGACTCTGACCATTTTCCTCCTGTCCGGTGGATCTTGGTCTCTCTGGCTTCTCCACTGCATCTAAGAATAACTTATACTCCTTCATGTTTTAAAAAAAGAGTGTATTTTGCTGGGGGTTTTGCTTGAATCCCTCTCTAGGCTGGTTTGGTGTGGTACCTGTGCCACCATCTTATCTGGAAGTCTTTCAATACACTATATTATAATGTTTTTCATTGGACCTTATGAGGAGTCCAGTAAACATTTAAATGTCTTGGGGAAGACCTCAAGATTTTATAGTGGACAGCCCATTAAAATGTGTGGGAGTTGTTAAGACTTCTACTCTCTTTGCCCCACTTGGGGAATTTAGTTCTATGTGAGGGTTGTCAGTACTCAGAAGACATTCAAGGATCCTTGAGTTGATGTTAGAAGTTCTTTTTCTGCCTAGCTTTTTCTCTCTGGAACTCTCCCTGCATTTCCAGCCAATTCCACCTCCCTGTAGGATGTGGTACTGATTTTTTTATTTTATTGTTTTTACTGGGTTGAATATCCTCTAGCACTATTTCATGCTGCCTAAGTGATTTTGCCCCCTAAAAATGTAAGTTAAAGGGAAACAAATGTGCAGTCATCTTTCACAAAGAAGCAGTTTGTAACCTATACAATAGTACAAATTCAAAATTTATAACACCTTTGTGAAGGATAAAAGTCAATAGCTTTTATTTGATTCCAATACTACTTTGTTTTTATAAAAGATTCCATTTATTCTAATGATAGTTTCTTTCTATGAGAAAGAGTTGGCTGATTATTCCTTCTAACAGAAGCATGTTACAACACACACTTTTTCTCCAAGTTATATACAGGCATCATTAAAGGCAGTAAAACATGGGGAGTTCTGGAAGTTAGCTCAAGGCATCTTGCAGCTATCATACAGATCATTTGTATTTATGTTTGTGCTGCAGCTCTGCAGAATTTCTTCAAAAGACAAAACAAAACTTGACTGATGTTTAACTTAGTTCTTTGTCTCCAGGCCTTAGGTTATATACCTTTACTTTTGGTACCTGAGTCTTTCTTCTGTTTGTGCTTATGTTGGCACAGGGACTCCATCATCCTTGATTCTCCCTCCTTTTCTATGTCTACCATCAAGGCAGTTCATCTCCACTTCAGGAAGCTGAACAAACTTTACTGAATCATTAAGGGCATTGTTAGAGCCCAAATCTTTGATATATCTTTTTGTAAAGATCTCCCATTTTCTCAGACCTGTAGTGATTAGATACTCATGAATTTTATTGAATTTTAAACATTGTGTTTATTAATATTATGCACTGTATATAGTGGGGCTTTCTTGGCTCTCATGATTTGCTGTAGGAGAACATTTCTTATTGATTGATCATATGACTTTATTTTTTTTTTAATTTTTTTTGTTCATTTTTTATTTATTTATTTGAGAGCAACAGACATAGAAAGACAGATAGAGGGAGAGAGAGAGAATGGGCGCGCCAGGGCCTCCAGCCACTGCAAACGAACTCCAGATGCGTGTGCCCCCTTGTGCATCTGGCTAAAGTGGGACCTGGGGAACCGAGCCTCGAACCGGGGTCCTTAGGCTTCACAGGCAAGTGCTTAACCGCTACGCCATCTCTCCAGCCCTGATCATATGACTCTATAGTTTAAGTATGATGTAAAGAATATTATTTTATTATTAATATCTAATATTTAATTTTATTATTATAATAACTATTAGTATTACAGATAATGCTAGTGCGTCAAATAATATATATGGCACAATAATATAAAGGCACAAGACTGGTAAAACCTCGGATCTCATTAGAACATCTTATGATTTTTTATTGATCTCTAGGAAAATAATTATTGCTTCATACCTGAAGATAGCATCCAAGAGTTCCTTAGTATTTATGTTTATTATTTATTCTTAAGAATAACATAAAAATAGCAACAAAAATCCTCCCTGAAGAATTAAGATATGTTAAGCTCATGGAAATTCTAAAAGATGGGAAGAGTGGGGCTGGTGAGGTTGCTCAGTGTTTAAGGTGCTTGCCTACAAAACCTAACTTCTGGGTTTGATCCCCCACACAAAGCCAGATGCACAAAAGTGGCTTGTGCATCTGGAGTTTGTTCACAGCAGCTGGAGGCCCTGATACACCCATTCTCTCTTTCTCCCTGTCTCTCCCTACTTGCAAATAAATAAGTAAATAAATATTTTAAAAATGGGAAAGGCAGAAAAGGAGGCATGCCCAACCACTTATGTTTGGCAGAAATTCACAGGTAGATGAATGAGTTGGTAATAAAAATGAAAAGGGGAGAAGGTTCAGGTGTGCTCCTATTGAAGGTGGCTGATGTGGAAAGTATGAGGCAAACTCACTAGAAGCTGAGCCTCTGGCTTAGTGAACATGTTTACTTGCCTTTTTCTTTCTTTCTTTCTTTTTTTTTTTTTTCTTTTTGTTTTTTCGAGGTAGGGTCTCACTCTAGCCCAGGCCGACCTGGAATTCACTATGTAGTCTCAGGGTGGCCTCGAACTCACAGTGATCCTCCTACCTCTGCCTTCCAAGTGCTGGGATTAAAGGCGCGCACCACCACGCCCAGCTATTTGCCTTTTTCTTGTTGGCCCTGAATCTATAGTGTGACCACTATAGGGAAGATATCTGTCACTGATCAGGCCAAATGTTAACCATCAACTGCTAAGAGAGATTGTGGGGTTAGCTTCCCAGGATAGTGTCTGCTGAGGTTGTAGATTAGAACTTTCTTCTCATCCATGGTATAGCCACTGTCAGGCTATTCAATAAAGACTTTATGAATAAAGACAAGAAATTTATTTTGTTATATAGCAAAAACAGATTACAGGGCCTGGAGAAATGGTCCAGTGGTTAAAAACACTTCTTGGGAAAGCCTGATGACTGGACTTTGTGTCCTTTGAATTTACAAAAGCCCATGTTACAAAGATCCCTTGAACACTCTCAGAATTAATGGAATCAAAACAGGATTATCATGCATGAGATTAAATGCTTAATGTTATCATTTTTAATTATTATTAGTAATGTACACAGTGTATATACAGTCATGTTGGTACCATCATTAGCCTCCTCCCTGTCCTTTCCCCTCTTCAGGGACCCTCCTTATTGGGGAATGTGGGTTATGCATTGTGGGGTTAGCCATCAGTTATGGGGAAGATGCAATGTCTCTGTGCATAATTTCCCAACATGTGGCTCTAACATTCTTTCTGCCCCCTTTTCCACAAATTTCCCTGAGCCATATTGGGTTTATTTTAGGTTTACGTTAGTGATAAGGTCTTGGAGCCTCTATGTCTCTGGATATCTGGTTTGGTAGGAGTTGAGTGTTTTCTGTGTCTATCTCTTCCACCCTTGTTCTGGTACCAGGTTCACCAAGCAAGTAGCACTCTTGCTCATTTCCCCAATTACTCTATGGTTTCAACTGGGCCCTGTTGAGGTATGATGGGCTGATTCTCTCCTCAGTATCTATGTCCATCTGAAAAAGAGAAACAAATTCTCCAATGGAGAGTCAAGTCAGCACCAGATAAATGGGATAACCATTATTATATAGAGAGAATTTAATAGGTGTAGGCCCTCTTGTAGGTCATGATTGGTGGGAGCTTGATAATAAAGAGTAGGCTCATTTTTCGGATGTGGTTCTGACAAAAGGAATATACACTGTCCTACATGATACTGATGTATTAAAGCACACTTTTCTTGAAGTCCATATGACACACATTTGACTTGGAACATCATTTTCCAAGTTCTATTTGTCTTTATCAAATGATAATGGTCACATTCTTTCACTTAATATTTGGTATTTCCAATAAAATTATATGAGAATGCTGTTGACACATGTTTCTTTAAGGCATTCATTTTTAAATTTTTCTGTTTTTGTCTTATTCATAGGTTCAGCATCCTGGCCATGCAAACAAGACCATGTTCCCTTCTTTCTCTTTCTTTCTATTGGAATTGCTACTTTAAGTCACTTTAACATGGCAAAATATATCCCTTTATGTTTTAAATAGTAAGTAGCATTTAAAATGTTATCTTTTGATCTGGAATATTTTGGTCGAAGTATATGATCCCTAGTTCACCACAGTCCTCACAGCTTTCTCTTGTGTTAAACACATCTCACCCCACCTTTTAAACTGTTTTGAAGGCATTTTGACCTCTCTCACACATTATCTGTGTCATCTATAAGGCTGTCCACTCTGTTTGTGATGGATTACAAGTGACAGAAGACTTTCAAACTTAACAGAAGTTGAAGTTGAAACATCTTTGTCCCTGAAGTAATATTGGATCTAATTTATCACAAAAAAAAAAAAAAATGGGGAAGATAAATACATGAATCCTGGGACAAAAAAGGTCTCTTAGTTCTGGTCTGTAGATTTGCAGCAAACCCAAGCCATGATTTAGTAATTTTACAAATCTTGATCCAGATAATGTTTTAATGCTTGTTCATAGGACACCATATGTCATGTAAGTATTGGGTGCTAACTGATTGTATCTCTGGAGCTCCTAGACACAATATATCACATAACAAATTAAACATATGAAAATATTCTATAATAATCAAAAAATGCAAATTAAAAATTAAAATCATAGCTGGACATGGTGGCACATGCTTTTCACCCCAGTACTCAGGATGCATACATAGAAGTTTCTCTGAGTTCAAGGCCACTCTGGGGCTGCAAGAAGTGCCGGGTCAGCCTGGGCTAGATTAAGACCCTACCCTGAAAATACAAAACAAAAATAAATTAAAATTTTGTTGATAAATACACACACACAATGAAGCCATAAATGCCTAGTGAGAATGTAAAGCAATATCACATTTCGCCCCTGGAGCCCAACAGATTTATAACCATCACACATTATAAATTGTTAGAAAAAAATTAAAATATTTAGGGTAAATAAGGCCCTTTTTAGTTGGTCATGTGGGGGTAACGATTCCTTTTGTTTTTGTAATTGAGACTTGAGAGTTTGATTATATCTTTTAACAATAGCTTGGCCCCGGGGGTTGTATGGAATGTCAGTGGAATGTGAGATTTTCCAGGTCTGGAGAAAATCTACAAAGGCCTTGTTTACTAAGCAGGGGCCATTATCTGTTTTAATTTCATCAGGCAGCCCAAGAGTGGAACATTGAAGCATATAACTAGTGGCATGTTTAGATTTTTTTTCCCCAGCATGTGCCAATGCCCAGCAGGCACAGGAAAATATCAGTGAGCCCAGTCACCACGAGATGGTGGATGTCTCCCCTGTCCCCACCTAGGTCAGTCCAAGGGGGCCACTTGGAAGTCTCCCAGAAGGTGGATTGCCTGCCATTTTCCAGTAGGGGAGGGTCGGGCACAAGCTGCCAGTTGGGGGGCCATCTATTTAAATTACCAAATTTCATCCCTGGCTCCCAATGGATTTATAACTATCATATATTATAAATTGTACTTAGTTTAATTTTAAAGGTCCCCACAGTCTTGACTAATTTAGAATATTGAGATTTGTAAAATTAAACAAGTTAAACACTTCTAATATATAAAGGCACAGAGTAAACATTTTTAACTGGTATAAGGCATAGTAAGGAGAGACTAAAACAATGTATATTGAACCATCATAACCTAAAATTTGTCTCAGTGCCTGTAATTTTAACTTGTTTGAGGTTTTTTAACTTAAAATCTTAAGTCTCAGCCAGGCGTGGTGGTGTACGCCTTTAATCCCAGCACTCTGGAGGCGGAGGTAGGAGGATTACCATGAGTTTTAGGTCACCCTGAGGCTCCATAGGGAATTCCAGGTCAGCCTGGGCTGGAGTGAAATCCTACCTCAAGAAACCCAAACAAAGAAAAAACAAATCTTAAACTTTTTAAATTTAATATCTCTAGCTAAGCATATCAGTCTATTACAAATTTAACCTTGATTAAACTCTTTGGGTCCGGGCATCAGGACCCAGCCAGCCCTTATGCCAGTAGCCCAGTTCCAACCAAGTTCCCTGTAGTCTTTTTTTCCTCTTAGAAAGCTTATAAGCTAAGCCTCGAAGTTTAATGCTGTCTGTACTTAGAATTTTTAAACTTTCATCTGAATAGTCCATGAAATTTGGCTTACCACTCCAGTAGATACCTTTAGTTGTAAGTATCAAGTCCATGTCTATTTTTTTAAAAGCAAAGGTTCCAAAAGATTAACATCCACATGGTCAGGTTTATCTCAGCTCATTAGACAGCTTTAGGTTTGCTGAGATAAACTTCCAGACCAGGTACAGTTATGGAGGAAGGAATATTTACTGAAACTTACAGATCCAGGGGAAGTTCCATTGAAAGGATAAAAGTTGCCCTATTTCTGCTGCCCTGTTTTCTAGTTGCTCTGCTAACATGCCCTTTTAAGCTTCTGTAATATGGCTTGCTTGCTGCTGCATTGAACCACAGAACTGCCATTTTGCAACCGCCTCCATTTTGTAAAAAGCATACCATGAGGAACCTGACCTTTTGTATGCCTTACACAATGCCTAAATTCCTGGAACTCTAGCTGAACAAACAACTCCTAGTTCCTCATTAAGATAACTCCCCACCTGGACACAACCAATCAACAGGCAACACATATCTGAAGCCCCCAGACACGAGCCCACCCCGTGGGCCCCACCCAATCAGAGGGACCCACGGCTGGAAAGCCCCTATGACTCTGCATACCTGTGGTTTTAGCCTTTATAAGCTGACCAAACCCGGGGCTCTTCACCCCTCCTGCGAGAGGAATCTGTGTTGAGCCCCGATGCATCGGATTCAATAAACCTCGTGCGGTTTGCATTGAGAGCGTCCTGCGTGAGTGTTCTTGGGGTCGCGTAGACAGCCCTGAGCAGGGACCCCTCTGGGGAACCCCACACCATAATGTCAGAAAAAGCTGGCCTGCCTTCACAGGCCCAAGCAGAGAGAGAGAGAGAAGCACAAGCCTTTAGAGATACAAAAGCCACCGGTGAACTGAAGGTGAAGGGAAAGAAAAAGGGAATGAAGAGATGTCGACAAGTAAGTACAGGTTACAGAAGCAAAGTTTAGTGCACTAAATATGAAGACTACCTCATAACTCATGAGGGTAGGCTCACCCGCACACACCAATTACCTCCTCAATGACTGCCTCTCTCGGGGTGTACTAATCTGTAGGGGTCCCAGAGCCCCACGTTGGGTGCCAGATGCGGGGCTCCTTCCCGGTCAGGTAGTGCCGAGGGAAGGACCAGCCCTGCTGGTTCCTCCCCAGGGGTTGAGGGCATGATGAGCGTCAGACGACCCAGAAACCTCTCCTGGCCACTGGAGAAAAACCACAGTTGGGAGTCTTTTTGATGCAGGAACTCGCAGAAACAAATCACTTTATTACTCTGAGTAGTTGCCTATATCATGTTGGGGATGAAGGCAGGGATTTTAGGATGGGGGAAGAGGTAAGGGCTAATAGTAAACTTTAACTATTGAAATGGTAATTACAATTGCCACACGGAGGTAGCAGGCCAGAAGCCATTAGGCATCCTGCTGAGTCCTAGCTGGGAGACAGGTCGCCAAACTTTAGCTAGGCTCAGGAAGTTCCACTAGGCTTCATGCCTGGTCCTTTCAGGGCCCAACAGAAACCATGAGCTCAATACATGTTTCCTCCGTCAAGTTGTTTCTGTAAGATATTTTGATCACAGTGGTACAAAAGTAACTGAAATGTGTTGTAAACAGCATTTGTTTCATAGAAGGATGTAATCTATGCAAAGGTAAGACCTTTGGAATAAAAGTTTATTAACTTAGGCCATGAACAAAGGTTCAGAGCTTTAAAACTACAAGATATTTCCTGGGACCCATGAGTTTGAGTAGAAACTAGGCCAAACATATGAAAATAACAGAAAGAAACTCTAACAAGCAAGTGATGGAAGATTAAAATGGATTTAATTAGTAGTATTTGCTCCATGATGGAGAACAGCTAACGGATTATAGTACTTAACAAAAACGGAGTCACCCCCATGCTCCTGGTTCTATTCTGAGAACTGTCCTTGTGTTAGCTCACTGGATTCTCACAGCTCTCAGAATTGATGCTACCAGTTCCCTTGGTATGAAGAAGCTACTCTTCTGAGTAGTGAAACAACTCACCCCATGATCAATGACTACAACATGCTTCATCCGGTTGGCCATTCTCTGCCTCCGTGGTGCTTACTAGTTAGTACTTTCTGTGCTGATGAAAATCTTGCCTGGCTGTCTGATATGATAGCCACTAGCAATATGATTCCAAGACCTTGATATGTGACAATGTAACTGAATTTAAAAAATTTTGATTGACAATTTAGTTATAAGCAACCCTGGTCTAGTGTCTGACTTTGTAGGTAGCAGTTCTGGAGCAAGGGTTCACTGTCATTCACTATTACCTTTGTGCACAGAGAAGGAAGGTTGCCATCATGGTACTCTATACCAATGCTTAAGAATGATCCTTGTGTGACATTGGTGCAAGATATGTCTCACATTAAAAAAAAAGTCTAAAATCCAAACAAAAGAGTGAAGAGCAGCATGGTATTTTCCTTCAGTTGGAAGCTCACATAACTGTACTTAAGGCTTTATAGAAAACATCAGGTTTACTATTAAAAAAAGTCTGTCATAAACTGAACCCATACTTTCATGTGCTTAAGATGCTTTGAAGTAAAGCTGCTCTATGATAATTGAAGTGGCAGCAGTAATTAGGAGTGGTGCAGCATGAAGGCAATGTGGTGCAGAGAGCCACAAGCTAGTCACTGAACATGACTAGGTATGGGGGGACCATGATTTCAAGTGCGCACATGACAGTGAGAATGGAAATTTTGCGTGTGTGTGTGTGTGTGTGTGTGTGTGTGTGTGTGTGTGCATGTGCACATGTGCATGGTTTTGTCTGAAGTGTGAGGCATACATATGGAAATTAAAAAATTTCAGGTTTTATTGGCTGAGAGGATAGACTGATGCTAATAGAAATAAGAAATAAAAGAAGAAAGATTTGTGAAGGCATGGACTGAGGTTTTCACCTTATTCAGTTGAAGTGTTTGGGGATAATAAAAAATGATCATGTCTGAATATATATATATAATATCTATCTATATATCTGATATATGATATATTTGCACATATATATACATATATAGATATACACACATGACTATATTCAGCAGAAAGTTTGGAATGGGGCTTTGTTTTAGAACATAGAAGAGAGGTTATAGCTGCGTAGGGATTTTTGGAGCCATCCTCAGAGAAGAGCTGAGAAGGCTAAGTTTGAGTACATGGAACAGCAGAGCTCATAACCATGGTCTTTCTGACAAAATCAAAATAATAATAAAGCAGTTATAAAGGGAACTATTGTGAGTTTCCAAGGTTCAAGGAGCATTACAGAAGAGGGGATGGGAAGGATGTAAGAGTCGGAGGATGGGGTGGAGTGCTTTGAATGACTGTCTTCTCTCCATGACCTCAAACCCAAGGTCACCAGCTGAACAACACCTGCACAATATTGAACCTATCAATATTTTGTCACGAATGATGGAGGACAGGAATGGAGACATCAAGATGAAAGATGGACTAGCCAGAAAGAAGCAGGTATTCAGTGGAATGGGGATGTTGAAAGGAAGACCAAAGAAGCTAAATAATCATAGGATATTATGATCAAAATACATAATGTATGTGTATGAAAATTGTTAATAAAGGCAATAAAAGGTTTCCATTGGGAATAACTTTAAATGGATATCAAAAATTTACACGGGGGAATGCTAGGTCCTCCACACATAATTCTAACATATTTTCCCTCCAATTTTGTCAATATTTTAGGAACTGTGGGCTGGCAAGATGGCTTAGTAGTTACACATGCTTGTGTGCAAAGCCTGTCTGCCAGGTTCAATTCTCCATTACTCACATAAAGCCAGATGCACAAAATGGCAAAATGTATCTGGTTTGTTTACAGCAGCAAGAGGCTCTGGCATGTCTATACATTCTCTCTGCTCTCTTTATTTGCAAACAAATAAATTAATTAATAATATTTAAAAATTTTAGGACTTATTACATAAGTTACAAAGCATGACTCCACAACAGCTTTCGTCAGGCAGTCAATACCATGACACTAGGCATATCATACACATCCCTGTAAGTTTAGGATGTGTTTAAATAATGATAAATCTAACACAGCCTCATAATTAATGTTAAGTATTCATGTAATTTATATATGCCACCCTGTTTTATTTATGCATATTATAATGTTAATACAAATATAAATGCTATAAATATATATTAATTTGCAATAATTCACAATATAAGTTGAGTAAGTCACTAAGAAGTAAAAAAAAAAAACTAAGTTTTATTTAGATGAAGAAACTGAATTATCATTTACTGAATTTAAGAAGTAATATTATTGAAGAGACATGTAGGATTTTTTCCCCTTGCCTTGTTTTAATTTGAAGTACTTACTACATAAGGTGCTTGCTTGAACACCACACTTCATCTTTGGGATCATCATACTTGCCAGGAGATGGCGCTAATGCGCTTTGTTGATCAGCCCAAGAAAGAAATCTATAAGGCAAAGGTTACTTCACCAAAGCTCTGTGTAATACTGGGTAAATTAAGCATTTTGTTTTGTTCCACTCCATATACTTAAATTATTTATGTTGCATGCTAACATTACTAGTTACCTCATGAGGTCTATATTAAAAGCTCAATTTGTTTTACTTCAGAGGTATAATATATGCTTTAATGAAATGACCTGTTTCTTTTTGCAATTTATTTTAAGAAATGGTCTAGCCTTCAAAAGATGAGAAACAAAAATATTTATGCATGAAAGTCCAGATGTTACTAGGTTTATAAATCATAATGTATAGTAAGGATACAAGTGATGATCAAACTCACTATAATTTAAGTGGACATAGTCTGAGAACAGCTGACTATTAATTTTCTTCAGTGTTTAGAATTCCTATAAATGTTAATTTGTATAGTTTTTCCTTGTGAAGTTTTGACACTTTATATCAGTAGGTTATAATATCATCTTATTCAATGATTTCGTACAAAAGAATTTACTTAAAGTGAAACAAGTAGAATTTTCCAGTTTATTATTATGCTAGATTATCATGAAAAAAAAATGGATGTTTGTTTATGAATAAAATCCAAAGAAATGTTAGTGTACTATATGCTCCAAGTTAGACATAATACCAGCTGCTGGGAATATGAGAGTGGAAGAATCTAAAATCCCTGATTGGGACTAGACATGGCTTAATGGTTAAGGTGCTTGCTAGCAAAGTCTGATGGCCTGGGTTTTTCCCAGTACCCAAGTAAAGCCAGATACACAAGTGGCTCATGAATCTGGAGTCTCTGATGTAATCATAGACACTCTATCTCTCCCTCTAGTAAATAAATGATATTAAAAAAAAATTAAGGGCTGGAGAGATAGCTTAGTGGTTAAGCACTTGCATGTGAAGCCTAAGGACTCTGGTTCGAGGCTTGATTCCCCAGTACCCATATAAGCCAGATACAAAAGGTGGCGCATGCATCTGGAGTACATTTGCAGTGGCTGGAGGCCCTGATGTGCCTGTTCTCTCTCTCTCTCAATGCCTCTTTCTCTCTCTGTCTGTCTGTTGCTCTCAAATAAATAAATAAAAATAAACAAAATTATATTAATTTTTTTAATCAAATAAATTCCCTGGCCTTGAGGAGCTTCCATTAATGCATGACCTAGTATTTCCACTCCCTCCACACTACTGGGTGTGGCTCTCATCCATTCTAAAAGGTTTCCCCATTGGTAGACATATAATATCTGTTTATTCTTCTGCACTTTCTTTGCGCTGTATATTTTGGAGTGTTTTTATTTTTTCTATACATAAAGTCTCTTTGTGAGGTGACTATTTAAAATTTTTATACATTAAATGGTTTACTTGGCCTCAATGGATTTTAGAACTTTTCTAAATAAGTATCTCATAGGTTGATATCCCTTATAGGATATGTGACTTATTAATAATCTGTTACCTTGAGATTTATCATGTTTTCTTCTTGTAATATGTTTTAAAGAGCAGAAGTTTTTAATTTTAATGAAATTCGGAATATTTATTTCTTTAATACAACAATGGTTTCTATGTTATATCCAATAAATCTTGACCTAATTTACAGAACAAAAAATTCATTACATATCTTCATCTAGAAGTTGTTTCACTTAGTATATGACACATTTTGATTTAGATGTTTTATTCATATGGTGTAAAGTTTGGTTTGAAGTTAGTAAAAAATCACCTTCCCATATTTGTCAAAAGTTATTTCCAATTGTTTCTGTTATGTAGATCTATTTGTCTATTTCTGTTTCAATATCACATGATGCTTACTACTGTAACTGCATAATAAGTCTTGAAATCACATAATGTAGTTTGAAATATTTCTTATACTTTTAAAGGTTCTTTTTTTAGTGTATTTCAACTCATTTGCTTTTCTGTATCAGTTTCAGAATCAGGTTCTCAATTTCTACGAAGAAAGAAATACATTCTGTTGGAACATTGATTGTAGTTGCATGGAGGCTGTAGATCAATTTGGGGGAGAATTTTCTTTTATTAATTATGTACCCAGTGCATACAGTTATGTTGGTACCATTGTTAGGCTCCTTCCTGTCCTCCCTCCTCCACAGGGACCCTCCTTGTTGGGGAATGTGGGTGGTGCATTGTGGGCTTAACCAACAGTTATGGGTAAGAGGTAATGTCTCTGTGCATAATGACCCAATGTGTGGTCCTGACTTCCTGACTTTCTTTCCGCCCATTTGTTTGCAAATTTTCCTGAGCCATGTTAAGTTCATTTTAGGTCTGCTTCAGTGATGAGGTCTTGGGAGCCTCTGTGTCTCTGGATATCTGGTTTGGTAAGAGCTGAGTGTTCTCTGTGTCTATCTCTTTCACCCTTGAGCTGGTACCAGGTTCAACAAGAAAGCAGCACCTTTGCTCATTTCCCCAATTAGTCTTTGTTTCAACTAGGGCCCTTCTGACATGTGATGGGCTGATTTTCCCCTTAGGATCTGCATCTATATGAAAAAAAGCAGCAAATTCTCCAATGGAGAGTGAAGTTAGTGCCAGATAAATGGGATAACCATTGTCTTTTTTAGAAAGAATTTAATAGGTGTAGGCCCTCTTGCAGGCCATGATTGATGGGAGCTTGATAATGGAGAGTGGGCTCATTTTTGGATAGGGTTCTGACCTGATTCCAAGCTCCCACTATGGGTTCCGTTTCACTGAGTGGATCATTTAGCCAAATCAAGAGCAGTTGGTTTCCTTCCATGGCTATATGCCTCTATTGCACACGTGTGAGCATCATGTAATGTTGTTTGCTGCTGAGTAGTTTAGACCACGAACCCACATGTCTATCATTGTATGAATGGATAACCAAGATGTGGTATATCTACAGGATGAAATTCTACACAGCAGTAAGGAAAAATGACAAAATTAAATTTGAAGAAAAATGGTCAAACCTGGAACAGATCATTCTCAGTGAACTCACCCAATCACAGAAAGATAATTGTTGCATAGTCTCACTCATCTGCAGCTCCTAATCTGAAGCTACTTGAGATTCTGACATACCTAATAAGCATCTTGAGGACCAGACAATAGGGTGGGTGGGGCGGGAGGGGAGGGTAAGGTTGGAGGTGGGGGACATAAAACTAGATCTCAAATGGTAATGGTACCATAAAATTCTACATCCTAAAGGACAGACTAAGTGGTTGAAACTTCATCAGGTCCTTAGAGGGAACACCTGAATCATAAGGCCCTGGAGAGGGTATGATGAATATTGACCTTAATCTTCTGTTTCTCTCCCTTCTTCCCTCCCTCTTCTCTCTATCCATTTTACATTACTTTTCTTTTTCTTCCTTCTCTTCTTGTGCACTGACCTGTAACTCCCAGTACCAGCATATAGCTAACAACCACAATGAGCTGTTGATCAGAGGAGACCTACAAAGTTTCTCAAAACAAGACAGATTTCTGTCAGAATACTTCATGACCTGCCAAAGGTTAGTGGTAAGATCCTATTGCTGCAGATACCATATGCTGTTGGTATGGAACATGGAATGACCTGGCTGAAATCTGGAAGGGAGTCAGACCCCAGACAGTTAGCTCATCTGGTGCCAGAAGGTGCTACATGAGTGACTGGGGGAAAATGGCCAATATCTGTCAGAGAATTTTCATTTTAACAGGATTGAGTATTGTGAGAATAATATAGTGCCTGTCCTTATATTTAGATATCCTTACAGTGATTTTACTTTCTGTATATAATTATTGCATATCTTCTCTTAAATTTATCTTCTAAGTCTTTTTTATAATTTGATATTATTATAGATACATCTTTTCAAAGCATTCAATTTCTGAAAACTTTTGCTAGTACAAATAGAAGAAATACAATTGATCTGCCAAACCAAACATTGCAAGGGACAGTGCTAGGTAAGCAAGGCTTACTTGATATTGCTGCTTCTCCCTAGGAGTGCCTTGGGTGCTAGTGGCCTTCTGTGCTTTCATGCAAATTTCAAGCTTTTTTTTTTTCTTTCTGGTTTTGTGAATAATTTCATTGAATCTGTAGGTCATTTTTCATAATGCAGTCATTTTCACAATATTAATTCAGCAAATCCATAAGCATGGTGGAAAGTCTTTTCATCTTCCAGTGTCTTTTTTAATTTCTTCCACATGTCAAAGTTTTCAGTGTAGCAATCTTTCACTTTCCTAGTTACAATTATTTGTAGGCACCAAGTTCATTTTTTTTCATTTTGAAGGTATTGTGAAGGGAATTTTCCCCTGATTTCTTTCTCAATAACTTTTTAAGTAGTGTATAGAAAAATTATTGATTGTTTTGTTTTGTATCATGCAACTTTTCTATAAGTGTTGTTATATTTAAAAGTTTTGGGCTGGAAGATGGCTCAGATGTTAAAGGCACAGCTTTCAAAACCTGCTGACTCCTCAGTATCCAAATGGGGTCAGACTCACAAAGTGGCATGTGTCTGGAGTTCATTTGCAGTGGCAAAAGTTTCTGGTGTGCCCATTCTCTTTCTCTCAAATAAATAAAAACAATTTTTAAAAAGTTCTCTGGTAGGTTCAATAACATCTTTTACATGCAGGATCATGTTGTTCAAAAATTAGGATAATTTGATTCTTTAGAAGTTATTTATCATTTATTTTCAAGCAGAAAGAGAAAGGGTAAGAGAATGGACACACCAGGACATCTTGCCACTGCAAACGTACTCCAGATACATGTGCCATTACTTGTGCATGTGAATTTATGTGGGGACTGGGACATCAGGCTTTGCAAACAAGCACTCTTAACCACTGAGCCATCTCTCTAGCTCTTAATTTGACTTCTTTTATATTCTTTTTAATGTCTTTAACTTTTCTTTTTTTTTAAAAAAAAATTAATATGGGAGTACTGTGCTGGAGAGATGGCTCAGTGGTTAAGGTACTTGCCTGCAAAACTAAAGGACTCAGGCTCAATTCCCCAGGATCTATGTAAACCACATGTACAAGAAAGGTGGCACATGTGTCTGTTAGAAGTTTATTTAGGACATTGCAATGTTTTTATTTGAAGTTGAGCTATAAATTTTAATTATGTTAAGTCCTTGAATTTTTTTTTTCAAGATATTGGTCACCCAAAGTTTTGGGGAAATGTATTTCACTTACTCCTTGGGAGAATTTGTATACAATATGTCATGTATTTCTTTAATATTTGGAAATGAGAATGTTTGTAGAAAGAAGTTAGTTTACAATATTAATATATAAGTCTAAAAGTTGAATTTTCATTTTACTACTAATTCAAACATTTGGGTTTTGAAACTGTCCATTTAGTCCTAGATTTTATCAAAATGTCTTAAATTGTATAAGCTATTCTCTTTCCATTATTTTGAAAAGTGGTACATATAATCGATCATTTCTTTAGAAATAATAATTATCATTCCTTTCTTCTGATTTTTACTAGCTCCTTTTTAGTATAATTTTAAATATTTCCTCATGGGGAAGCCTTTTAGTTTTGTTTGCTTGAAAACTTTTAAATGATTATTTAAGTATAGAAGGATAGATAGAAGACAGAATAGATGGATAGATGGGCAAGAAATATATAGTGATTACACATAAGCTACTGAGACTAATAATTAGTAGATACGGTACATTTTATTTTATATTTTGTAGTATATTTATTTTTAGCACCTTAACTGATACATAAAATGTGTGAATGTGGGATATTTTGGCATATTATTATGTGTGTAATTTTTAAATCAGATTAAGAATTTTTATGTTTTTAAGCAATAATCATTCCTTTCTTCCCTCCCTCCCTCCCTCCCTCCCTCCCTCCCTCCCTCCCTCCCTCCCTCCCTCCCTCCCTCCCTCCCTCCCTTCTTTCCTTCCTTCCTTCCTTCCTTCCTTCCTTCCTTCCTTCCTTCCTTCCTTCCTTCCTTCCTTCCTTAACTTTTCTTCCTTCTTTCCATCACTTCCTCCCTCCTCTTTCCTCTTCCTCTTTCTTCTTTGTGATGGGGTACTTTTGTCTGGCCCTGGTTAAGCAACTACTCACTATATAGCCTGAGTTAGTCTTGTGGCAGTACCCCTCTTCCAACTTACAAGGTGCTGGTATTATAGGCATGAATTCCTACCTTGCTATGATTTATTTGTGGTACAATATCCAGAATTATTTTTCTAGGTTTTTGAAATATTTAATACAGAATGTTTATCACTAGTTACCTTACTATTCAATAGCACACTATTATTACTGTCTAAATTTAATTTAACACATGCAAATCAATGTTTTTCAACTAGCCTTGTCCATGTTCAGGCCTGTGGCAACCACAATTTCACTCCCAACTTCTATGAGATCAGTTTTGGTTATCACATGTGAGTGAGAACATGAATGCTTGCCTTCTTGTGTTTGCTTTCCTGGACTTTCTGAATTTGTTTATTGAATACATTGCAAAGGGTGGTGGGCTGAAGAGTTAAGAAAAGTTCTTGGTGCAGCTTTATTCCTTCTGTGCTCTATGCAATATTTAGCAGTGTTATGTAGTTTCTAGATCTTTGAAGATTATCTTGATATGTATTTCTGTTTATTTCTTTCTTTTATTAATCTTATTTTGAGAGAGAGAGAGAGAGAGAGAGAGAGAGAGAGAGAGAGAGAGAGAGAGAGAGAGGGAGATCCAGGGCCTCCTCAGCCACTGCAATTGAGCTCCCAATGCTTGTGACACCTAGTGGGCATGTGTAATCTTGAGCTTGCCTCATCTTTCTGTGGCTGGCTTATGTGGGATCTGGAGAATTGAATAAGGGTCCTTAGGCTTATCAGGCAAGTGCCTTAACCCCTAAGCTATCTCCACAGCCCTCTGTTAACTTAATTCTGTTACGTTAGGTAGTATACATTTTGACTGCATTTCTTTTTTTTTTTTTTTTTTTTTTGGTTTTTCGAGGTAGGGTCTCACTCTGGTCCAGGCTGACCTGGAATTAACTCTGTAGTCTCAGGGTGGCCTTGAACTCACGGCGATTCTCCTACCTCTGCCTCCCAAGTGCTGGGATTAAAGGCGTGCGCCACCACGCCCAGCTTGACTGCATTTCTTTGCAATGATCATGACAACAAAATCTGGCATTTGTTGTGTAAAAACATTGGTTGAAATGTTTAATGAACAAAAATTGGGTGAAATCAATTGTTAGAAGGGTTTTAGTCTTGATACTCTTACTGTTTTTCTTCTTGTTATATCACTGATTTAGAAGTTTTGATTCATATATGATCTTTTTTCATGTATTCTTCACACTTGAGTCACTGCAGTTGGAAGTGTCTGTTGATTGAGCACTGCGGGTTGTCAGCAATGCTGACACTCGCATATGCAATGGTGAGATGATTACAGTATAATGACTACGCTCACAATCCTAAACTTCAAGTTTGCTTAGCAGGTCCACTTCAGTAGGCTCCAAAAGAACTACTATGTGCAAAAAAGAAGTTACACGAATGTGAGCGAGTACAGGTTATGCCTATTAACTCAAGAAATATGATTTTCTGTATGTCTTTCACTTTCAAAAGCATGAAAAGTTCACTGGTTTGAATGATAAATCATATAACTATGTGCTACAATCCATAGTTATCTGGAGACAACTGAGTATAAGTAAGTTCAGGTTTTGTTTGTTCACTTTAGTTTTATCTTTTTCCCATAAAACTGACAAACCATACAAAGTTTCAAAACATTTGCCAAACATATTTTTTAGATCTGCCCACTTATCTATAATTAAAATATCTCTAGTTAAAACATTTCTTGTTTATAATATATTCACGATCCCATGTTTTAGAAATTCCTTGCATGCCTTCTTTTCAGTGGAACAAAAAACATCCCCAAAGGAGATGAACTTTTCACAATTGTAATAAACAGTGCCATTCTTATGTCTATTTAACACTTGTACTTTCAAACTTTGAAAATTAAAACAATGATTTCTGATTGCCTCAATTCTTCCTGTGTATATCACTTTCTTTGAAAATTAAGTTAACAATGACAAATTACTCTTAAAAAAAGATTTTACTGAGATGGGTGAGATTGTAAGTGAGTAACAGCTGCCTGGCAGAGTACAAAACTTAATCAGTATATTAATCAGGTTGTATAGTTTTCAAGAGATTTGTATTCATAACTGCATAAGCATTAATGACAAGAAGAAATTTTTGACAAGTAATCGTTTTATTATTAAAACAAATTTCCAGTTTCTGCAGGCATAACACTTTCTCAAGTTGATTAAAAAATAATTTTAGTAATATGTTCTACTTTATGTTACATATTATTCTCGAGATGGAGGGCTTGCAACCGTACCTTATGCTATTACCATTTTTTGCTGGTCGAATTCCAATCTATAAGATACCAACTCAAACTTCAGTTCTACAGATGCCCTCAAAATTCATGCATGATTCTTCAAGTCTTTCAGGTTTCTCTGATATTTCCTCATACTGTAACTGTTTATTGCTGCAGGGGGCTAAGGCATCTAATTAAGTAGTGCCCTTATATTCATTAGTGGTATCATTCAGGAGGTGGAATCGATCTTAGAACAAATGCATGTGGACTCTAGCTACTGAAATTCATAAACATCTGAGGTGACTGAGAAAGGAACTGACACTAGGAGCACAATGACTGGCAGAAAACCAAGACCAAATCCGTGGACATAATGGTTACCATTTTGTGTGTGAAGCTTAGTCACTAGTGGGGTCTGCCTTATCTTTTGTGTAGAGGAAACAAGTCTCTTCATGCCGCCATGCCCCACGTAGTAATTTATATAAATGATAAAGTTGTCAGTTATGGGAATTGTCACTGGAGATGTCACTATGTAGTCTCAGGGTGGATTAGAACTCATGTTGACCCTCCTACTTCTGCCTCTCTAGTGCAAGTGCTGGGATTAAAGGCATGTGCTACCATGTCCAGCTTTATTTTGCTAGTATTTCTTAGAAACTCTTTGACCTCTAGGGAATTTATTATCTAAACTATTTTTCCTAGCATAAACTTTTCCTAATCATGAAGTAATACCAATTTCTAGCTTACTCCTTTTCCACAACCTGTGTCAGATGCTCAGAGATGGCTCTCACTGACCTAGATACTATTTCCTAAGTAAGGCTCTCATCAGTCTCTTTGCACTTGAAAATCATTGCTTTCATCTTCAATTGAAGAAGTTGCTTGTCCTTTAAGATCCTTCAAAGCCCTGCCTCCACACCAAAGCCTTCCTTGAGTAAAGAAACAGAATCCTTCCCATGCCTGTTGCTCATGATTCTCTTATTAACTTCTTGTGCTACACTGATATTGTTTGTTAAATTTCCATTAGACTGCTTGATTTAAGAGATTCTGGGATACACCTTACTCATTTTTATATCTCCATTGTCTAGAAGGATTTAATCAATATTTGACTTATGCATTTATTTACCAAGGTAAAAAAATTAAGAATATGCATTAGAAATATGATATCCTTATCTCTATGTAAATGGTATTTCATAAATTGTCGGTCTTTCATTTTATAACTCAATTCTCCTTTATATTATTTCCATAATTGCTTTGCTATAAAAATTATGTTTAATATAATTCATAGGCTACATTTTAAATACCACATATCATAGCATTTTAACTGGACCATTATGCTATTTTCTTCATACATTTGAGTTTTTATAGTTTATTTAGGTTTATAAAATATAGTAGAATCAAGATTTATAAATAGGCATTTTTCTAAGTATTCATTATTAAGTTAGTTTCTTGATTTTAGGATTTATGGTCTGAAATAAATAAGGCAATAAATGGCAATTAAGTTTTAAATCAGCCAAGCAGAGCCTTTTTAACCTATAATAGCCTGAAATATGGTTTCCAGTGTTCTTTAAAGTTTTAGATAACATTGGAAATAAGGACGATTACTCATTGACTTTAATTATCTGCATTCTGATTTCTAATCAATAATGTCAGAAGGACATTTCTAGGAATATTATAATCTGCATGATTTGAGGACAGCTTAAAAAATAAGAAGGGAATGAAGTGTGGTTTGTATCTTGATACTCATGGAAAGAGGACTGCTTTATAAGAGCACGTTAGGTAGTCTCTGGTTTCACTCCAGTATTCTCATCTGAATCTACCTTGTAACTAGATTCTCAGCAGATTGGGAGATATAATAAGGTTTTAATGCACTATAAAGCCATAGTGACTTTTTCTTTTTGCAGCATCATTTGAAAAGGATTATATTCCTGTATTGTTAGTCATTGAAACTGTCTAACCACTATAAAAGAGGAAGAACTACTTGGAAGTATTAGTTGACAGCAAAAGAATACTCTGACTGGGTTTTATGAATGTGCCCAGCAATTGGTCTATCTGCTCTCCATAAGATTATGTTCCTCTTTTGTAAAAAGGAACAATATAGAATAATTCAAACCCCGTTATATTAAGTATGACTAGAAACTAGTAATTTAATTAAGAAATAACATCAAAAATTACACACATTTTATGTGTTTATAACATTTTAAAGCAACTGAAAAATAGTATCGATTGGTAGGGTCAATTGAAGTGGTTTGGAATAATAATATATGATCCATAACAATATAGTAGAATAGGTGCTTATAAAGATATGGAAAAGGTTTATACAAGCTTTACTAATAATAAATTTCTACTTTATATGTTTGGTAGTTTGGATAAAGTTCCCATAGACTGAAGTGTTTTGTCAAAATTGAGTTTGCAACTTCAGTCCCTACCAGGCAGATTCCTGCGAAAGAGAGGCATGTCACTGGGTGTAAGTCTAAATTCAAGCCCAATGGAATGGAGAACAGTTTGGTTCTGGCTGGTTCGTGCTTGATGCAGTTGTTTCTTTCTGTTGGGGTATATAGAAATAAGCAGCTTCTTCTGCAATTGATTGGATTTACCCTGCATCTGTAAGCCTGAAGTAAAACTCTTCCTCTCCTAAACTGTGTCTGGTTGGATGTTCACCCCAGTAACATGGAGCTGACTACAACAGAATTTTGTACTGGGAGTGGGGTCCTTATGTGATGAATCTGTCCATGTGGATTTTGGTCTTTTGAAACTTGTATGCTGGAGGAATATGGAAGGGCTTGGTATGTGTGCCTTCAGAAACCTTACATAGAAGTAAGCCAAATTTCATGTGCTATTCTAATGATTGTTTGAAAATGCTAAATGCAGAGCTAATTGTATTTGGAGGCTTGGTTTTGGAATTTCAAAGGGGAAAGAAAAACAGCAGAGAACTTTGTTAGGACTGAGATACTAACACAAGGGCTAGCTGGATTCTTCTTCCCATATCCTAAGAGTTTAATCAAGGTTGGATCTAAGAGTAATGAACTGGTGTGCTTGACAGAAGGTACAGAATTGAAAGATATAAGATTTAAAGAAGTGAAAAAAAATCAAGTAAGTTTAAAGTTACTGGCACAGAAACTGGTTTTAGGTTGCTAAAGCTGCTATTAAACAGATTATAACCATTAATGGTGGTTCTACTGCTTTATATTAAAACAATGTAAAAGATGCCTGAGCTGAACTCTACCCAAGAAAGGCTGAATGAATAGGAATGGAAACTCTTTTGAAGGGAGATGACTGAAAGGTTGAATTCTGTAAAGGTAACTTGTTTTTAAAGGTCAAGATTTATTTCCTCCCTGGATTAAAAAAATAGATAGGTTACTACAGACCTATTATTGGTTTGCAAAACATGGAAAATGCATGGAAGTGGGTCATGATATGCTGCTGAGATGCACCATGGGAAGGAGGATGATATTCCTGTATTGAAAGCTAAAAGGGCCAATATATGTTGCTGAACATGGACTGTAGTTTACAATGGAGACCCAAAGACTTTTTGGATATTCCAGAACTGTACATGGACTACCATGGAGAGCTGGTGTGGACTAAACATTTTCCTCTGGCTACTCAGTTCAGCTGGAGGAATAGAAATTGAAAATCCAGAGGCTTTCATCATTGCTTATGGATGTCAGACTTGAACTACAGATGTTTGATATTTATCTGAATATTATTGATATATATTAGTCTAATCTCTGCTTGCTAGGCCTTTTTGCAATGGAAATGTTTACTTCGTGCGTGGAAGTTTGCAATTTGTTCTGATTTTATAGGACACACAGTTAAAAGACACTGTTGAATCTTAGATGAGTTTTGGAACTTTGGAATAGTCTTAAAGTTGGTAAAAACTACTATGGGGCCTTTGAGGTTGGACTGAATGCAGTTTGCAATGTGAGATGGTCATGAATTTTTGGGGTTCAGGGTGGAATGCAGTAATTTGAATGTATGGCCCTACTTTGGCTCCTAGTATGCAAATTTCTGCTAACGTGGGGCATTGTTACTTGCGGTGAATCTTAATTGCAGCCCAAAAGAATGGAGAACAGTTTGGGTTATGGCTATGCTTTGTGTTTGCTGAAGTTATTTTTCTCTGCTTAGATCTATGAATATAAGTAGCTTCTTCCACCATTGATGGAACTTCCCCTGGATCTGTACGCCTGAAATAAACAAGTTCCTTCCTTAAACTGTATCTGGTTGAATGTTTGTCCCAGCAATTTGGACCTATCTACAACTACATGTATGGATATACATTTCCACATTTTTATAGAATAGAATATTTGGAATGGTCTAAGATATATAAAATGAAGTAAGAGAAATATATTGAAGTAGCTAAATCAAATAAATAAAAGCCTAGTAACATCTTCAAATTTATGAAAAAGTGACACACACCTGACATTTACAAAAGCATATTGAGTTGTCTTTCACACTTTAAAAATAAAATAAGATGAACTAGACATACACAAATTAAATATAATCATTATTTACCAAGTACATTAATTTTTTAATGAAAAAAAGTATATTTTTCTTTCATGGTTGGCTGGATTTATCACTTGAAATTAATGCTAATTTCATAAACAGAACAGAACAAAGTTGGTAAATAGCATTTGTAATTTAGCTATTTTACACATCCTTCTTTTTCTTGTTAGTGCTAGTAAAATTTAAATTCCAGAGAAGAAAAAAGCTGGTTTTTCCCTCTCATTGTAGAACTGTGAATCTTTATACATACCAAGCTTTCAATATGCACTGGACTAGTTGAGTTCAACCTAAGCAGCAGTTAAATTGGCTATATTAATATGACGGTCCTATAGAAAAAAGTCTCAAAAGTTCTCATGGGTTTTCAGATGTGATTTACACACTGAGCCAGAGCATTAGAATTATTACTGCCCTGGCTTATAAAACATATTTATAAACACTTGTTTGGAGAAATACTTTTCTGGTTTTTAAGTAAAAGACAACTATTACAAATAGTTCTGCAAAAACCTTTCTTCAGCCTTCCTGCGCTCTGAGCAGTAAGACCTCCTCATCCAGTTAATATGTTTAATGGGTGCTTTTTCACTGCTGGGACAAGTGTGTGTCCAAAAGCAGCTGATGGAAGGAAATGTTTTTTTTTTTTGGCTTACATCTTCAAGAGGAAATTTCATTATGGAGGGGAAAGCATAACAAGAACAGACAGCTGGGCATCACATTGCCACAGCAGTACAGAAAAAATCATGAAACTAAGCTCACCATCACTGGCAATCTGAACTATGAGACATACTCCCAGTGACACAGTCCCCCAGCAAGGCTCCACCTCCCTGTCTTCACATAATGTACATCAAGGAAGAGGTTAAATCACAAAGGCTGTGGGGAACATTGACATGCAATCCTCCATAATATTTAAAGGGTGCACCCTAACTATGAAGGATCATGATAATATCTCTTTATAGTTAAGGAAAGTTTAATTTCATAATATGAAAGGAAGTGATCTTTGGGGAGGCATTTTAACAAAGAGCTAATGGAAAGCAGGATTTTTAATTAGAAATTAGCATGCATCAAGTATTAGAACATCAGAAGATTTCTTCTGACCAAAATAAAATAACATGAGTTGGATTTGTCCTACTACCTGATATAATAAGCAAATAAAATTTACCACAAACATATTACATACAAATATGTACTTACTGTTTAACTTTTGAGAAACAACAAATAAAGAGTCAGAGGATACCCTATGCATGTGACTTGAGAGTTTTCACACTGTGGGAAGGAGAGGGAAGACCAAGGTAAAGCCTGACAGTACAGCTGAGATGGAGCAGTGTGTGTATGTGTGTTTGGGGGACGGGTTCAAAATGGTTAGTGTTTATAAGACAGTACCAGAAAGGAAAAAACAAAGAAGAAAATTGTGGAGACCTTCTAATGGTCTCTCCCAATATTCAGCTGATTCAGAACATAACATGCATATGAGGAAACTATGTGACACTGGGGAAAGAAACATCTGAAAGAATCCAAGTGGCACTGCTTGGTATTCATCTGTCCAAGAAACACAAAAAGTAAGACCTGAAAAGATCAAACCTGTCCTTATTTCTGAGAGCAATCTTACCTTCTCCTGATAAACAGGTTCAATTATTCTGGACATTGGGCAACATTTTGCTAATGGTACTGTAACTACACAAATACCATGTATCAGCCATATCTTATTGTTCAATGGGACCCATGTCACATTTCTTGGAGAGAGGGAGACCTTTTTGAAGTGTAGAACTCTAAATGTAGAGTATGCAAATTGGTCAGACAAGAAACACAAATTCTCCAATTCATTGGAGCTGATGATAAACGGAACCTCTCTTGATACCACCCAAAGTTTCCTAGACCAATGTTTATTTCTTATTTATGATACAGAAGAATACAAAGTTTTTCAGCTCAGAGTATGTCCTAAAGATATACCAGACTCATGGGGAATTGCCTCAGAGCTGTACATTGGTTGAGCCTCAGCAGGACATTCTCTTGCTACTTTAGGCAGGCAGCTTCTTTAGTAGAGGAAAAAACCCTTTGTTTTTCCTTTTCTAGTTTTGTTCTTTTTTAAATTTTATTTCTTTTTCTTTACTTTTCTTGTCCCTCTTACCCTTTATATTGTAAAGTAGGCTTGCTGGTTGAATGTATATGCTATGCACATTTAAGAGTCTGTATTCTGTGTAGTAGTGATTCTGTGTGGTGCCTTCTTGGTGGACAAGACCAAGCCATAGTTAGGTATTTATGCCCTGTGGTAGTTTGAATATATAGGCCACAATATATTCAGTGTTTTATTAGCTTGTAGTTTGGATCTGCAACCTCCTGGCTGGAGGAAGTATCACTGGGTGGTCCAGCCCTAAAGTGTGGTGGTGGGTTTGAGATTCCAATCTAAAGATATGCAAGGTATGCTTAGCTGGAGTTCCTGAAGTGTGCTATTTGGTGTGGCTTTTGGCTTTTTGGCTTGTGCTTCTCTGTCTCTGCATGGACCTAGGAATGCAGGCCAACTTCTTCTACCATTAAGGAACTTCCCTTGGATCTATAAGTTTCAATAAATATCCCTTTCTCCGTAACTGTGCTGGTCTGGAAGTTCACTTCCATGAGCCTGAAGCTGTCTGCTACATGCCCATAACAACTGTTGGCCCTTCTGGGACAGAGAGAATGTAATATAGCCAGCATGCAACCACAGTAGGCTGGTCTGTGGGATCATAATTGGAGCTTAGCTCATATCTCATTAGTTTTACATTAAAGAGGGTGGGAAGTAAAACTGACTGTGGTAGTGGAAACATACATAGCCTTCATGATGACTTTATATGTATATCATGTCAACGCTAGTGAGGGTGGGTGATGAGAAAATGCTCAATAACTGGAGTCTGTTTATAAGTGACTAGAAGGTTTCCAGGTGTGAGAGAAAGTTCTTCAGGCTTTGTTCCCATCTATATCTACTCCAGACAGACATTTCTGAACTTCTAACTTTTTCTCTTTTGGACCTGACCAGCTGTTAGGATTTCCTTAAATGAGATACCAAATGATTACAGAGGTGAATATTTAGGGTGAGTGTCTATAGAGTTCTAGAAATACTGCTTTCACATACATGAATTAGAAAGGTACATTTCAAGTGCCTTTACCCATTGTCAGTGTCACTCAAGTGTTTTGGCAAATATAGCTATAGTGAAGTCATTCTCTATTTTGGCTTGAGTTTAAAATTTAAACTAGAGTCTTTAAGAAACACAACTTTTCATGTGGGAATCTCTTCATGGCTTTACATATGAGCTGAGGGCAGAGGTAGAATGACCATGATAAATGAAAAGAAGGCCCCAACTTATATAGGCTTGCATTTTTCCTTTTGTCCTACTTGTACTCAACCTCAGATGTATAATTTCTATTTTATGATGCACTTTTGCTCCTTACAACAGACTTGATAACTTGGTGGGTCTTATGAGACTTGTATTATAGTCAGTAGTTTTGGGTAAATGTCATGGTTAGAGTTACCATGGCTTACCAGTGTGTCTTGGGATGTTATAAAAAATAAATAAATAAATAGACAAGACAAAACAAAAAAACCCAAAACATAATTTTCAAAGAGCATTTCACTATTAGTGTTATCTATAAACTCTACATTGTCTCTTTTGTTTAAAAAAAGCCTTTTTTTTTTTAAAAAAAATAGTTATTTACAAGCAGAAAAATATAGAATACAAGGAGATTAGACATGTCAGGGCCTCCAACCACAGGAAAAGAACTTCAGCAGCATGCACCACTTTGTTCATCTGGCTCTGTGTGGGTACAGGGGAATTGAACTGGAATTGTTAGGCTTTACAGGCAAGCATCATAACCACTGAACAATCTCACCAGCCACACTGACCCTTTCAAACTGTGAGATCTGTGAATATCATTTAAGGAGCAAGCTTCCTTGGATCTCCATAGCCCTTTCCCGTTATACTGAAAATGATATGTACTGAGTCACCCACCAGTGTGTCCCAGATTCCATTCTTAGATGTGACATGAGTTCATTCTCTGTAGTATCCAAATAAACAAGCATGATGCTTTGTTCTTTGTGGTGAAATATGCAGAATGTGTTATTTTATATTTTATTTGGCAGGTAAAATATCATTGTCCATGGCCACTTGACACCTGAAATGTTAGAGAAGTGACAGTTCCTTGAATCTTCAAAAACTTTGTCTTATTCTCTCTGTGGAACAAGCTTTCCTAAGTTTTCTCAGTGTTTTGGTCATTTGCTGCTGGTCTAAGTAAGTTTTGTGCTCAAATAACTGATGTGATGTTTGATGGGATATTTAGAGTCAAATTGTTTTTTCAGATTATATTATGACAAAGAGAGAGCCTAGCCCTTAAGTACAACTCTGAGTATTGCTGCCTGTTGAATGTGAATCATTTCTGGTTTTATTTTTCTGCCTGGGTTAGGAAAAAAATCCATTTGTGAAATCAATGCCTACACATTATACACCTGAATCTAAAGTTGTCAGTTCTCGTGAAACTCTACTTATTTAAGACAGTTGTGATAAATATTCTGTTTGGTTGAACTTGACATTATCTGTAGTCATCCTTTTTTATCTGTGTAACTATGATAGGGGCTGTACTGGTGAAGTGCATAATCTGCGATAGTCTGTGATCCGTTGGATCTATGCCCAGGATCCCTCAATTCTGCATTCTTCAGTCTTTTAAAAGTGGTACAAATCTTCACAATACACCCCATAATGTGATGCAGCTTTTAATTTACTATCTTGATAGCACAGTGGGAGTGTGTGGTAGAAATTTGGCTGACCCCTCTAGTATAGTTTACACATCATGGATAAAGTGCTCAGTTTTTTCTTTTTAAGATAGCACATTTGTGAATCTCAATTATATTTTTGAAGACCAAAACTTTTTCACAGAAGAGTGTGTAGACCAAGTTGCTTTAGTAGAGGCAGACTTTGATAGGAATACATTTGTTACCTTTTTTCTATATGCTCCTACGTTGACAGGTAGTTCCTGATGATACTACACCTGCTAGCAACATCTTGAACTCTTATGTTCTCAAAATATCTGAGTGTTCTTCCCTGGAAGACAGTTGCTTGAGCAGTCACATGTCTGCTGGGATAGGACACTCACCATTACATGGTTTACTCACCATCATGTTGTAAGGACTTGCTATGGACTTTTGCTTATCTCTTCAGGCAGTAAGTAGCTTCTTATCTAGAATCCTGACTCAGATCCAGAGATTGGGCAAGTTACCATGATAGTTAATTTATCCAACCACCACTTTTGCAGTCTAGCTCACTTTTGTTACAGTGCTGGTTGTGATGAAATGCAAATAAGTTAAAATTTACTCTGTCAGTCAGGTTTTCAGTATAAATTATTGGCATTAAAAATATTGTTTTAATGCTAGGTGTGGTGGTACATGCCTTTAATCCCAGCACTTGAGAGGCAGAGATAGGAGAATCACTGTAAGTTTAAGGCCACCCTGAGAGATGACATAGTTAATTCTAGGTTAGGCTGGGCTTGAAAAACTGATTGTATATATAGTCTTACAACCAACACTGCATCCATCTCCAGATCTTTTTCAGACTGAAACTTGTGTCCAGCAAATGATAACTTTCCATCCCCTTTTGTCCACCCAGCCACTGCTATATTAAGCAAGTGGCTTTGATAACTATCTGTCTCTTTTGTCCCTAGGGATGTCATGTTCTATTAACCACTCTCATAACTCTCAGGCATGCCGGGTACCACTCTGATTTTGTTGCTCATTAAAGTAACTTTAGCCTTCTGATTTCTGGCAGTTAAGCCACACAGTCTGATCTTTGTTGCTCCAGGGCTTTACCATTCTCTTTGATGTGGGTGTCAGCAGGCCAGTTTCTGTGAGAGCTCCAGCCTGGCCTGCAGTTAGGAACCTTCACTGAGCATTTTATCGGTGGTGATGATGCTCACACCAGCAAGGTTCTTATGGCTTTGGTAAATGGTGTGTCCTACAGGGCTTCTCAAAAAGATAATCCTCTTATGGGTTTTGTGGCTCCACATCACATAACTGTTTCAGCAGACACAAATCTGTGAGCCTGTAAAACCATTCTTCCACCATCTGCTACAACAATTTTGGAATTAGAAACTCACCCTGACATCGTGACATTCCCAGTCTTTTGCTAGAAAACCTTTCAATAAATTTGCACTATCTCTTGAACTTTTGAAGGGAAGTTGAATCTTCAATCTAGAGAGGGCATCTCTAAGATAATAAACATTTCCTTATCTGGTGTTATGGCTAAACCTATTTGATTGTACATGCTCAAGATTCAGCTTCTCAAGTATATCTTTGGCTCCTTTGTGCAGGCCTGCTAAGTAATGTACCATATTTCCTACAGTCTATTTCCTCCCTCACTGACTCTCTACTTCTGCATGTACATTATGTTTTCATTGGCTCTATGTCTGATGGCTAGCAGAGGTAGTCTGGGAAGAGGATGGACAAGGAAGAGATGGAAGAGGTTGTTCCTGCTTTGTGCAAGAGAATAAGAGAAGTCTTTATATATAGAAGCAGTGCTAATGTTTAGATGGGAGTGGAACCAATTCAGGTTCAGGAATTGATAGTCTTCAGTTTTATTCATATCAAATGTTCTATTCTGTGGCAGCATCATAGTGTTTCTGAACTAGGCACTGACTTTGGCATGAGGCTCAGTCTTAAACATTTATTGTCTTTGAAGTTTAGAATTTAGTCCAATACTGCTCTTAAGTTTTCTCCCTGCTCAGTTCATGAGAGGAGGGTATTGTATCATTTAGCAGAGAGATTCTTCTACACAAACACACACACAGCCAAACACACACACACACACACACACACACACACACACAGAGAGAGAGAGAGAGAGAGAGAGAGAAACACACACACACATACATACAATATATACTTTTAAATCTAGGTTCTGCACATATGAGAAAACATACAATACTTATCATATTGAATTTGACTTATTTCCCATAGCATACATAGCATTTGTATCCATTTTCCTACAAGTGTTATGATTTTACTGTATGGCTACATAAAATTTTATTGTCTGTTTGGAAAAGTTTTCATGATCCATTCATTTGTTGATGGACATCTACACTGGTTTTATTTCTAGGCTATTCTGAAAATGTATCAATAAACATGGATGTAGAAAAAAAAGTCTGTGGTATGTTGACTAGGGTCCTTCAGGTATATTCCCAAGAATAAGCTAATTGAATTATACTCTATTTTAGCTTTTTATTTTTTGAGAAACTTCACAAGGATTCAGCTGGAAAATTTTCAGTCTCATTAACTCTTTATAAGGGGTCCTCTTCCCTCATATTTGTTTTCATTTGCTTTCTTGATTAATTATTCTTACCAGGGTTAGATGGGATCTCATCACAGTTTTAACTTGCATTTTCCTGATGTTTAAGGTTATTGAACACATTTGAAAAAATATTTTATTTATTTATTTATTTGAGAGAGAGAGTGAAGAAGAGACAGAGAAAAAGAGAGAATGGGCAAGCCAGAGCCTCTGGCCACTGTAAACAAACTCCAGATGAATGCTCCCCTCTGTGAGTCTGGCTTATATGGGTCCTGGGGAATCAAACCAGAGTCCTTAGGCTTCACAGGCAAATGCTTTAACAGCTAAGCCATTTCCTCAGCCCAGGTTATTGAACATCTTAAAAAAATATTTGTATATTATTCTTGTTACTTATTTTGATAACTAATTATTCAGATTTAGCCCACTTATTGATTAGGGTTATTTGGTCTGTTAATGTGCAGTTTTTATAGCTAGGATAGATAGGCATCTATCCTAGATATTAATCCCTTGTTTGATGTGTGTATTCTGCCTTAAAACATTTGTTGATTCCTCTCAGTTTGCATTAGCCACCATCAGGTAAACAACCAACTTATTTAAAAGTCATTTAATTCCATGATCTTTATTGACCCCTCCCATACTTCACAATCCCAAATCTTCACGCTTCACGAGAAATAATACTTCACCAATATTTCAGATGTCACCAAAAAAAAAAAAGAAAAAAAAGAATTGGTTGTATTCTGCCAGTTACCACTCAGATTAAGTCTACCTTGCAAATTACAAAGTGAGTGGGCACACATTCATATTACTGCTTGCATCCTCAGACTATTTTCAATATAAACCTTCATCATGGATTATCTTGAAGTCAGATAATAAGACACAATTAAGAGTACAAAACTTTTGCTGGAGGGAACTAGGTATGAAGGAAAAAGGGAGTGAGGAAGATGCAATGGGTTGACCATGCAGTATCAGCCCAATATAGAGCTCTGGAGCAAGAATGGATGTTCCGAAGAAGCTAAATTCGAGGATAGCACATTTACTTAGCTTTAACTGGTCTTTTCTTGGAAGCCAATGTGAGGGATTAAAGTGGATTCAAAAACTAAGGCGATGCTTAGAGAAACGAACACCTCAGTGTTGTCAGTCAATTTCCCTCCTCATACATGAGCAGGGAGCCTCATCTTAAAACACAATTCCGGGCAGCAGCATCATTTCTGCCAATGATTCCAAACGGTATACATTCTATGCTCTAATTTTTTTAATCTGTTGCTGATTATATTATGTTGGGAGTTTGAAATTTCTTGGCTGGAAGTATCCTGTGTCATATTTAGGAAAAGTAGATACACATGGTATTGAAGGAGAAACAGGAACAAAATAGCTTTTTGTAGGCAGCCAGCCAGGGACAAGGCCTAAGGACAAGCAGATGCTTCCTGGCCTGCCCTGGGCAAAACTGAAACTTTTATCTCATCCATTATCATCCAAAAAGGCTGCAAGCAATTCCTCAGCAATAGCAACATTCCCCCAATTTCTTTCTGAGTCTAACACACCTAGGTGGGCTTAGCCCCTGCTGAATCAGTCCTTGGAGTTCACAAACCAACCTGGTCTCATCCTTACACACTTGAGTCTGATGTCAAGGTCTACCCTAATTAGACGTCTGAGCCACAACTGGCTTTGCTAATCTCCTTTCTTTCCCAGCCTGGCTAGGAAGGGGAATAGTCTCTTATTACTTGCCTAGGTAGTTTTTTTTTTGCTTGCTTCTTACATGTACTTTGTTTTCAAATGCTTTCTTGCTTTGTTACATGTATGACTTTTACTTTAAATAACTCTGTGTCTGCTAAGTGCATAATGTGTATAACGACTCTCATGGCTCTCTGGGTTATATTTTCCTAACACTGGACTCTTATGATTCCTGCTTTGGTGATTTCAAGCGCTGCTACATGTGTAGCCTTTCTTTAAGCCCCAAGTTCTACATGATCCTACTTCTTAGTCTTTCTTGACCCCATGTAATTGTAAAGGTGACAGGCCTGTACTCTCATGCTCTGCTTCCCACGTCCATGTGTGAGTTTCCTCTGGGCTCCATATGTGCTCCTTGCAAGGCTTCTTTCTTGGAGATTTCCCTAACTCTCCATTCCCTCATCTCCCCTCCACCTTGGCAAGGAGGGGAATTCTCTTCTGTCCTGAGTCTTTCTATCTTTCCTCTGGATACTCATTTTCCCTAAATAAAGTTCATATTTCATAATTTGTCCATAAATAAACACAGTAGTTCGTCATTTGCCCTTTTTAGAAACCATTTTCTTAACTTTTTGTTAAAATGGATAAAAACCTGTCAGGCATGGTGGCGCACGCCTTTAATCCCAGCACTTGGGAGGCAGAGGTAGGAGGATTGCTGTGAGTTTGAGGTCACCCTGAGACTACATAGTGAATTCCAGGTCAGCCTGGGCTAGAGTGAGACACCCCCCCCCCCAAACAACAACAACAACAAAATAAAACCCAAAATAAAATGGATAAAAACCTAAAGGTTGGGATTCACATGTCTGGGGCCCTCCTCTGAACTCCCAAACCCTGCGTCCTCATGAGTGTGGCAGTGTTGTACTCTAAAGAATAGGCCTCAAAGGGAAAAGTATTTATTTGTTCATTTATTTAGATGGTTGTTATCATACTGATTCTAAGTGTATTTGTTTTATCTTAACCAATTATTTGTCTTGTCATTTGTTTAGTTTTTGATTTCAAAGAGAACTTAAATGAAAGAATTCAATGCTGCTATGAAATATCAACTCAATACCTTGAATATTTTTTAAAAAATGCAATAGACATTTGAAATTAGAAATGTTACATTAACTGTTAGAGGAATTCTAGAATTTATGTAAAAGAAATATTAATATTCATTATAAATTTATTAATATGTGCTTTTCTGTCTAGGCTATTGCATTTTAGGCAATGTGATAATTTAGTACTAGATTAGTAAATTGAACTTTTTTACTCTTTATAAAAGTGATATACTCATTAAAGGATTAGTAAAAAATATTGCAAATACTCTCCCTTCTAAAATCTTCCAGAGACAATTTGATTCTATTTATTTTCTTGGCTACTTACATATTTATTATACTTGTGATTTAAAGCTTTATTTGTTAATATAATAATATTTATTATTATAACAACATTTATTTTACTTGTGAATGAAATAGATCAGCTTTCCAGTTCTGTTTCATTTGATTTGGTAGTGTCCTGTATAATCAAAGGTAAATGTACTTAATAAAAGCATAGTATAAAATAGTCATTTTACTAATCTAGATTGCCTGCCTCCATAAGGTGTGCAACCTTCACCTGAAAATAGTATGCTATTTAGAACTTACATAAATGAAGACGATACTTTACTAATCCACACTGGTCTTGTGAATGCATTATGATTTTATTTGTGAGTTTGGGACTCTTAAGGTTGACCTAGCATAAACAGAAAGGCACATTTATCATATGAATGATGGTAGGAAAAATTACTATCTAAACCAGCTGTGATCCAAGGATGGTAGACACTCTTAAATTAATTTCTTTTCTACAGAGTCCTTTGATGGAGCTGAATACACTAATGTGAGCTTTGAGCTGAATTTCAAAGCACTGTTCTGAGGATAATTTGTCTGGAAAGGAGAAGATAAGAAGGGGGATTGGCATAGACAAGGATAAAAGCTAGTGCAGTGGGGAGCAGGCCGAATTCTATGTAAAGAAAGTGAGTCAGCTTTTAGAAATTCCTGGAATGGGGTTATAATTTTATTATTAATAATTATGTTGTTTCTATTTCTTTATTGTAAGCCCTATTCTTGATTTTTCAAATGTTCAATAGAACTTCACACACACACACACACACACACACGCTCTCCTTATTTGGAACCAAGAATATTTTCTTGAAGTTGTGAAGTATGATGGCTTTCTTAAGTAATTTAAATAATTATAGAAGGAAATTGATGCATAATCTCATCATGGAGTGGACACAAATCTGAGAGCATCATCAGGACAACAGAATTAATTAACTAGGAACCAGAGGTGACTTCAAATAAATCGTAGCTGCTTCTATAACCATCTTCCCCCTCTTCCCTGGCAGTTAGCAGAAATCTTGGGAGGTGTTATGAATTGCCCACACACAGTAGAATTAGGATTCAATCCAATTATCCAAGATTTAGGGACAGGCAATCAAGTTATAATCTGACTTGCTAAAGATACTGGAATCTATACATAAGGAAACAAGAAACAAGGGAACTAGAAACTGAAATTTTGGAAGCTCAGATTCCTTAGTGGTTCAAGCTTTTACTCACTTTACCAAGAACTTTTTCCACATTGTATTAAAATTGGCTTCAACAGTTACGTAGGAGGAATGATTTGACTTACAGTAGTCCAAATACCAACATCCCAGGTAAACATATGCCTATGTTAGACCCAGAGCACTTGAAGAGATCTCTTTACAGGCAATGGTGGCATATTAGTACAGATTTTTTTTTAATTTTTAGAACATTCATACATTGCATAGTATTTGTGTATGATCATGTCTTACCATAGTCATCAACTTATTCACATGATACATGGGGTAGGAACACTGCATATCCTGAAATGTTATAGATGTTTTAATCCACTTTTACCAAATATTATATACTGGCTTTCTTGGTCATAAATCATATCAAAATTTTAAAAACAACATTTACTAAGAGCATTTAGAGACATGGCAGAAAATAATTAATAGAATAATTAAGACAAGGAGAAAGATGCAATTGTTATACTTAGGAATAGTTGACAAATGACAGAACGTATTTTTTTTCATGAAGAATTTCTGTTCCACTCCCAAAGGACCAACTGGAAAGCATTCTCTGGATGTTTACCTGCATATTTTGAGTTTAATAACCATTCTAGACATTTTTAATTAATCATATCTGTCAAATGATGTTGAAGAAAGCTAAATGGGATCAGTTCAAGGACAACCTGGTTTTAATGATTAATAGCAGATTTTGCTTAGAGGAAAAAAGTATGATATTTATGGCTTTTCAACAGCTTTTTCAAGTTCTACAGAATACAAAATATTTAGGACACTTTTTAGTAGTATATATGTACAGAAAGGAGAATATATATATATATGCATATATTATATATATATATATATATATATATATATATATATACATACATATATATATATATGTATGTATATATCTATGTGTGTGTGTGTGATATGTGTGTGTGTGTGTGTGGATCAGTAAATGCCCTATATTGTAGGTATTATTTATTTTCAACAGAAACATTGTTCTTACATGTCATTCAAATGTGATATTCATGTTAAGTGGCTCTCTTTTGTAACATATGGAAAAGGGGCAAGGTTGATAACAACCTATGTGTCTTTGTATGGATTTACCATTCTTTTATATTCTTGCACTCTTTTTTTTCCCTTTGAGGTATGGTCGCACTCTAGCCCAGGTTGACCTGGAAATTCACTCTGTAGTTCCAGACTGGCGTCAGACTCACAGACATCCTCCTACCTGTGCCTCCTGAGTGCTGGGATTAAAGGTGTGCACAACCAGGTGGGGCCTGCTGTTGCACTTTGTTATGGTGTTGTGAAGCAGTGCACCATCTTATGTCAGTGGCTTAGTGTTAACACTGTTTACATGAAACACAGTTCAGGAGTAATAGTAGTCACACTGAGTGGGAGCTAGGATCCATCCCCTATAGAAGCATAGCTAACAGAAGCTATGCCAGCTTATATTTGAACCATCAAAGCCACATAGAATATCCTGAACATGTGATAGGCAAGAAGGCTCTCAAGGGTCTTGTACTAGTAATCAAGAGATTTGCTCTGGAAAAGACACTTGTAATTTTATTGGTCAGAACTAGTCATATGACTTCATGTAACTACAATAGAATTGAGAAATACAAGAGAACACATGTAATAGGAGAGAGCCGACTGTCTTTGTTTTACTGTATTTTAGGATTATATTTGCTCAGTGAAAGAAATTGGATTAATTGAATAATTATGAGTTTGTTTGAACAATCTATTCCTTACTGTGATCAGCTTTTGTGTATCAAGTTAAAACAAACAAACAAAAAAACCCAACCATTTTTTTTTTTACAGGTTTCATTTCTAAAAGCATTTTCCTTTCACTTCTCCCATGGATAGATGCTTGTTTTAAGATACACCATAGCCAATTGTTGTTAGGCATTGTTGCTTATCTTCGCACTCATAGCTGAGCCTGCTTTTGCCATCTCTCTGAGTCACAGGCTGTGTTTAATAAAATCTAGCTATTTTTTTGTCTTCCCCATGCTGAGGTTAATCACAATGACCTCAATTTCCACTTAGTGTCACGTCACAAAGTCCTGCTGAGCCAAATGTAAGGCTAAGTGCAATCCAGGATGGAGTTCATCACAACATGCTGGAAACATTTTAAGCTAAGTTTTTATGGTGTAACTTATTTGAAAATGATATCTTAATTTATTTTTTTTATCACCTATGTTATAAAACTTGTTCTACTCACCAAAATGTTTTGATGTTTCAGCTGGTTGAAGTACAAAAAAATCTAAAGACAAATTATCTACTGAATACATCTGAGAAATCTATTATCCAACTTATCCAGGTAATATCAATGTCATTAAATGAGACAATAAATTTTAAATACTAAAATTTTTGTTTTTTTCACTTTATTCCAAGACATGATGGCATATTTATTTTCCTAACTATTTCCTCTTCATTTTTATATCAGTACTGCTGTTCTTCAGTTAGCTAGCTCCTAGGTGGATATTGGATACACTGTGTCAGAGAAATCATATTAAGAACTCTAAAGCATATCTAGTTGATAAAACAAGCAGATAAAAACCTACACGAAATGTGTAATGTGATTTCTGATTGAGAACTTATTTTGCAGATTGGGAAATAAACCTCAGTTATTTTCACATTATTAGTTTACTTTTTATCTTCTCTTTCATCTTTTATCTCTACTTTGCTTCTACTAGGAAGGGAGTTTACTGAACAAATGTGACACCTTTGCTCAGGTATTTTTTGAAAGCCACCCCTTTTTTTAATCTAACCTTGCTCCTTTTAACTGATTAGAGCTGGAATGGATAAACATCAAAGGACATTTTGATGAACTACACTGGTACCCAAGAATCACTGGCAGTGTCATCATTAAATGAACCTTGTGAAGAGTAAGTAATATGTACTTGAAATATTATTTTCATTTAATAACAATTTAAAGAGTAATCTGAAAGATGTGCTGATTTAAACAGGTATAAAATGTCTAGCTACTTAATAAAGCATTGGAAAATGGCCCTGCATTAGATTCAGTAGCAACTTGAATTCTATTCAGAGAGAGACATGTTCTTGGGTAGGGAGTCTTGTAAATTCTCATTTGAGACAGTTCAAAGTTATTTTTGCTTCAATACAAATGCATACGTACTTGCTCAATTTAGGAAAAAAAATTATGGAATAGTATTTTCTTGGTACTTACTTTGCACAAGTTGTTTTTTAACATCTAAATCATGGCTCTTGGTTCTTAGAGATGAACCATCTGTCATAAGCCTGAATCAACATTTATTGTAACTTATTAAGAGAGGCAAAGTTGCTAGCAAGAGGTGTAAAATTGGATATTGGTGAATTTATTTCCCTTGGAGGCCTTTAAAAACAGAAGATGTTCATCTGTGAAAATAATTTTAACTTTTTCAAGTAATTATCTTGTGTGACAGAATTAATAACAAGGAAGATATGGCATGAAGAAGAAAAAAAATCAGAAAATGGAATGATGTGTGTGTGTGTGTATGTGTGTGTGTGTGTGTGTGTGTGTGTAAGACACAGACAGAGACAGAAAGAGAGGTAAGAGGGCTGTATCTCCCAAAGGTTAAGCCCAGCAAAAGGAGGCTATAGCCTCTTTAGATGGCTCTGGAATTTAGAATTGAAATGAAAAAGTGTGAGAGCACTACATACTGTGACCTGCTTCTTTTGTGAAGTTCACCCAGTTGTCAATGAAATTAACAAATGGATTCTTAAAACTATCCCTTTGACAGAGACTAGGACAATGGCTTAGTACATGCTTTTCAAGAAGCTGAGCCAGCATCACATTCTAGACACAAAGCTGAGGCATATAAATATAAGTTTAGAGATTTGTAGAGCTTTTGGGGATGTACTTAGGTAATAAATACATAATCTTAACTTACATTTCCCTAAGCTTTAAAATTGTTGGCAAGCCCCAAATGGTATGTGAGTTATACAGGAGGACATGAAATATTGTACCGCGATTTATTGCTTATGTTAAGCCCAGGACAAAGCATCTACTATATAACATATTTTTAGGAATTTAATGATTCCTATATCTGTTAATCTTAGATCAGGTTTTTTGAAAACAATAAGCAAAAATCATAGGTTGGTCCACCTTTAATGATGTTATAAAACATATTAATCAGATATCCCATATATTATCAAACCCCTTCACTCTCACCATTATTAAGCTATAGATATTTCTTTTGAAATGCTTTGTAGTCTTAGGTCTCCACAGTTCAAAGCCCTTGATTACAAGACTACCAATACAAGTTTGATCCTCCTCAGCATCCATATATCTATAATCCCAACATGCCAATGCCAACAGGAAGCAAGAACCAGGAGAATTGGGAAGCTCACATGCAGCAATAGCAAGGGAGACTCCATCCCAAAAGAAATTGGAAAGAGAAGAGAAATGTTTCTAGGTTGTCCTTTGACCTTCACTTGTGCAGCATTATATGCATATGCTCATATCCATACATCATATATACATATGTACACCAAACTATATAAACACAAATAAATGATAAAAATAAAAATGCATGCTAGTCTTTTAAAATAATTAATTGGAAACTTTACTATATGAACACACTATAAGCTGGATGCATTGCTGTCAGATTGTTGTCTTTTGTCCCCACTCCCTGACCTCTTTCCATGGAGGGCCCTCAATGTTAGCATTGGTAATCACTATGATGTCATGCTTTTCCTTTGAGTCAGTTTAGTCACAACTTAAAAATATTGAATGATCCTCACGAAGTCCTACTCTAATAGGCAATACATTATTGATTTTTCTATTTTCTTTCAGGTAAATACATGCTATTCTGGGATTTATATATATATGCAATTATATCATTTGAAAAAATATAAAAAATATGTAAAATATATTTATGAAATGTAAAATATATAAAATATAATCTCACATTAGTGATTTCACTCTTGTTTGTTTAGCATTTAGACCTTGTAAAGTCTTGTTTTAGTAATTTGAAAAAGAAATTTGAGAAAGTTTGATGTCTGGTCTAATTTTTAGTGCTCTTTTTTTCTAAGGTCCATGTCATTTAAAATATTTGAATTTATTTATTTGCAACCAGAGGGAGATAGAGAGAAGAGATACAGAGACAGTGGGTACATCAAGGCCTCCAGCTACTGCAAATGAACTCCAGATACATATGCAACTTTGTGCATTTGGCTTTACACTTGTACTGGAGAACCTAACCTGGATCATTAGACTTTGGAGGCAAGTATCTTAGCCACTCAACTATCTCTCCAGCTCCAATATGTCATTTTAAATGTTGTCCTTTTACAAATTATCCTAATTGTGCCTAGAATATCACAGGTTTTGTATTGACTCAGTCAGTCACAATCACTAACATTGGAGCAATGTGTGATTTTGATATACATGAATGTCTACATTTCCCTCTGTGATTATTCAGATGTCCCAATGCTTTCTACCCTAAGAATTCCTAAAAGATAGAAAGTAATATACCGTTAGTAGTTATATCCAATAAAAAATGTTTTTGAGATCTACTTCCTATAGTATATTCCATCAAAATTATTTCATTTACCAAATATATACCCATGGAAGATAATGAGGAAGGCTAGGGTGGGATGAGCTGCTAATTCCCCGATCATTTCACCTTAAAGATGTAATAACAGTAGAAGTCCATAGATATCTGTGGTTTGTAGTGGGGGGGGCTTGTTGGATGAAATACTAATAAATACTCTTTCTTTTTTTAAATTAATTTTTTGAGGTAGGCCCAACAGACTGGACTTTTTATGTTTATTATTATTATTACTAACAATATATGTCAAATGGATACATCATATGTTGGTACCCTCTTTTCTCTCATCCCTACCCCACATTCTGTTGGGGCCACTCCACAGTGGGGTTGAAGGTATTTGCAGGTTGTGGTTTATGTGTTGTGGAAGTAGCACTCAGTTATTTTTGAGGGGAGGGAATGCCTTTGAGTATGATGTCTCAACCTGTGGCTATTACAATCCTGCCTCCTCTTCCACAAAATTCTGTGGGCTGTGGTGGGTGAGTTTTATGTCTATGCTTTTGTAGGTATTGAGTATCTTCAGGGACTGTCTCCTATACCCTGGCCCCGATTATCAGGTTCAGCATGGAAGCAACACTCTTGCTTGTCTCCCCAATTCCTCTGTGGTTTCAGTTGTGGCTTGACTGAAGTGTGCAGGGTAGCTTATCTCCTCTGGTTTCGCTCTTCTGAGAAAGAAAAACAGATTCTCCAATAGATACTGAAGGAAGCATAGTTTACATTGGATAAGCATTGTAAATTTAGGGAGAATTTGATAGATGTAACCCCTCTTTTAGCCAAAAACTAGTGAGAGCTTGACACTAGAGGACATAATTTTTGTGTCCATAGGATTCTGATCTGGTTCCCAATTCCAGATATGGGTTCCTTTCCACTGAGTGGATCTCTTAGTCAATCAGAAAGTTACAGTTGATCCAACAAGGCTGTGTAAATTGTGTCAGGGTGTTTGCTTCTGAATAGCTTAGATCCCTCATTACTCAGACTGTTGTTGTCCACTTTGCCCCAATAGATCATATAGAGCTTTGCAGAACTAGACAGTCTAACTGTGTGGGGACTGGCTTTTTTTTTTTCTGATTTCCAACCAGGTTTCTCCATGCTCTGTGTCAGCAGCATATGGTGTCTTCAGTAATAGGGTCTCAGCTTTTGTTTCAGGCAGTTATCACATGCTTTGAAAGAAAGCTGTCTTGATTTGGGGACCTCATAGGTCTCTCCAATCAACAGCTCAATGTGTGTAGCAACCTATCCCTGGTACTTGGAGTTACAGGCCAGAGACAGAAAAAAAAGTTTTCTTTTAAGCTTAGGCTTCATCCCACACTCACCAGAGCTCTTCTTTTCAGGTGCTCCTTCCTAATTCCTTTTGGGGGTTATATCTTCCAGGCTATCCCAAGGATAAAGGTTTGTATGGTATCAACTCATTTTGGATTTAATTTTGTGTTTGTTTTCCCTCCCTTCCCTTCCCCTGCCCCCAAGCCCTTCTACTCATATTGTCTGGGCCTTGAGTTGCCTATTAGGTATGTCAACAACTTGAGCAGGTTCAGGTTAGGAACTTGAGATAAGTGACACCATATGCATTCGTCTTTCTGTGACTGTGAGTTCACTGAGCATGATCTGTTCCAAGTCTGTCCATTTTTCTACAAATTTCATTTTATCATATTTTTTCTTACTGCTGAGTAGAATTCCATTGTGCAAATGTACCACAACTTCATTATCCATTCATCCAATGATGGGCATCTGGATTGATTCCAGTGTTTAGCTATAATGAATTGAGCAGCTACAAACATGGTTCATTATCAACATGGTTGGGTCTGTTGGTAGCTCTATGTTCATCCTTTTGAGGAATCTCCAAATTGATTTCCATAGTGGGTGTACAAGTTTACATTCCCACCAACAGTTAGTGAAAAAAAAAAAAAAGTTAAGGCACTTGCCTGGACTTTTATTATGAGAGAATGAGAGAAAGAGAGAGAGAAGGAAAGAGAGAAAATTGACAAGCCAGGGTTTCCAGCCACTGTAATTGGACTCCAGAAGCATGTGTTATCTAGTGTGTACGAGTGACCTTGCAGACTTGTGTCACCTTGTGCGTCTTGCTTATGTGGGACCCAGAGAGTACAGCATGAGTCCTTAGACTTGGCAGGCAAGTTAATTGCTAAGCCCACTTTACAACCCCCTTTTCTATCTTTAAAATAATGCAGCCTGATTTAGGGCAACTTGGTAATATAGAATATACACTCCATTAATTAGCTTGCATTATGTGGTAATGATGATGAGATAGATATGTACTTCCTTGATTACAACGTTTTGCAAAATCTTATTCTAAAATTAGAAAATGTCTGTGAGTAAGAGATAACCCTCCTGCTACCTTGACAGGGATCATATGTCAGGAAACAGAATAATGTACAGAAGAGGAGAGGGCCGCTCTAGTTGACATCCATCAAGAAGTAGGGTACTCAGACTTATAATGCAAAGATTTTCATAGACAATAAAGGGGGTTGGTGGCTGCTGTGTGAACATTTTTCCCTTAGAAGTCACAGATGCACATCTATTCATGCCTGATAGGGCACAGACAACCACCCAATTTTGATGAGCCAATGAGGTTCTGGAGACTACATACAGAGCATGGGAGAGGGGTTAGTTAAAGGGGTAGATGACGCAGAGGCAGCTGCATCACTGGAAAGTTTATCCAGCATTAGTGACGATTTCCAGAAGCCATGTCTCTGGATCACACTGCAAGATTTGTAGAACTTGTCCACAACTTGGCTGGTCAAGTCTCCCTAACCCAGCAGTTGTTTAATTTAATTTTGTCTTTTGTTTACGTGTATGTATGTGTAACATGTGTGTCCATGTGATGTGATGTTTGTGGTGTATGTGTGTTCATGATATATGAGCCCCATGTACTTGTCTGCAGCAGACGCTTGCCTGCTGCAGGGGGCACGTGCCTACCATGGCCTGAGCAGAACATCATGTCTCACTCTCTTGCTCTTCTGCCCATTCTTACTTGAAGCCAGAACCTCTTACTGATATAGGAGCTTGGGCGATTCCCTGGTTTCTGCTCTCCTTCCCAGGACTGGTGTTACAGGAACATGTCGCTTCCTCCAGCTGGTTACATGGGCTCTGGAGAACGGAACTGGGCTGGTTTCAGGCACCCTCAGTTATTCATGCTTGCATGCAGGAAGCACACTTCTTTCAAAACCTAGTTCTTTGCCTTATAAGCCCAAGGACCCTACTTCTTGATGGATGTCATGCATGCAAGAAGCTGAGCCATCTCTCTCTCTCCATATAAAAGGAAGAATAGTCAATTCATGTTTTTTCTTGCTTTGCTACTATTTATTTTAAAAATGTTTCTTGGGCTGGAGAAATGGGTTAGCCATTAAGCACTTGCCTGTGAAGCCTAAGGACCCTGGTTCCAGGCTCAATTCCCCAGTACCCACGTAAGCAAGATGCACAAGGTTACGGATGCATCTGGAATTTGTTTGCAGTGGCTGGAGGCCCTGATGTGCCCTGTTTCTCTCTCTCTCTCTCTGTCTGCTTCTTTCTCTCTCTCTGTCTGTCAGTCTCAAATAAATAAATAAATAAATAATCTCTGGATATTTAAAAGTAATAAAATAAAAAAATATTTCTTTATTTATATTTGTGTGCATTTTCCTCTCTCTCTCTCTCTGAATGCTAGGTCTCTGACAGCTGCAAGCAAATACCAGATTAATGCACCACTCTGTGCTTCTTTACACAGGTTTGGGGGAATTGAACGTGGGCTGGCATGCATTGTAAGCAAGTGCCTTGAACCACTGAATCACCTCCTCAGCCCTGATATATATTTTTAAAAAGAAATTCTGCATTTAATATTGACCAAGTATCAATAGGCCTTATTTGTAGCTTATGTATATTTAGTTCACCAAATGTTCTATTTCTTGTTGATGTTTAGTTATTCATATGTTCATATAATAAACCTTAGAATTCTTAAGTGAATTTTGATCATGGAATGTGCACAGAAGTAATTTTAATAAGCTCAAATTAGTTGCAGCTATACTCCTTGGCTAAATTCAACATAGACATTCACTTTTTATAAACATTGTCTGTGTACAGGATTTCTGACCTACTGAAACACTTTAGAGACAGTAAAACATCTTTAAACTACTTTGTTTTGAATAACAGTGTGAAGTTTTGGCCAGTAATGTTCGTAACAATGGTGCCAACAGTAAGTAATGCAATGCTTACAACTTACAATCCTTTTTTTCTCCTTTATAATAACAACACTGAAATTTATATTTCTTAAAACAGATGTTTTTAGGTATTTAGGGTATTGTCCAAATGTCAATGTTGGTTTTTATCTTTGATGAATTACTACTTATCTTAAAGACAAGTATAAAATATACAAATTTCTTTAGTAAAATGTGTGTGATTAGTTTCCAATCATATAGATTTCTTTTTTTTTTTTTAACCTTTTTTGTTCATTAGGTGACAGACACAGAGAGAAAGAGGCAGAGAGAGAGAGAGAGAATGGGTGCACCAGGGCTTCCAGCCACTGCAAATGAACTCCAGGCGTGTGCGTCCCCTTGTGCATCTGGCTAATGTGGGTCCTGGGGAATTGAGCCTTTAACAGGGGTCCTTAGGCTTCACAGGCAAGTGCTTAACTGCTAAGCCATCTCTCCAGCCCTCATATAGATTTCTTTTACTCAATTTCTAAGTACATGTAGTAATATTTTCTTCTCAGGTGGTAGTGTTTATATTAAATTTCTTTCTATATGAATAAATCTCATTACTAATTATATTTAATAACTAGTTTATACTGAATATATTAACACCCAATATACTTTAAACACATATGAAATTAAGATGAAAATATACATATTTCCATTGTTGGTATTAAAATAAGCTTGCACTTAATATTGTAAAACAAACAGCTTATTATGATGATAAGTTTGTTTTTTTTTTTTTTAAGAGAGGAAGAGAAAGATAAAAATGAGTGGACCAGGAACTCTTGCTACTGTAAACAAACTTCAGACACACTTGCCACTTTGTACGACTGGCTTTAGGTTGTGGGTACTGGGGAACCAAACTAGGGCTGGTGGGCTTTGCAAGCAAGTGCCTTTAACCCCTGAATGATCTACCCAGCTCTGCTGCTTTTTTATGGCAGAGTCTAACTGTAGCATAGGCTGACCGGAATTCACTCTGTATTCCAGGCTGACCTCAAAATTATAACAATCCTCCAACACAGCTTCCCAAGGGCTAGGATTGCATACTTGAACTATCCCATCCAGATTATAAGCAGCATGCTGACTTTATTCTTGCTTTTCATATATATGAGTAGAAAGTTCATATTTTATGTTGGAGATTTTCTTTCTATGTGTTTTTCTGTAAATATCTACCACCTACTTTGCATTGCTGAGAAAGAGAAGCTTTGAGTCCACAAGAATCAACAAGGGCATTAGTAGTGGAATGGCTCACTGGGTGTATTGGTCAGGGTTCTCTGGAGGAAAAGAACCAAAAGAAGGAATTGTGTTAAAAATGGAATTTATTGAATTAGCTTATTGCAATCTAGCAATAACGGTCTGTAGGCTTGAGGGTGAAGGAACCCAGAGCTGCTCAGTCCACATGGCTGGATGCTTCAGTAGTCCCAACCCAGTGCTGAACTTCTGAAGGCTTCCTTGAGAACAATCCATGCTGGAAGGCTGAGGAAACTTGGTTCCAAATGCCGACAAAGAATATCCAAACAACAGCTGTACGAATAAGTGAAGACACTCAGCAACAACCAGCATGGGAAGCCAGGCAAAAGGAGGGCATTCTTCCCTCCCAGAGCTTCCTTCCACCACCCGGAAGACCAGCCATTCTGGGAGAAGAGCTCGCTCTGGATGAAGGAATTTCTCCTTCGGTCGATCCTTCATGGAAGCAACCTGCAAGACCTGCCCAAGAGGAATGTGTGTAGATTCCTAATCAGATCACGGTGACAATGGAAATTAATCGTCACACTGAGTAAAGCGCTCTTCTGTGTAAGTATGGATCCCTAGCACCCATGTAAAATTGGGGCATGGAAGCATGCACCAACAATATCGGTATAGGAGAAGTGAGGGATGTAGATACAGGAGGATTTCTAGGACGTGATGATCAGCTATTCTAGCTGAATAAGAGAAGCTGGGCTCAGTTAAAGGCCCTGTCGCTACAACAGAAGGCAGAGAGGGACTAAGGAAGATACCTAGCATGGACTTCTGGTGTCTAGGTACATACACATGCACCCTCGTACATATGGACATACATTACACACGCACACACACACACACAATGCAAAACAAACAAACAAAAACAAACAATGGGTACTTTACCCCTAATTAACAGAAACAAGTGTCCAAAGAATTTTCAAGTCATGAATTATGAGGATATGTTTTAAAAATCTGTAAACTAAACAACTCTCATTTGTACAGCTGAATTTTATAAATATTTCACATTTAAATAGAAAATTATAATAAATGTGGATGCTTTTGTAGACATATAATACATTTTACTTAATACAAAGAGACACTAAATACTTGCATATACATAAACCCACTGATTTTCTCTATTGTATAAATTTTGTATAGTGAAAGTCTTCCAAGAGCTATGCCATATAGAAGAGAACAATGAAAACCAGGGATTATAAAAGAATAGATAAGCAACAACAGCAAAAAAAAAATTCTTGAAAGCTACATACTGTTAAAAATGTCAGTATAATGTAGAATATCTTATTTTAAAACTGACTTTATCTATATTTCTTTCCCTTCTGTTCTCTTGCTAAAACTACTTATTATATTATTTAAAACATTGTTATGATGGTACAAGAAGCTAAAGCAAATGCTTTTATGGTTAAGATAAATTATGGTTCTGTGGGCATCATAAAAGTAATACCTCAAAATGGAATATGAATTCAAAAAATAAAATTCAGTCATGTATTTTTCTATTAGGTCTGAGGTTGCATTCTAGATAGTACAATAGGAAAGTAAAAAGTTAGGAATAAATTATAGTCACTCATAAATGGAATTATAAGTGTTGTTTATAAGCTGCTTTTTACTAGTGACATGTTGCTAATGTAAGATGTGCTTATATTTGGTCCAAATTTCTTATAAGTTAGCATTTAGTGTCTTGAGTTATGTTCAAAGAATTTTTATTTATTTATTTTGATTTTTTGTGATAGTGTCTTGTGCTGACCTGGAATCACTATGGAGTCTCAAGCTGTCCTAGAACTCATAGAAATCCTTCTACCTAGCCTCCTGTGTGCTGTAACTAAAATTATGTACCACCACACCCAGCTCAAAGAAATTTCATTTTTTAAATATTTTATTTCTTTATGAGGGAGAGGTGGGGGAGGGAGAGATAGGAAGCAGATACACAGAGAGAGAATGGGCACAACAGGGCCTCTAGTCACTGAAAATAAACCAGATGCATGTGCCACCTTGTACATCTGGCTTATGTTGGTACTAAGAAACTGAACCCGGGGTTCTTAGGCTTTACAAGCATGTGGTTTAACTGCTAAGTCATCTCTCCAGCATTCAAAGAAATTTCTTGTTTAAAATGTTTATAATTAAAAATTTCCTTGCTGGACATGCCACAGGCTCTTAATCCCAGCATTCAAAGGAGGCTGAGGCTAGGAGGATCATTGTGAGTTCAAAGTCAGCCTGAGACTCCATAGTGAATTCCAGGTCAGCCTGGACTACAGTGAGACATTATCACAAAAACAAAGCAAAACAAAACAAAAAAAATCCTATAAGAATGAAAATTACAGTTTTCTCTGGCTTGTGAATTGAAGCATACAAGACATTTTATTTGGCAAGTTTTCCCTCTTATTATTATTCTGCTGATATTTAATGCTGACTGATCCTTGAGTTCTGGGAGTCTATGTCCAGAGTAGGTAGTTTGTGTATTATTTGCTTTAAATGCTGATAACACTTTATAAATGGCACTGTTGATTAAACTTTGTCATTTTACAGGACATACATCAATTTTTATTCACCTGAGATAAACTTGCTATATTTGGTTTATGAATTTAGATAGCAACGGACAAAACGGTTCCCTTTAGGATAGCTGAACTATTCAGAAAGGAGTTATGTTATTATGTATGCATAACAAAAGTGATTTTAAAATAAAAATCTCACAAATTAAAATTATGTTATAATTTTATTTTTAAAATGAGGTCACCATCAAAATTCAATAAATTGTAGCTTATATTCTTTAAAAATATCTTTGTGGGTAGAGTTTTACTTCAGTTGTTTACATTCTTTGAAAGTACCTTTGTAGGTAGAATATTTATAGTCCCAGTGATTGGTCTATAACTCAGCTGATGAAACCTTCATTATTATTTAAATAAAACTCAGTCTGAACTCCACATGATCAGATGTTCATAGGATCTTCAAGATGTACCCTTGCCTTTCAACAAGCTCACATTGAGAAATTACTGGAAAATACACATATGAGTGAGTAAAGTGAAAATAGACAATGTACAGAAGGTTCAGATTTGTGTGACAAGCAATAATATTCAAAGGGTGAAGGTATAGTTCAAGGAAGAGAAAACGCCTTCTCACTCTCTCTGTCCTGTCACAAAGAAATCTAAGTTCATTGGGTGATCAAACTCTAACACTCAATACTTACTGGCCATGAAGGTAATCTGAGTAGCTTCAGTCCCTGCAGCTCAGAAGTGCAATGCCTATAAATACATCCAATTTGTACAAAATGTCTATAGAGCCAGGGCTATTTTCTTGGTATAAAACAGAAAATATGGGGTTGCAGAAATGGCTCAAAGTTTTCTGTGCAAGCATGAGGAGCTGGTTTCACATTTTTACTAGGTAGGGCCTTCACTGGCTTGGATCTTGCTCTCAAGGCGTCCTTATTGTTTCGGTACAAAACAGTAGGGTTCTCTTTAATGTTGGTTATCTTTTTAAAAACAAGTTATTTTTATTTACTTTTTTTAAAAATTTTTTATTTATTAACAGACACAGAGAGAAAGACAGATAGAGGGAGAGAGAGAGAATGGGCGCGCCAGGGCTTCCAGCCTCTGCAAACGAACTCCAGATGCGTGCGCCCCCTTGTGCATCTGGCTAACGTGGGACCTGGGGAACCGAGCCTCGAACCAGGGTTCTTAGGCTTCACAGGCAAGCGCTTAACCGTTAAGCCATCTCTCCAGCCCTTTATTTACTTTTTAAGAAAGAAATAGGGAGAGAAAGAGAGAGAATGAGAATAGGCACTTTGCAGGCAAGTACCTTAACCACTAAGCCATCTCTCCACTCCTAATGGTAGCAATCTTTTGTGTGTGTGTTTATGTGTGTGTGTGTGGTTTCAAAGTAGGGTCTCACTGTAGTCTTGGCTGACCTATAATTCACAATGATTCTCTTACCTCTGCCTCCCAAGTGCTGGGATTAAAGGCCTGTATCACTGTGCCTGGAAATGGTGGTAATCTTAATAAATACGTCTGAAGTGATGGGTTTCTTTGCCAGGTACTTTAAACATAAGCTTTCTTTCTGACTTCATATATTTTTATCTTTTTGTTCTGCCTTTTGTTCTATTTCATTATAGATTTGGTCAAAAACTGCTAAAGAGAAACCATACCTCAGACTCAGTGTTAGTCTGCCTTGAAATTTCTTCTACCAAACACATTAGTCCATTACTTTAAAATTCAGCATCACTCAAGGTATCAGGACATGGGCAGAATGCAGCCAGGACTTTTGCCGCTGTATCACATGAACAGTCTCTAGTCCACTTCCTGATAGAGTCCTCATTTCCCTCTGAAACCTCATGAATATAGCTTCCTCAGTCCATATTTCTCTCAGCCTTCTGATTTTTCAAACTCTTTCCAGAATGGTCCATTAAGCTCTGCTGACAACAATAAGGTTCTCCCAGTCCAAATTTACAAAGTTTTACATAGTTCTTAAAACTAGTTCCAGAAGTTTACAAAACACATGGTCATGTTTATCACAGAAATAAGCCCACTTGTTGCCAATTTTCTTTTCCTTCTTTCTTTTTTTTTTTTTTTTTTAACATGCTTAAGGCTCATGACCTCCTCCACCATAGGCTTTTGATTAGGTTTTCAGTACCAGGCATGTATTCTATTGACAATTTTCTATATCAGTTACTTGTCTGTTATTGGAACATCATACTCAACCAGAAACAGCTTATAGAAGATAAAAGTTGATTCTTGCTTAGAGTTTAGAGCAGATATATTTCATTATATATGGGCAGGCAGGACAGCAGGAACAGTTCTTCATATTTCAGTCACTGGCAGGAATGAAGGATTAAAAGGTAGTGGTGATGGGTTATAAAGTGTCAAAGTCCACTCCAAGTGATCCACTTTCGAAAGCAAGGCTCCACAACTTTGCCAAGAAGCACCACTGACTGGGGAGCAAGTATTCAAGCACATGGGCCCGAGGGGGAAATTTTACATTCAAACCATCATAGTCTGAGTGACTGCAGAAAATTTCTCACACAAGCTTTTCTTATGACATATAGTAAACATATATTTTGTAGAATGAATGAATTAGTGAAGGAAGTTATGAATGGATGAATAACCTAGCACAAAAGACAGACATTGATATAAAATTGGAAAAATTTAAAAAAGTATTTCTTCAAATTTTTAGATCTAAGGATCATTATATTAAACTAATTATACTTCCTATCATATTTGTTCTTAACTATATTTCCTTTTGAATCATTGATGTGTGTTGTATTCTTATACTAAATCAGTATATGGGGATTCTGTCTGATGTTGTTACTGTCTAAGAACCTACAGAACAATTATTAATTTGTTTTTCTCTTTATTATCTTTGTATTTGTTAATTTATCTTTTTGGTAGTGCTTGATTTGAACCCTTGTATTCATGCATGTAGGCAAGCATACTACTTGCTGAGATCCAACTTCAGTCCTTTGCATTAATCTGTGGAAAAATATTATTGATTTATTTTTAGGGATCTATTATTATTATATTATTATTTGTAAATTTACTTTTTAATATTTTTAATAGTTGAGTATCATCTTTTCTATAAAACTTAGAATATAACAGAAAAATTGATGCCAATGTTTACGATTCCTAGTGCATATTATCATAAAAGCAACAGAAGTGTTTATTTTATCCTCAGCCAAGCAGCATACACAATGCTAACAGTTGCAAATACATTTGAAATATGCTATAGACTGTATTTCTCCATCTGTGTTTTACTTTGTGAAAACCGTGATGCTGCTCAGAGTCTAGAATATGAGGTTGGCCATTAGCAAGAATTTCAAACTTATATTTTACATTTCTGGTCCTTGAAAAATTACTGAAGAATAATCTTTAATTCAAATTATAATTTAAATAATTTCTTTCATGGTAGTTTTCCTTAATTTTCTTTTATAAGTTGTTATAATAAGGGTATGGGTAATTTATCTCTTGAATGGCTAAATATTGATGTTTCTAATGGTCTAATAAAAGTTCCCAATTTGCAAGACTGCATCAGAGCAAGAGTTAAAGGAGAACATATAGTTGTGTTGTCTGTATACCACATAAACAGATTTCAGTTACTTATAACTGAAATTCAAAATGAAAATAGGATGTAAATTGTATAATAGAAAGAATATTGGTTATTACTCTCTCATTTGTTGCACCAAATCCGTTCCTCTTTACTTTTCTTTGTATGTATAAGATGGGTGCTGTGAATAGTCTATATTTTTAGCTTGAATATTCCATACTTCCAGAGGTAATAGACTCAGAAAGGCTGGATTAGGAAAACTGGACTTTCTATTTTTCCAGGTATTTTTCTTCTGTATGAAAATCTGTATATTAATGTGGCATGTACCTTAAGAAAATGGGGACCTTGTGAATGGCCAATAATGCTAACTTTAGTTGCCTTGACAATTAAGCTTGGCTACTATCCTGGGCAAATTTGATGTTCTTATGGCAGTCAAGACCTCTAGACACCTATCTCAGTTCTATGCTTGGACATCCACCTTGAGAAATGCCTCCTTTATTCTTATGTAGAAAATTCCTACATCGTTTAGACTCATCAGTTTCTTCTTTTAGTGATTTTGTTTCATTTTGCAATCAATTATTTCTATTTTTGTTCTTTTTTCTTTTTTTTAAACTTTTTATTGAGCGCTTCCATACTTACAGAAAATAAACCATGATAATTCCCTCCTCCCGCACTTTCCCCTTCACAGATCTACACTGCATTATATCCCCTCCCTCTCTCTATTAGTCTTTCTTTTATTCTGATGTCATCATCTCTTCCTCCTATTATGAAGGTCTTATCAAGATAATGCTAGGCACTGTAAGGTCATTGATATTAAGGCCAATTTCTGTCTGGTCACTTGCATTGTAAGCAGTCCTACCCTTCCTTCAGCTCTTACACTCTTTCTGTCACCTCTTCCGCAATGGACCCTGAGTCTTGGAAGGTGTGTTAGCAATGTTTTAGTGCTGAATGTTCCTCCATCATGAATTCCCAGCACTATGTTGCCTTTTGGGTCATCCCAATGGTCACCACCCTCTGAAAATGGAAGTCTCTCTAAGCAAAAGTGACAGTTGCATTAATATATAGGTATGAATATTAAGTAAAGTGTTTACAGAGCAGTTTGGTGAGCAAAATATACACATTTAGCCAGACACAAGCAGACATTGCACTCCTATTGCTGATGACCTCTCCCACCATGGTGTTTTCAGTACCAGGCAGGTATTCCCCTCCATAGAGCAGGTCTCCATTCCAATTAGAGAGCAGATGGTTTCCCCCAAAACAAACATGCCACTATTGCACCCGTTGGCTTGTTTGGCATGGCTGGCCAAACTTGAGGCTTGTAGTGCCCACTGGCTTCACCACTAATGGCTTTGGTCTCCCATAAGGCCACATACAGTATAGCTTTTTTCAGCTTCCTGTCAGTTGGTTTACTGGAAGAAGGTTTTCATCTGAGCTCCAGCAGGATTTTTCAGAGACCATGCAGCCTACGCATGTGGAGTCTTCAGCAGTAAGTAAGGTCTTATCATCTATTTCTGATGGGAAACCAAGAGCCTTGACAATAGCCTGTAACGTTTTAGGGGCATCAAGGACCTCCCTAGCCAACAACTCACTGGCTCACTGAAAGATATCCCATCCTTGGCACTGAAGTTTATCTAGTAACAGTATATGGCTCCTTGGTGTGTCATTATCCAAAGAAGTGGGTGATCATGTGGCTTACTCACAATATTTTGAACTTTGATTACACCTTCCTTCACATTCCTTTTACTCAATCTCTTCCCCTGACCTCTCTTAGGCCATTTCACCTGCAGTAATCTGCCCATCTACTTACATATATACAGTACCATCTGCTTAAGTCCTCCCTCTCCTCCCTTCCTTCTAGCTCTTTTCTAGCTTAATGGCCTCTGCTACCGATTTTCACTCTAACTCACACACAAGTCTGAACATTTGTAACTAGGATCCACATATGAGAGAAAACATGGCATGTTTGGCTGTCTGGGCCTGCATTACCTCACTCAGTATAATCATTTCCACATATATCCATTTCCCTGCAAATTTCATTTTTCTTTACTGCTGAATAGGACTCCATTGTGTAAATGTACCTTATCTTTATTATCTATTCATCTGTAGAAGGACATCAAGGCTGGTTCCAATTCCTAGGTATGGTGAATAGCACAGCAGTAGACATTGTTGGGCAAGTATCTCGAAGGTAGTGAGAAGAGTCATTAGGATATGTGCCTAGTAGTGCTGTAGCTGGGCTGTACAGTAAATCTGTTTTTAGCTGTCTCAGGAAGGTCCACATTGATTTCCAAAATGGCTGTACCAGACTACATTTCCACCAACAGTGTAGAAGGGTTCCCCTTTTTCTGCATCCTCACCAACATTTGTTGTCATTTGTTTTCTTGGTGACAGCCATTCTGACAGGAGAGAGATGGAATCTCAAAGTGGTTTTAATTTGCATTTCCCTGATGGCTAAGGATGTAGAGCACTTTTAAAATTTTTTCTTGTTTTTTTTTGAGATAGGGTCTCATTCTAGCTCAGGCTGACCTGGAATTTACTATGTAGTCTCAGGATGGCCTTGAACTCACTGTGGCCTCCATCTACTACAAACGAACTCCAGACAAGTGTGCATCTGGCTAACGTGGGACCTGGAGAATCTAACCTGGGTCTTTTGGCTTTGCAGGCAAATGCTTTAACTGCTAAGCTATCCATCCAGCCCTCTAATTTCTTAATACAGACCCTTAAAGCTATAAATTTCCCTCTTAGGACTGCCTTCATTGTGTGTCAAAGTTTTGGTATGTCATATTGTCATCATCATTTGATTCTATGAATTTATTGATTTCCTTTTTGATTTATTCAGTGATCCATTTATCATCCAATAGTGTACTGTTTAGTCTCCATGAATTTCTCTATGCTCTGTAGTTTTTCTTGTTGCTAATCTGTAGTTTAATTCCACTATGGTCAGATAGAGTATAAGGGGTTATTTCAATTTTCCTATATTTGTTGACATTTGCTTTGTGTCCTAATATATGTTCTATTTTAGAGAATGTTCCATATGGGGCTGAGAAAAATGTATATTCTGCAGCATTTGGATGGAATGTTCTGTAGATATCTGTTAGGTCCATTTGTTCCATGACATCATTTAACCCACATATCTCTCTTTTTATTTTTTGCAAGGATGACCTGTCAATTGATGAGAGTGGGGTACTGAAGTCACCCACTACAATTGTGTGTGGTGTTATCTGTGACCTTAAGTCTAATAGTGTTTGTTTAATGAAATTGGGAGCCCCCATGTTAGGTGCATATCCATTTAAGATTGTGATGTCTTCTCTTGGGGGTGTTCCTTTAATTGGTATAAAGTGATCTTATCTTTCCTCACTAATGTTGGTTTGAAGTCTGTCCTGTCAGACATTAGGAGAGCATTACCTGCTTGTTTCCTAGGCCCATTTGTTGAAATATAATTTTCCATCCTTTCACCCTAAGACAGTATCTATTTTTTATTGGGAGATGTATTTCCTGGAGGCAACAAACAGCAGGATCCTGCCTTTTAATCCAGTCTGCAAGCCTGTGTCTTTTGGTTGGGGCATTTAGGCCATTGATTTTAAGAGTTATTATTGAAAGGTATGAGTTTATTCTCTCCATTCTTCCAGTTTGTAGTTCCTCCTGTTTTCCCTTTATTCACTTGTTTTAGTTATTATTTGAGCATGTTTTATTTTTTCCTGTTGCCTCATGTGTATGTTTTGCTTTTCCTTCAGCATGAAGGATTCCTTCAATATTTTCTGTAAAGCTGGCTCAGTTGTCATAAATTCCTTTAGACTGTTTTCATTGTGTAATGTCCATACTTCTTCTTCAATTTGGGTAGATAGCTTTACAGGATAAAGTACTCTTGGTTGACAGTTCTTATCTTTCAGAACTTAGAATACATCATTCCAAGCTTTTAAACCTTGTGTTGAGTAATGTGCTGTTATTCTAATGGTCTTGACTTGTAGGTTACTTTCTTTTTCTCTCTAATTTCTTTCTATATATTTTCTTTCATTTGCTCATTTAGTAGTTTAATTATAACATGGCAAGGAGTTGTTCTTTCAAGGTTTTGTCTATTTGGTGTTCTAAAAACTTCCTTTATCTGCACTGACATTTCTTCCCCAATTCAGGGAAATTTGTCTTCTGTGATTTTGTTGAAAATACCTCCTATGCCTTTGGAATGTGATTCTTCTCCTTCTACTATACCCTGAATTCTTATGTTTGATCTTTGCATAGTGTGCCGAATACCTTGAAATCCCCATTCATCCCCTTCCTATTTGTTGTCTTTCTCTTTGTTGGACCGTCTCGTATCTGCCACTTGGTCCTCTAGTTTTAGATATTCTGTTCTCTCCTTCATCCATTGTACTGGTGAGAATTTCCACAGAGGTTTTTTTTTTTTTTTAATTTGACTTACTGTGTTTTCCTGTGCTAGTATTTATGCCTGGTTTTTCTTCAGTTTTACTCATGTCTTATAATGACCCCCTTATTTTATTAAGCTGGTTTCCTGTATTCTCTTTAAGGGGTTTGTTTTCTTCAATGCCTTTGATTCCTCTGAGTACCGATAAAATCTTTTTTTTTTTTTTAAGTCATTGTCAGGCATTCCATCTAAATCAGTCTCATTGGGGGTCATTTCTGATGGTTTTATAGTTTTGGGAGGGATTGTATTGCCTTTATTCTTTGTGTTCCTGTATTATAATGTAGCAATTTTTGCATCCTGAGATGATTTGATGCTTGGGTTTTCTAATTATCTGCAGTGTTCTTAAACATGGAAATCCAACATTTATACCTTCAGGACGTGAGTTTAAGTCACCAAATGTAGCTCTTGTACTCCAACTCAACCACAGAAGTAATCCTAGGTGTTGAGTTTGCCTGCTGTTCAAGTATTCTAGTGGGCTGGTTAAAACAAACAGATAACCTTATAAAGCCAAATTCTCTAAGGGTGTGAATTGATCTACACCCTTAATCCTACCAACTGGGAAGTTGAGATTTCTGTTCTGAAATGGGTTCCAGGTAAGCCTGGATCTTAATCAGACCTTGTCCTCAGTAATGACAGAAGCAAAAGGCAAAGGCCCTATGAATCTAAAAGCATCAAAGGCAACAATAGTCAATCTCCAAATATAGATTAATTGAGAATGGTAATGTCAACCAAGAGTATGTAACCTGCCCTTACATGGAAAGAGAGATTAGTACTTCCAGTGCAGGCCCATGTACCTGCTTTTTTTCAGTTGGCCTCCTTACCTTAGGAGTGGCTTCAAATCTCACCAATACTCAGTGCCCTTCTCTATCCTTCTGTGTTGTGCTGTAGACTTGGTGTTTTGATCAGCTGTGCTAGATGCCATGCCACGGGGAGTTGAATGACTTCTCCAAAGGTTCAAGGTTCTGATAGTTGGGGGATGGGCAAGTGCAGGAATCCTACAAGGGAGCAGTGCTCACGTGTATCCCTTTCAGCACCTCCTTAGCTGATCTCTTCTGTCTCCCCTTCACATTTCTTGACTTTGTAAGGAGACCCAATGAGGTTGGAAAATCCCTTTGTTTGGTCTCTGCTCCTGCTGCTTGGTGCTGGGCCCAGTGGGTGTGTGGATCTGTGCAGATCTGGGCTGCAAGCACCTCAGAGGATTCTGGCCAGTTTCCTGCTTTCTGGTGGATCTTGGTCTCTTCTGCTTCTCTGCTGTGCCTAATAAAAACGTATGCCCTTTCACTTTTCAGAAGAAGAGTGTATTTTGCTGTGGTTTTGCTTAAGTCCCTCCCTTGCCTGATTTGGAGTGACTTCTATGCTGCCATCTTATCCAGAAGTCCTATTTCTATTAATTTTTGCTATTTGAAGTATAGATTTGATATTTTGTTTCCTTATTAAACACTGACTCACATGATCATATTTAAGTGATTTGTACAATGTAATAAGACTATAGGTAAAAGGTTATGATATGAAGTATAATATATAAGGGGGTTATAGAATGTAAATTGAAGAGGTAATAACTAATACTTTCTGGCGTGTGTGTGTTATGCTTACATGTGCATATGTATGTTCATGTGTGAGGGCACATTTGTGTGTGCATGGATGTGTGTGGGGGTTTAGTTGTAGCGATCAGAGGTATATGTTGGGTTTCTTTCTCAATTGTACTTCACCATATTTTTCTGAGGCAGAGCCTCTCACTGAATCCAGAGTTCATCAATTTAGCTAGCCAGCAAGCCCAGGGATCCTACAATCTCTGCCTTCCCAGCACTGGAGCTACAGGCATTTTTCTACACAGCCAACTTTTTTGTGAGAGTTGCGGATCCAAATTCATGTCTTCAAGCTTATGTGAAGAGTATTTTACTAAATGAACTATCTCTCCAGTCCCAATCAATACTTTTTAAAGCCAGAGAAATGAAGAAAATGTGTTAGAGATTATTAAATGGTGATGTGTTTTGGATGAAAAATGCCTTCCATAACCTCAGGCATTTTGATTAAGACTCATACCTAATCCTCAGCTGGTGGAACCTTTAGGAGGGGAAGCCTTGTTGGAAGATGAGTTGTTTCACTGGGTTGCAGGGGTGGGGTGTGAGTTACAGTGTTTTAAACCCTACCCTGCTTGCCACACTGAGCCTCTTCGCAACTTCCTCCATGCTGCTACGAAGATGTGATGCCAGTTGTCTGCTCCTGCCAAATTTTACTCACTGTGATGAAGCTTCCCTTGAAACTGTATGATGGAAATAAATCCTTTCCTCCCATAAGTTGCTTCTAATTAGGCACTTTGTCCCAGCAATAAGAAAATGACTGAGACATAGATGGCTATGCATATATTTATATCCATATATTTATAATTATATGTCAAACATAGTAAATTCAGTGAGAATCAGATTCAACAATGATGATGAAGACATTTGAATTATCATTCAGGGAATTTAAAGCAGCTATGTATAATAAGGATTCTAATAAAATAACATCTAATCTAAAGATCATATGGATAGTATAATCTAAAGATGAAACTAAAAGTAACAATTAAAAGGAAATTATAGAAATATAACTGGATTAATAAAACATAAAAATATCTTAGATTGGCTTCAAGAGTGGATTCCATACATTTAAGGAGAAAATGAGATAGATGAATAAAATTTAGAGATAAAAACCAGGACAGAATGTCAAAGAACTTAGGGTAATATCAGCAATATAGCATCTGCATAATCAAAATTTCTAAAGAAGAAATGACTATGAGGCAGAAGAAACATTAGAACTAATTATGGCCAAGATGTTTACATGTGAATGACAAACACCAAACCACAGAAAAATGCAGCTAAAGTAAAACAACACACAATTTAAAAGCTCCAGGCATATATTTTGCAATTTCAGAAAAATAAAATACAGGCAAAAATCTTGAAAAAGAGACGTCAAGATTGAGATGGTGTGACGGCAGTGTGAAGATAATCAGACTTTTTACCAGATATCATTCCAATGAGTCATTAGTAAAATGTTATAGTATTGAAAGAAAAAGGCTATCAAGATAGAGCTCCACATCCTAAAAATTAATTCTCCATAACTGAAGAGAAAACCTTCTAGTTTTGACAAGTGGGGTCTGAACGTAAGATGACAAGCAGTGCAGGCTCCTCTCAACTTGGGCCTTACAGTCTGTCAGATCCAGTGCTATCTCAATTATAGGCAATTAAAGGTATTGTTTATAGTTATTGTCAGGCCCAATGGTAACAAGTAGCATATGCCATTAGGACTTTGGAGCACACTTTTGCCATCATGCCTTTTAGAAATGTATTTGACTTAACCTCTTGAAACGTAATGCTTAATGTATGAGTACAGACCACCACATTTTATTGCAATTTGATCTTCTACACAAGAACTGGAGACATTTGTCCCACTAAGTCATACAGCTAAGACTACACAGCAGCATCCCAGTATTAAAGGCAGGTGGTATATACATGATATGCCTAGGCAGATACTAGTGACTTACATAAAGGAGTGTCACAAATGGCCATGGTCCCTGCCCCTGCAGCACTGTCTTCTCTCCTCCACCCTCTGTTTATGGGAGTTCTATATGATCAGTTGACAGAGAAAGGGAAGAATTAGATGTAGTGAACAGGTATGTTATTTATGCATGCACCCCTAGAAAGTGAACAAATGTATCACTATAGCCTATATATGGGAAGTCCCTGTCAGGTCTCAAACTTGATTGTACATTTTACTTGGAGCAATGGGCATGTGGGAAATCACGTTACTGATGCATGGACCTCATGCAGTGATCTGATGGCATGCTTACAGTCCTGGAAGGACTAGGATTGGAAACTTGGTGATAAGAAACCCTTAGGAAAATGGATACGGTTAGATCTTTTGTTTCAAATTCTTCATGAACTCATGCCTGGAAATCATAGCTAATTAAAAAGCAAAGTTAAGACAAGAAAGGGGAATTTGTAATGTCATTCCCACTTATGATGCAACAATTCCAACATACTTCACGTTTTGTGAAGCAGTCATAGCATGATGAAATGAGTTCATTGACCTACGGAAGACCTCAGAAGTCAGGTAATAAATAGAATTCTTTTCATAGCTATTGTTATGAGTGAAAATGACAATGCACTTAGGAAAGAGGTAGAATTAGAATTAAGAAGTAGTTTTTTTTTAAAAAAAAACTCAATCTATTTAAATAGCACATTGAAACAAATATTTCAAATACATAATAATTCAGTGTGTTTTAATTTAGCCTTGACAAAGAAACTGTAAAGTGCATAACCTATGTAATTTCACAGATAAGAATCATTTGAATGTGAAATGTGAATTTGTATATGGAAGATAGTCATTCTTAATGCTTAGGTATATCTTCATGAAAAGTTTATAAAAATGTTAGACTTAATGTCAGAGAGTAGAAAGAAATGGCTGGCTGCAAGGATAGGTACATGACTGACCTCCGTCATCCTTAATCAACCATGCCAGGCGGTGTGCTCTTGGGAAAGGTTGTCTGAATCAAGCTTGACTATTATAGGTCCATTTTTTTTTTATGCTGAGCTGAAAATCTATCTTTGAACTTTTAGGTTTGCTAGATAAAATACAATATTCTGTGCTATACTTGAGGCATAGAAATGCTACAAATTAGTTTGTATCTTTGGTCTGAAATTCAGACTTAAGTAGGAATTTTATATTTTTATATGCTAAAACTAGCTATTCTACTTTTCTACCCATTGACTGAAAGATATACAGAGGATCAGACTAGAAGTCTGTTTTTCTGAAGCTATTTCCATCCTTCCATCCATCCTGTTGTCTATCACATATCTAATAAGCAATATTTGTAACAGGTCCTACATATAGAAATCAGTATTAAAAATCTTTATCTTTGAAACAAAGGTGAGATAGTCAAATAGTCACCAGGCAATACTGCAATGGCAATAAGATCAGAGGGAGTCCATAGTCTCATGGGGGAGATTGGCTGTCCAGCATTCCTTAAAGAAGGCATCTGAGGCTGGAGATATTGCTTAGTGGTTAAGGCACTTGCCTGAAAAGTCAAAAGACCTAGATTTGATTCCCCAGGACCCATGTAAGCCAGATGCAAAAGGAGGCACATGCGTCTGGTGTTTGTTTGCAGTGGCTGGAGGCCCTGGCGTGCCCGTATTCTCCCTGTCTCTCTCCCTTTCTCTTTATCCATCTCTCTCTCTCTCCCTCCCTCTCCCTGTCTCTCTCTCTCCCTCTCAAATAAATAGATAAAAATTAAAGATGGCTTCTGACTAGAATAGCTGCTCCAGATGCAGACATGCATGTGAACCCTTAACTCAGCAGATATACACACAAATTTTGAGAAACATTCTTCTATCCATTTTTCTCTTTTCCAGATTAGTTTCTTCTTTCATTTTTATTATAAATTTTTATTTCCAGATTCTTTTAGTTCTCCTAAAATTATCATTTTAAAATAAAGGTACAGTTTTTAAGCAAGCAGGATGAACTATCTTACACAAGTGCAGTGTTTTCATATACACCTTTGAAAATAATACTACTGAAGGTTGCTCATTAAAGCATATCTGACTGGATGGGCCGGTAAGCCTCCGTGGGTATAGCGCTGTCATACAAGCACCCAAACCGGCGGTAGAGCCCCAGAACCCATGTCAATATTTGGTGTGGTGGCAAACACTTACTATTCCAGCACTGGGAATGTGAAGATGACAGAATCCCTGGGGCTCATTGATCAATAGGTTTAGCCTAATTTCAAGCTCCACACCACTAAATGATCCTGCCTCAAAAGGAACTGAATGGTGTTCCTGAGTACAACATCCTAGGGAATCCTCTGGCATTCACATGTGTGCACACACACACAGGCATGCATGTGTTCACCCTTTCCCCATCCCCTACACAACACCAAAAAAAAAAATAAAAAAATAAAAGAAAAATAAAAGAAAATCCTACCTGATAATTCTGTTGAGGCAAATAACTGAGGTCAATCTATACAATGGGAATATCCAGTCAAAATTTGTCTTTTCTTCTGGGGACATTTCTCTTACAATTTGTTTTTTTGTAAAATAAATATTAATCGATAGGATAAGATCACTTCTCTTTGATTGAATAACATATAGATTATGACCAGTGTTTAGATAGAACTCTCAAGGTCATTCAGCAGCAGGAGAATTAAGAAGACACTTAGCAGCATGCTTCCACTGATTTACTGGATTTCTCAAAGATGACACGCATCACCCATCTGGAGTGCACAGGAGTACTCCCTCGAATTGGTTCCAGTTTGCTGTGCTTTGCCCATGAATCTTAAAGTCATAAAGAAATCGTTGGTGGTAGGTAATAAGAAAGGGAGTTGGGGTGAGCAAACCCAATATGCAATGACAAGCAGCTTGCAGATGGCTAAGTAGTGGCTAGAAATTTATGACAACATTAGTCATATGCCATTAACTTTTTCCTTGCACACATTAGGAAGCAAAGGAAGGTAGAGCCATTGAATCCCGGGGTTCTCAGTAAACAAAAATTGACCGCCACTCCCGGCTATTTAATATACCATATTTGCTAGCAATATGTGCCCCATGAAAAGCAAAATAAGAAATGACCAATGAACATCTTGTATGTGTATAGGGGTGTTTCATCTTAACCTCTAAGAATCATATTCCTTAATAATGCCAGTAACATCTTATCATGATTCCTACAGCATTTTGTTTCTATGTCAAGTCTTTTATGGTTAATTTTATGTCATGAGCCCATGTGACTATTTTGTATTTATGAGCAAGGACATAGTTTGCTTCTGGACCTCCATACAGGTTTGTTAATGTGTGCCTGTGAGTGTGTGGCTCAGCCACTCTTCACTCTGTTTATCTGTGATAGGTTGACAACATGAACCTCATTATGCTACTGTATGTGTGTATGCTACTGTATATGTATTTTGGAATGCAGTTAATGCTCTTTCTGGTACATGGTAGATGTTTGATGGATTATAAATATTATTGCCCAGTGGCATACTTTTGTTAAGCTTTTATGCTTGTCTTTACTCCCTAATGAGGCTTGAGGCTTTTAGAGGGAGGATAGGACACAGCAGTCAAATGTTCACAGGATTCCTCTGAAAAGTTGACTAGTGAGTCTCGCTGTCAGTAAAAAGGAAGTATTGATTTACTCCTTGCGTGACCAGTTGCATCCAGAGTAATTCCCTGACAGTATCACATAGCAGGGCCTCCACTTGCTGTTAGGACTCTTCATGTCACACTAAGGATTTGGAGAGCTTTTCCTTGCTTCTGTGTGTGTACTGCCATAAGTGAAACGGAAGTCAACTTCAAATCCTATCCTCCCTTCTGTTTCCTCAGACATTTCTTCCTAGGTAGAAAATGGCATAATTTCCTGTCAATTTGTGGGCCTTGTTTCTAGTCCACTTTTGCATTTCTTCATTTAAATGCTCTACAGTCCCATTGCTTACGAAAAGAATTTATGGATGTTCCATTCAATGGATTTATAGACATATCAAACTAAACAAGTGATTTTAAGTATTTCATACAAAGTGAATTTACATTGATTATAATAGTAAGCAGAAAGCAACAAATAAAAGGAAAATGGCAGGTCATATATTTCTCTTCCAAGAAAAGTTTTATAATGTTCATGTTATAGTCTCAAGATATAAAGTTAAACATTCATGCATATTTATTCAAAAATATGATTAACTACTCTAGAATGTAAAACAGGTGAAAATAGACTTTCTTTTTTGTTTTTATTTAAATATTTTCTTTTTCTTTTTTTATTTGAGAGAGAGAGAAATAGGCAGGAAGAGAGAGAGAGAGAGAGAGAGAGAGAGAGAAGGAGAGTGAGAATGGGCATGTCATGGCCTCTAGCCACTGAAAATGAACTCCAGATGCATGCAACCCCTTGTACGTCTGGCTTACATGGGTCCTTGGGAATTGAACCTGGATCCTTTGGCATTGCAGGTAAGTGCCTTAACCACTAAGCCATCTCTCCAGCCTGAAAGTAGACTTTTAAAAATGTAATAAAAACTGTAGTTGTGAAAAATACCAGAGAACAAACAGTCACTTTGTAATGGCAGTATTGCTATAGGCTGAAGATATAGCTAATCAGAGCACCTGGCTACCATGCAAACATCCTGGGTTCAATCCTCAGTAGTGCCAAGCAAGACAAAAAAAAACAAAAAAACAAAAAAACAAAGCAACAATAACAACAACAACAACAACAACAACAACAAAACAAGAAAGAAAGAAAAGAAAGAAAGAAAAGGCACTACTAATAAATCTGGAGATCATTGCAAGTAGTCTAAAGAATGAATTGAGTATTCTTAAAATGCTAATAGTAGCAAAACATGTTTGTAAGTGTAATGATATGATAAAAGAAAAGATAAAGCCAATGACTAGGCAATGCAATCTGATAGCAGATTAAAAACTATGTTCAGACTTGCATAACTTCTATTTTGCTTTTGTAATTTTCTCATAAATAGATGACTTCTCACACTTGGAAGGATGGACTCTGTATACCAGGTAGAGATAATATGCAAGGGCAACTAATCACTTAATGTAGATTCAGAGTCATGATAAAAATGGCCTCTCTCTCTCTCCCCCCTTTTCTCTCTGATTCTAAAAATCTTCCTGAAGCTGTCCATTTATTTGTGATCTCTCAGGAATCAAAGATGGTGAGGGGAATCTGAACTCTGGGAAGGATGGGGGTTTCTTTAACATTTTAAGTTAGAAGTCACAGGAAGGTAACTTTAATATCTGCATAGCATATGTGTTTTAAATTCTTGGGCAAGTTTTCACACTGCTGTTTTTTGACTTTTATTTGAGACAGAGCTTCGTGTAGTCAAGGCTGACATCAAACTTGTTATGGACTCAAGGATGACCTCAAACTTCTGATCTTCCTGCTGCTACCTCCTGTGTTCTAGAATTACAAACCAATGTCATCATACCTGGTTTATACAGAGCTTGGGATTGAACCCAGACACTCATGTATGCGTAAAAGCCTGCTACCAACTGTGCTATATAACCACCACTAAGTGATTTTTTTTTTAAATACTGATTTTGGTATATATGTGATAGAGAGGATAAAAGCTATTAATTTATCCTATTCAATTTCTACAATAAAATGATTGCTATAGGTTTTAATAGTTTTTTTCCTTTGCAGCTTAAAAAATATATCTGTCCTAAAACTACATAGGTAGTACAAGTTTAACTGGCTCTAAAATTTATTATTTTTTTTAACACATCTTAATTTATGGCCTATTTAGGAAAGGAGTTATGATAACTCTCTAGAGAAACTAATGTAAGCAGGGAGATGCATAGAATAACTAGAATAATTACCTTAATTTTAGTGAAATCAAGAACATCTACATCTTTTTATTTTCCTTCCTATCTTGGAAATTCTTTATGGCCTTAGTCGTATTGAAGATACAGATGACTGAAGGCAGATATAAGATGATGACATGTTGATGACAAAATTAGGATTCCATTTGGACTCTTTAATCAGTATACTCTTCCAAGTATGCCCTAGCTATCCATCTTCTGATGGGTACATAGGCTTTAGCAAAAGAGAAGACATACATGGCACCAGGACTCATGGATCTCTGTGAGGAGTGTAGGAGACACCAATGCCAATTGATAGAGCTGAGTGCTTTAGTGCATACAAGAAAAAGACAACAGGCCCTAACACATTCTGAGTATTCACTGAGGCCCTGTAGGAGTATCTGTAAAGCCAGTGCTAGATGACAGTGACTATTGTAAAGGCTCAAAACTCATCAAAGTGTGGAGAAGTGACCATGGAGTGCTCATCACTATCACAGCCTCCATGGATCAGGGAGCATTGCAGAAGAGGGCTCAGAAAGAATGTAAGAGGGAGATGGTGGGGAGGAGTGTTCTGTAGTACTGTAGTTATGACTGCCCGGGGATTGTCACTGTGTGCGCAAGCTCTGCACAGATTGAACCCACCTACATTTTCTTTTTAAAAAATATATTTCATTTATTTGTTTATTTGAGATAGAGACAGATGGAGGGAGAGAGAGAGAGAGAGAGAGAGAGAGAGAGAGAGGGAGGGAGGGAGGGAGGGAGGGAGGGAGGGAGGGAGGGAGGGAGGGAGGGAGAAAGAGAATGGGTGTGCTAGTGCTTCTAGCCACTGCAAACAAACTCCAGATGCATGTGTCCACTTGTGCATCTGACCTACGTGTATCCTGGAGAATAGAATTGGGATCCTTTGGCTTGGCAGGCAAATGCCTTAATGGCTAAGCTATCTATTCAGCCCCTACCTTTTCTCATAGATGATGGAGGAGGGAAGAAAATCCATCAAAATAGAAGAGGGGACTAGCTGAAAAGAAGGGATTCAATGGAACAGGGATGAAGAAAGGAGACATATGAAGACAATAGGAGGGTTATGGTCAAGATACATTATGTACATGTATGGAAATTGTAAATAAAATCTTAAGCAAAATAAAGAAGCTAAACTATATGTACACATATACCAAAATGTCATTTCACTAGTTGCAGGGAGTTAGGATGGTGTGGGGGAGCTGGCATGTGTTGGAATAGGTCTTTTAGGCAGGGAGACAGTGAATACAAAAAGGTCGGGATCTTTTGGTGTATTTTGCTATATGAAGATCTCTTTTCGTTTGTCTGTTTGTTTGTCACTTTTGAGGTACAGTCTTGCTCTAGTTCAGGCTGGCCTGGAATTCACTATGTAGTCTCAGTCTGTCCTCAAACTCACAGCTATCTCCCTACCTCTGCCTCCCAAATGCTGGGATTAAAGGTGTGCACCACTTTGTCTGGCTATAAAGATTTTTAATATACTACACCTTTGAAAGACAGTAGTTGTATTGATACCTTGATACCAAAGAGGCACAGTGTAGGACTGCATATAAAATTGTTTTGTGAATTTTCAAAAATACACATAATTTCTGAAAGGTGTGAGATGTAAGTTGCCAGCATGTTCTTGGATACTGGTATTGAAAAAATTGAAAAGTAGGGCTGGAGAGATGGCTCCTTTCAAAGCCTAACAGCCTTAGTTCCATTCCATTCCCCAAGTAAAGCAGATGCTCAAATGGTTCATTTGCAGTGGTTAGAAGCCCTGACTTGTCCATTATGTCTCTCTCTTTCTTTCTCCTTGCGAACTAAATAAATACAATATTTTTAAAAAGTCAAAAACATGCTGTTAAAGAGCCACATTTAAAGTTCTTCAGTGACCAGATCTGTTCTAAGAAACTGACTTTTCTATTATGACCCTGTGTTCACAATTCTGGAGTGGATAAATGAATGTAGTTGCATTCAACACAGGAAAAGATGACTGAGAAACCATTATTCACCCAGTACTCTTTTCCAAGATTTGGATGGCTCTTGTGAGGGACATGTCAAGGCATCTGTGAAAGGTCACCTAGAAGAACAGATAGAGCAGAAATGCCATTGGACCTTAAAGCATCTGAAAAAAATGTCAGCAATAAGAATTAATGGATTGTGTGTTTTCTCACATTAGCTTTCTGAATAAAGGGATTCTCTCCCCACCACATTCCATGTCAGGACACAGGACACATTTCAGCGGAGACCTGTGAACACTTCCTGAAGATGTTATTTATCCTTCATGAAGAAACAGAGAGGATTATATGACTTTTGTTTTTCTAAAATGTTCTAGTTATGCTTGTTCTCTGTACAATACATTCATTTGTAAATTACAAATGTCCTCATGTTTTCACATTGATTTATGTTTGTTTGATTGTGTTATGCTTGTGGGAAATAAACTCACTGGTTGCCATAACCAGTGCAAGTGATTGAGTAGCATTGCCTGGGTTGTTAAGAAGGTACGATTTTCCAGGCTTTCTGGAATAATTCCCCACCTTAGACTCTCCTGTTTCATTGTTTAGTATGACTTAGCTTTAGCTCCACATACTTTTGTAAATATTTATTTGTATTTGACTGACAGAGAGAATGAGAGAAAGAGAGAGAGTGAGAGCACTCCAGGGCCACTAGCTACTGCAAACAAACTCCAGATGTATGCACCACCTTGTGCTTTTGGCTTACATGGGGACTGCGGAATTGAATCTGGGTCTCAGGCTTTACAGGCAAGAACCTAAACTGATAAGCTATCTCTCCAGAACCCACTCTTTTTTTTTTTTTTTTTTTAGTTTTTCAGGGTAGGGTCTCATTGTAGCTCAGGCTGGCCTGGAATTCACTATGTAGTGTCAGGGTGGCCTCACAGTGATCCTCCTATCTCTGCCCCTCAAGTGCTGGGATTAAAGGCGTGCACCACCATGCCCGGCTCCCACTTTTTTTCAAATATAATTCCACATTCTAAGAACAAGAGGTCTTGTCTATAGCTCCTGGCTTGATGACCACATATCATTGACCACATATCATTCCTGTGCTTGGCCACTTAGGTGGGCTATTAGGTAAGCCTTATTTCTGGCACTAGATGAAGGAGTTTGGCTAGAAGGAGACTTAATGCTTCCTACTTATTTGTACCTTTGTAGTTGGTAACTTAAATCTTATTTAAGGGATAAGCCAATTTTTCTCCCAGAAAGCTGACACAGCAAGATCTGCAGTGTCTTTTAGTGCCCCTTTTTTTTAACCTGCTAGTTTCTAATGCTAAGCATACTGGCTGCTGTCTTGTGGGTGATGCCTTACTTATTTCTTCGAATAAAAGTCTTGATTACATGGTTATGTTGGACTCAGCTCAGGTAGGAACCGTAAACATTAAGCAAACACAAGGAGGATGCTAAGTGATACTTTGGGAGTTGAAGTAATAGAATGGTGGCCAATAAATCATCATTTCAGAAACAATTTCTAACACATTGTACTGTGTACTTTATTATTTGTGTTTTATATCTGTTTTCAAATGCCTTGGGTAGCATTTTATTTAATCTTGCTGATATTTTTGATGTGTTATGAATAGCAGCCCCTTTTCAAGGTGACTTTCTTACCATTTACATGTGTTTCTCATTTTCTCTTTTTAGTCACCTCATTTGAAATTTAGTGTTTACAATGTGATTGGCAATACATTCATTTGTAAATTACAAATGCCCTCATGTTTTCACATTGATTAGCTTAGAGTAATGGCATATTCTCTTTAAAATAATTTATTGTTATGAACTTTAACGGTATAAACATATTTCATATTGTTTATTCCCATCTGGCTATATTCTTAATCCCTTTTGCTCTATTCCACTCCCCTGAGAGCCCTCCTCAGTGGGGTTGTTGGTTTTCATTGTGGAGTCATTAATGCAGCAGTCAGCCTGAGACATTAACATATCGTCTATCCGATGATTCTATATTCTCTGTCCTGCCTGGGATTCAACAATTCTTTAAAATTCTATTCTTTATATTTTTACTTGGATATTAATATTTCATAAACATTCTCACATGCTGCTGCTTTTCCAGTATCATCAGAATCCTAGGTTTTGTAAGAAAAAATAAATTTCACTTCCTTTGACTAAAAATGTTAAAAATGTTATATTTAAAGCTATTGAATGTCTAAGCTTCATGATTTCTGGTCATAAATAGGGGTGATGACCAGAGAACTTTCACAGAGAGAATTACAGATGCGGTGCGACTCCTTCTCAGCTGTGGATTTGTTTACAGCTTCCACCTGGAGTAATCTGCAAGTCTTGGAAGACTTCTGTTTCACTCTGCACTAGTAGATACTGGTATCTACAAACAGCCTTATGCCTGAGGTGACTAAATTGACCTAGGTCAACTTGTATTACCCATTAACACTGTAACAGGAAATTTCAAACCTGAGATGTGCAGATAGATTTTAATAGTCAAAAAAACCCAAGAACATTCATTTGTCAGCAAACATATCCAAATCAAAAGTAATATAATAATTTTAAGTATCTCATTTGAATAGGCAGTGCATGTATTTAAATATATATTAAATATCTATTATTAAGTATACATTAAATATAATTGATGGAACAATATTTTAGTTCCAGAGTGCATTATCTTCATTTTCATTTCAAATATTGGGGAAAGAGTTTTGTGTCAGAGGCCAAATAAAAACAGAACTTTGTCTACCCCCACCCCAAAGTACCAAACAGAAAAATGAATAGTTTCTCAATAAATTATCACTTACTGAAGCATGAAAATGTGATATTTTCATAGAACATATTGTATAAATGGTGCTTTGCTTTATACTTTATTTTATACTTAATGGGCACAGATATATGTTCCCCAAAATCACCCAGGGAAAATTAGCCCCAGCTGCTGTGAGAGCCAACAGCAGATACTCTCCAAGACTTTCAATGTACTGGATAGCTACCTTACCCAAATTCCCATCTTTTCTGAGTAAACAACTTTCAAGGCTGAAGTGAGGCCAGTGTAGCCTGGCCATTTAGGCTCCATGGGGCCACTCCCATAGGCAGTCTGAGTTTATGAGCTCCCCTTGGAGCTGCTTGGCATACATCACAGTGCAATGCTCCCTCTGCCATGTTCTTGGGGCTCAGGGGGGTTCTTTGGTCATCTTCTTGGTCACTAAATGTCATCTCAGAATCTGCTTTCTATAAAATCTGTGGTTCCAGTGTTTCTTTTGTTGCTATTTTACTTTTGGTGTTCCTGTTTTCATTTCTTTTTAAGTGCATATGGAGCAAAATAAACAATCTATTGAGTGAAGAGATAATTTGTGGAACTGGAGAAAAGAAGGCCAAGTCTTTGCTAGCTATATATCTGACAGAAGATTACTAGCTAGATTATTTAAAGAACTAAAGAAAAAAACCCATAAAATAAAACAACCCCCACAATAAATGGACCAATAATAATTCTCAAAAGGTGAAGTACAAATAGCCAGTAAACATATGAAAAAATAATTTACTATTATTAGCCATCAGAGAAATACAACTTAAAATTGCATTGAGATTCTTTTTCAGTTCAGTCAGAAGAACTATCATTAAGAAAATAAACACCATGTGTCTGTGAAGGGATAAAGAAATCCTTATGCACTGCTGGTGGGAAAATAAGTTTGTCCAGTACTGTGGAAGTCAGAATGAAGATTCCTCCAAAAGCTAAATTAAAACTAAAAAATACTGGGGAGATAGCTCAGTGGGCTAAAGTATTTGCTGTGCAAGCCTAACTACAGGCGTTCAGAGATCCAGGACACAAGTAGCATGCACATCTGAAATCCCAAATGTATCTACAGTGATGGGAAGCAGAGTCAGGAGAATCCAGAACCTTTCAGGCCAGCTAGTCTGGCATTCGTTGTGACACACACACACACACACACACACACACACACACACACACCCCTTACAATTTATTTTAGGTTAATAACAGGTTATTGAGATTTGAACTTGGATTTGAAATATGACATCTTAAGCCTTTTGTAATGAAATCAAGTCACTCTTAGAATGCATTTATATAAGTTAGTGTCCATGAAAATATATTACTTGATAGTATTGCTGCTAGAATGTAATTGAACAATAACCCCAACATGTCACTCTTGCTGAATCACTGTGCTCAGGCTGAAGTCACACCCTTTGCAAGCCACTCTTAGAGTGCACGGGCACAGCAGACATACTAATGTATTTGCCAAAGACATCTTTCAGAAAAGGGTGAAGTCCTGACTCTCATATAGATACAGGATAAGCATGTATTAAAAATTACAGGAGGGCTGAAGGGATGTCTTAGCTGTTAAGGCATTTGCCTACAAAGCAAAGGACCCAGGTTCGATTCCCTAGGACCCATGTTAGCCAGATGCACAAGGAGACACATGCATCTGGAGTGAATTTGCAGTGGCTGGAGGCTCTGGTGTGCCCATTCCCTCTCTCTCTTTCTCTTCCTCTTTCACCTTTTTTCTTTGTCAAATTAAGTAATTAATTAATTAATTAATTAAATTACAGGAAATGTGTCTGTAGTGAAGCACAGAGCATTTAGGGCAAATGCCCAGTAAGGGAATAACTGGTTCTGTCAGCACTTCTATAGTCATCGTTTTCAAGAATCTCCATATTGACTTCCATAGTGAATGTACAAGTTTGCATTACCACCAACAGTGAATGAAGGTGCCTCTTCCCCACATCCTTACAAATGTTTGCTGTCATGATTTTTTTTTAAATGATTATCAACCTTACTGGAGTAAGGTTGAATCTCATAGTTGTAATTTGCATTTCTCTGATGGTTAGGGATGTTGAACATTTTCTTAAATGTGTTAACCATTTGTGTTTCTTCCTCTGAGAACTCCCTATTCAGTTCTTTTCTCCATTTTTGAGTGGATTGTTTGATTTTTTTATTGTTTAGCTTGTTCAGTTCTTTGTAGATTCTAGATATTAGGTTCTGTCAGAGGTATAGCTGGTGAAAATTTTCTCCCATTCTTTGGATAGTCTATTGGCTCTGCTTAAAGTATGCACAAAAGCTCTGAAAAAAAGGGTCCTGAAGTGGGTGGAATGAAGCCTAACCTTAATTTCTGTTTTTTGCTCTGTCCTATAATTCTCAGTAGCAGAAATTGGTGCTACCCACTTGAGCTGTTCATGGGAAAGACCTACAGGGTCTCCAAAACAAGACAGGCTCCTATCAAAACACTTGATTCCCCACCTGAGGTAAAAGTTAAGACCCTACTGCTAAAGATACCATATGATTTCAACATAGAAATGGAGAGAACTGGCTGGAAACTGGAAGAGAGCCAGTCCCCAGGCAGCCCATCTAATGCTAGAAATTGCTACATGAGCTACTGGAGGAAGTGGCCAACAACAATGTGAGCAAGCAGGTGTCTAATCTACTCAGAAGCAGCAAGCTTGACAAGAAGTACACATCAGTGCAATGGTGGCACACAGCCTTGGTGGGTAACCCAGTGACTTTCTGATTGGCCAAGAGATCCACTCAGTAGAAAGGAACCTATAGCTGGAACTAGGAACCAGGTCAGAATCTTATGGAGACAAAGATTACACTCTCCAATGTCAAGTTCCCACTAGTCTTTGGCTAAAAGAGGGCCTACATCCATCAGATTCTTCCTAAATTAATAATGCATACCCTATTTAACCTTTGCTGACTTCACTCTCCATTGGAGAATCTTTTTTTTTTTTTTTTTTCAGAAGGTAGCAAAATCTGACAACTCCTTTCATTCCAGCCACAGAGGAATTGGGGAGATGAGCAAGAGGACTGCTTCTATGACAATCAGCACCAGGGTGAATAAAACAGATGCTTAAGGTACTTAACACATACCAAAGCAGAACTCCAGAGACTCCTAAGAGCTCATCATTGAAGTATACTTAAAACACACCCAACAAGGCTCAGAAAATTTTGCAGAAGAGGGGTTGGAAAGATTGTATGAGCCACAGGTTGGGATGGCATACCCAGAGGCATTGCTTCCTCCTAATAACTGACTGCTGCTCCCACAATGCATAGTCCTCAACCCCATAGGGAATACCAGTCACTCCATTGAATAGGATCCCCAGCATAATGGGGCCAAGGAGGAGGGAAAAGATGGTATTGCCAGATGTGATGGGGATACCTTTAATCCCAGCACTACATCTGGAGGCAGATGTAGGAGGATTGCCATGAGTTTGAGGCCACCCTGAGAATACAGAGTGAATCCCAGGTCAGCCTTGGCTACAGTGAGACACTACCTTGAAAATAAAAGATAGTATCAACACATGATGTATCCATATGAAGTATGTTCTTAAGTAAAATAGTAATAATAATTAAATTACAGCCAAGGCCCAGATGAATAGGAGTGCTGCTTCCATGGTGAGCCTGACAATCTGCAGCAGGGTGAAAGAGACAGATGCTGAGGATACTCAACACATGCTCAAACAAATCCAGAAGTTCTTGAGAGCTTAACACTGAGGTAGACTTAAAACATAGCCACATGTATGTATGTATGTGTATGTATGTGTATATATATAGAGAGAGATATCTATCTATCATCTATCTATCTATCTATCATCTATCTATCTATCTATCTATCTATCTATCTATCTATCTATCTATCTATCTATCTATCTATATAGATCCTCAAAGAAAAATTGTAAAATGGAATTTGTCTCAAAGGTTAGGCCCAATCATTTATGTAGCTGTGGATGTGCTGCTTGTCATTCAGTCCTTTATCAGTGTGTCTTGTTGAAAGTTTTCACAAGGAATCTGAGAATGGTCTTTTAAAGGCTTCCATGATTTCCTTTCCTAAGCTCAGTTCCATGCATACATTAGACCTTTACCCACTGTTGGAAATGTAGAATGGTGGTAAAGCCTTGCTGTGCAAAGCAGTGTAGAGATTATTGAAAAAGAAGCACAAAACCATCATGTGATCTTCTAACCCTACTTATGAGTTCATATATCAAAGCACTGGAATCCCTACCTTGTAGTGCATGTTCATTGTAGCCTTATTCAGGAGGATAAGATATAGAAATAACCTAAATACCTATTGGGAGATGAATGAGAAAAATATATGTGGGATATGCGTGCTATAGATCATTTGTCCTTTAAAAAAAAGGGGAGCCGGGCGTGGTGGCGTGTGCTTTTAATCCCAGCACTTGGGAGGCAGAGGTAGGAGGATCATTGTGAGTTTGAGGCCACCCTGAGACTACTTAGTGAGTTCCAGGTCAGGCTGAGCTAGAGTGAGACCCTACCTTGAAAAAAAAAAAAGAAAAAGAAAAAGAAAAAGAAAGGGGAACCTATAATTTGTAGCACCTACATGAATCTGACAGACATATGCTAAGTAAATAAACCATTCATAGAGCAAAAATACTCCATAATTCCAACGATGTTCTTAATGGCCATACTCATAGAAGAAAATAAAATAGTATTTTATAAGTGACAAGGAATTATAGCTCAATGTATATAAAGATTTGTTTGTACAACTTGGTACCTCATTATATAGATTGTGCACTTGGATATATATTGAGGATAGATTGTATATGTGTTTATGTGCTGTTGTTTAAATCTACATAAACAGTGGAAGCAGAAAGGGATTAACATAAATTGAATGCAGTACAAAGTGTTTATATTGTAGAAGCTTAAGTTGCTGTAATGAATTTTTAAATGTTGCCAAGTAAACAGCTTATTTGTTTTCGCAATCTGCCATGATTACAAAGATAAGTATAATTATTTTAGTGACAATTTACATTTTTTTACAGAGCATCCTCTAGCAGGTATGCATTCAAATTAAATTACTTAGGTTATAAATACTTGCTAACTTTCTCATAGTATCAAGTCTTTCTATCAGACAAGTGTCCAGAAAAAACTGTTACATCAACAAGAGTTGGGACCATTCTTAAAGATTCTGAATTGTTGATTCCTCAAAGCAAAGCCTAATTGTTCTGCACATGAGAAGATCAAATGAAAAGTGAGTACCTTTAATGGATATATAAATTTGATTATGGCAGAGTAATACTTTTTGTATTTCTGCAACATTTAATTATTAATTATGTAGTCTTGACTTTAACAAAAAATAGCCTTTGTAGAACTCAAAGACAATTGGCCTATTAGCTATGTGGTTTTAATATACAGTAGAAAAATACGACCCATAGAATCCCTGCTATACTCCCATAAAACTAATTAGCTGTTTAATCACTTTAGAACTTTAGAAGCTAAGATTTTAAAACCTTAGGCTCATTTCTATGAGAGAATAAAATGAACAGATGTGTGATTAAAATGATTTTGAAAGTAATAATGGCAAAAATATTTGTCCTTAATGTATAATAGCAAAAGGAATGTGCCTATAAAAACTACCTCCATTTGGGGCATACATGGGCAAATCTCCATTTTTCATCCCTCTCTGAGCCCTTCCATAAATGCAATTTGCTTTGCCTTACTATATTGGCAAAACCTCTATTAAAATTTTTACAGAGCAATGCATTGTTACTCCAAATATATTTGTAGCTGGGACTAGGATCTTGAAAGGCATAAATAGCTAGTCCGAAAGCTAGTATTAACAATGCTATTAGAAGCATTAACATTTTATTCAGGTACCCATAATTACATTCCTTTTGTTTCTTCCCACCTCTGTTTCTCCCTCTATCCTTTCATGAATTCTTTTCAACTTAAATGACAAAAAGGGTTATAGATCATAATATTATGTTGTCACAAAAATTGGAGGTAAGGATATAAGGACATATGATGAATGCACAAATGTTAATTTTAAAACACAAATTAAACTGGGCATTGTGGCTTAAGCTTTAATCTCAGCACTATAACGGTTAAAACTGAAGGATCACCATGAGTTTAAGGTCTGGCTACAGAGTAAGTTCTAGGTTAACCTGTACTAGAATGAAGTCTTGCCTCAAACAACAATAACAAACCCAAACTTTGATTTAAATTATGTTCTTGAAACACCTTCATGATTTTTTTTTTAAATTTTTGTTTATTTTTTATTTATTTGAGAGCGACAGACACAGAGAGAAAGACAGATAGAGGGAGAGAGAGAGAATGGGCACACCAGGGCTTCCAGCTGCTGCAAACGAATTCCAGATGCGTGCACCCCCTTGTGCATCTGGCTAACGTGGGACCTGGGGAATTCAGCCTCGAACCGGGGTCCTTAGGCTTCACAGGCAAGCGCTTAACCGCTAAGCCATCTCTCCAGCCCCCTTCATGATTTTTTTGAAGTGTGAAAATATAACAATTATACCTTTGTTGTAGCCTACTAATGATCACTACAATTTATTGGCAGGTAGTGCTTATTCAACTTAAATATATTTATAAATTTGTAAATATATATTTATATGTAATATAAATTATTTTTATAAAATAAATTATAAATTTATATATATATATATATGTATATATATATATATATATATGTTAATCAACAATGCCTTGGGATTTAATTGCCAAGAATAAGGATGTAATTACTCAAGATCTGACAGTTATTCCACCAGGCTACTTGTAGACTTCATCAAATACAAAAAGCAACTTTTTAAAAAGATATATTTTATTTATTTATTTATTTATTTGAGAGAGAGAGAATGAAATGGAAAGAAACAGAGAGAATGGGCATCTTAGGGCCTCCAGCCACTGCAATCACACTCCAGAAGCATGCACCTCCTTGTGCATCTGGCTTACGTGGGTCCTGGGTAATCAAACTGGGGTCCTCTGGCTTTGCAGGCAAACACCTTAACAGCTAAGTCATCTTCTCCAGCTGACAAAAGCAACTTTTAATAAATGAATCAAGTTTAATCAACCAGTTTGCAAGGTATTTTTTTGTTAGCATGTGTAAATTTAACAAATAGCAAGTTTCATTATCATATTGTCACACATGTATATAATGCATGTGGACATACTCACTTCTCCCCCTCTTGCCCTCGCCACTCAGTGTACTTCTTCCAAAATAGTCCTCCTCCCACACTCATGTCTTTCTTTTTATTAAATTTGTAGTTTACATAATAGAGAAAGTGGTTTATGTCTTTCTATGTCTGCTTTAATTTGCATGGCATGATTATCTCCAGTTCCATCCATTTTCCTAAAATGTACCTTTTGAACTTGAAATATTTTTCTTGGAGTGAAATCATACATTATTCACTTCTTTTATATGAATGTATAGCTAACCAAATATTCTAATAAAATAATTCAAGCATTTAAATTTTCAGTAGATTTATTTTCACTTCTGATTCTTTCATTTTTCTTTTCTAGGACTGAATTTGCTGAGAGAAAGGCCAGCATGGATATAGCAAGAGTGAGGTGACTTTGAAAGTCTGAAAAGTGGGGGAGGTGCTGCCTGTGAACTGCTGAATGCCCTTTATGGGTCCCTGGCTGCTATGTGTGCCAGAAATAATTGAAATACAAATGCTATGCAAACCTGTGGCTGGAAGAAGGGCATGTTTAATATAGGTTTTCTAAAAGTTGAAGTGAGCACATAATTAGTGCTTGGATAAGGGAAGCCATATGGCTTATCTCAAAGTATCATAAAGAAAATTGGTACTAATTTATCTCCTATTCAGTGTCCCAGAATTCAGTATCAGCTTACTAGCTATGTAACAGAATGGAGTTTCTCTGAACCAGGGGAGAATGTCTTGGTATCTATTGTAGATGCTGGATGGAAGCAGAAGTTTCTAAGACAATGCAAAGATAGCCAGCCAAAGCCACTCTTTCAACTGGAACTTTCTGCCTTTGAGAATACTCCAAGCAGGCAGATTTCCTTCACAAATGTGTTTAGAAGAGCCACAGCTGAAAACAATAGTACTTGACAATGACTTTGAGTGGAGCTCAGATTACCAAAGTTTTGACTCTGCCAAGATAGCAAGCTTTTAAAATAAGTTAAGAATGGATGCATATAAGTCTTTAATTTTTATATTTTTTCTCAATACACATAGCCATAGTGACTATGATGGCCGCTACAGAAAGAACTGATTTAAGCAGCAAAACAAATTCATTTTACCTAACATTAAACTCAATTGCAAATAACACTTTTCAAAGGAACACTCAAGAGTGACTCTGGTTTTAAAATTCTAACTTTGGTTAAGCGCTTGCCTGTGAAGCTTAAGGACCCCAGTTCAAGGCTTGATTCCCCAGGACCCACGTTAGCCAGATGCACAAGTGGGCGCATGCATCTGGAGTTCGTCTGCAGTGGCTAGAAGCCCTGGCATGCCCTCTCTCTCTCTCTCTCTCTCTGTCTCTGTGCCTCTTTCTCTCTCTCTGTCTGTCACTCTCAATAAATAAATAAAAATAAAAAAAATTAAAAAAAAATTCTAACTGCGGTTATATATATATATCCCCTCATTCACTGGTATATTACTTGCTTAACATGTGAGAGGCCTTAAATCAAATTCCCACAACTGCTAAGATAAATAATATCAAACTATCATAACAGCAAAATTACATTTGAATTTTTAAAGTGAAACTAATATTAAAGATATTAATGTACCAATTGTAACCATGTTTTAGTTTATGCTGATATATAATTACTGTTGCCAATTGTATTACTATCATAAGGAATTGAATATGCAGTAGCCTAAAACCTCGCAGAAGTACCAAAGTACTTTTTCTTTTTTCTTTTCTTTTCTTTTTTTAGGGGCTAGAAAGAGGACTCTGGTTTAAGGCATTTGCTTGCAAAGCCTGCCAGCTCTGATCCAATTCCTGTGCCACCCATGTAAGTCAGAAGGCAAAAGTGGTACAAGTGTTTGGTTTTTGTTTGCAGTGGCAAGAGACCTTGACACTCCTATACCCACATAAACACACACACACACACACACGCATGCACACATGCATGCACATAAGTAAGTAAAAATTGAAACTAAAAAGTACTGCTTCATTATTAAGAATAAACACATACATATATGTATATGTATGTATACATGCCAATATATGAATATATTAAAAATTAAAATGTGAATAAACTATGGTAGAAGTTTCTTGTATTAGGTATTTTCATTACTTTCATTAAATACCTGACAGAAGCTGGGTGTGGTGGTCCATGCCTTTAATTTCAGCATTTGGAAGGCAGAGATAAGAGTATCTCTGTGAGTTCAAGACCACCCTGAGACTACATAGTGAATTCCAGGTCAGCGTGATCTATAGCAAGACCCTACCTCAAAAAACAAACAAACAAACAAAATAACTGAACGAAAGCAGCTTCAGGACGGCACGAGTTTATTCTGGCTTACAGTATTTTGGGGGTACAGCTGAGAAGACCGGGTAGCAAGATCATGAAACACAGCTGGTCGATTGAATCCACAGTCAGGAAGAAAGGACTAACAGAGGGTGGGATGTGTAACATGTCAAGGCTCACCTCAGGTGATCCATTTCTTTCACCAAGACTCTTAATCCTAAAGATGCCACAATCTTCCCAAATAGCACCACCAGCTGGGGACCAAACGATCAAACCCATGAGCCTATGGGGGACCATTTTACAATCTTGTATTGGTGTTTTACAGAAAAAAAAATAATTCTTGTCATTGTCAATCTCACTGGAAAACTAGGCTGAGATTTTTATGTTTAAAAAATTAAAAAAACAAAATGGGCTGGAGAGATGTCTTAGTGGTTAAGATACTTGCCTCCAAAGCCAAAGGACCAAAGGTTAAATTCCTGAGGACCCATGTAAGCCAAATGCATAATATGGTACATGCATTTGGAGTTCTTTTTTCAGTGAATGGAAGCCCTGGCATGCCCATTCAATCTGCCCTGCTCAAATAAATAAATAAGTAAATTAGAATAAAATTTAAAAAATTAAAAACCACAGATCTATAGACCACTTTGATATTACATGGGTACAAAAGTCTGCAATATTATCTTCTCATTGGAATACTTAGTAAATTTAAATTTAATGTAAATATTGAGTTTTCAGCTTTATAGCAGACACATCATAATTTTGTGTATTACAAAGAGTTCTGTTTAGTTCTTTCTCATGTCCTGTATTTTTTGAATACTTTTATTTGCTTATTTGATTCTTCACATTTTACTGTTTGCAAGTGAATATTTCATTATTCTTTTAGTAAATCTACTAAAGTATACATTTTGTACCCTAATTTTTGTTTAGAATGTAGCATGGATTAGGACTTTTACCCCTTCCTTGGCATTAAAAATATTATTTAGACATCATTGCTCAGCAAGATAAATTAAACCTACTTAAATAAAAGTAAAATTCCATTTCTCGATTAATTACCCATATTACTACTCTGTACTATTAATAAGTGACTACTGTCCACTGTACTGGATGAAGCAAAATAGTACAGGCACAAAATGTGCACAATTCAATTAGCATTGCAGTCATGTTTGCATTGCTGGTAGAAATCACCCAACCAAGAGCAGCTTGTGGGCAAAAGAGGTTTATTTTGGCTTAAAGGCTCATCTCTCCAGGGCTGGAGAGATGGCGTAGCGGTTAAGCGCTTGCCTGTGAAGCCTAAGGACCCCGGTTCGAGGCTCGGTTCCCCAGGTCCCACGTTAGCCAGATGCACAAGGGGGCGCACGCATCTGGAGTTCGTTTGCAGAGGCTGGAAGCCCTGGCGTGCCCATTCTCTCTCTCTCCCTCTACCTGTCTTTCTCTCTGTGTCTGTCGCTATCAAATAAATAAATAAATAAAAATTAAAAAAAAAAAGACGAAGCTCCATCATGGCAGGGAAAGATGATGGCATGAGCAGAGGGTGGACATCACACCCTGACCCACATAAGGTGGACAAAAGGAATAGGAGAGTAACACCCATAAGGCCGCCCCCAACAATACACTCCCTCCAGGAGGTGTTAATTTCCAAATCTCCATCAACTGGGAACCTAGCATTCAGAACACCTAAGTTTATGAGAGACACCTGAATCAAAGCATCACAATTAGGGATCCCCATAATCTAATATATTGAGCTCTTAAATGCTAGGTTCGATTTTCATAATCTGCATTGTTACTGCCTTGCATGTTGACTTAATAGATACATAACCTCTATAAGATTCAATGTTGCTGTTTTTGTACAGTCAATCCTTATTAATATTTATGTCTATATTCATAACTTTCCTACTGCTATTGTTTTCTTCCTACCTTACCCTATTTTATTTGAGGTGATTTTATTTTGACACTGAAGAACTTGAATTAGTATTTAATTTAGTTCAGAATAACTTTCTGAAGAACATTCTCATTGATTATGCTCTTGAGAATCCTTTGTTTAAAACTAGTTGTTAAAACTTTTAACTCATATGTAGAGAAATGGAAAGAAAAATTAATTTGATCAGAGACATGATTCAAACTAGCTTAGGAACCCTGTCTGAAGTTGGCTTTTCATTTAGTTTCAGTTTTTTTATGTCAATGGTAGGCTTTTTCCACACCTGCTCAGTTGTTATACATAGACAGCACTGGGAAGGTTTCCAGTCTTCCGGCTGCCATCACCTCCATTTATATGTTGATGTTGATATTGCCCTCCTCAGTCCCTATTCTTCAGACACAGTATTAAACCAAGAACCCAAACTTACTGCCTTTATTTATTATGCCACCTCCTCCCTCCAAAGGCATATATAAAACACATATTATGACTGATAGTCTTACCAAATAACCACTAGAAGCTTCTATTTGAAGAACTAAAAACCAAACAAATGGACAAAAAATTTAAAAAACACAGTAAGTATGAATATAAAGCCAAAACCAAAACAAAGAAAACTGTGATGTATACATTTAATACATTTTATTTGACATACTTGAATTGAATAATTCTTATTTTGTGTTATTTTAAGTATAAAATGAGATTTTTACCTTAGTACTTCCCCCCTCCTTGGATCTTTGCATCTTCGTTGAGACAAAACCGTATGTGACTATAAACAAAATCAGCTTAGAAACTTGCATATGAAACTACAATAATTTCTCCCAGATATTAGAAATTTACTATTCAAAACTGTAGATTCTTGGACTGGAGAGACAGTTTAGAAGTTAAGGCATCTTCCTGCTAAGCCTAAGGACCCGGGTTCTATTCCCCAGTACCCACGTAAGCCAGATACACAAGGTGGCACATGGGTCTGGGGTTTGTTTGCAGTGGCTGGAGGCCCTGGCATGCCCATTCTCTCTCTTTCTGACTCTTTCTCTCTCAAAATAAATAAATTAATTAATTTAAAAAATATTTTTTAAAACCCTGTAGATTCCTGTGCTGATATACTTAAGAAGACATTAAAATTGTCCTGGATTATTGACATGGACACATGGAATCCTCAAAAATCTCTCTAAACAGAAAATAATTTTGCTTTCTTACCTGCTTTATAAATCTGAAAAATTTAGTGCTTATATATTTCAGATTGTTGTGTTTTTTATATATCTACGGTGGTAGGTAATATAATTAAAAGAGACAAAGATTGTATGTTTTTAACATCCAGAGAGTCTTAATGCCTTGCTTCATATGGTTTGCCTGAAGGGACTAGATATTATTATAAAACTGAATTTTTCCAAGAAAATGATAACAAACAACAAATAAGCAAGAAAAACAGTATGAATTATGCATTTCCTTGGCAGGTTTGGTAATAGATTCAATAATCATCAAGTCATCAACTTCCCATTATGTCTAGGGCACAAGAACCATTATTAGTTAACAACAACAAAAACCTCTTCATTATCTCACTGTCAAATCACTCAATGTCCTCTCTGTGTGTCAATGACCAGTTAACAGAGAAGATGGCAAGTAGGTACAATTTACATAACTTAGCACTAGAATAGAATTTTAAATGAAGCAATATCATTTGAAGATGGAATTTATCTACAGAGTGCTCTGGCCATTAATTGTATTTATGTCATTTCTGTAAAAACACAATACATTGAGCAATCTCTGCAGGTTTTCAACAACTCACTGGAAAGTGTCCTACCTTGGCCCTGAAATTTTCTTGTAACAATCTATTGCTTCTGGAAACAGTATTATCCATCCACAACAGTTACTTCTGCTTCTTATCTCAATTTTTTTAATTTTTAACACACACACACACACAATTTAGCTAGTGAAAAACTAGATTTCCATATAGTCTATTCATAACATACAGTCTCCTTCACATTACAGGCTATTTCAAGTCTCTTCCTTGCCCACCAGAACTAGATGACCATATTTTATTGCATAATATACCATATGCTTGGGCTGTAGGACTCTGAGAAATCAAGCTATAACTGAGTGGGAAACCTCGCTGCTGAAAAGAAGAAATTGGTTTCAATGGTATGTCTAGCTCTAAATTGACAGAGAAATCTTTCTTTCATGAAAATTGACATTTTTGTGACAGTGTAAATTGGATATCTTTATAATTTCACTTTTTCAAAGTGATCAGATATTTCCTACACAATTTGTTAACTATATTGTTTTTTCTATACTTATGTATTTGTCACCTGCTAATGCTCTTTTGAGTATATGCTTAAATTCCAATTTGTTCATGTCTGATACTTCCACATTTCTTCTTTTATGCAAATTTTACAATTAACATATTTTATGGTTCAAGGAAATCTTGATGGAATTTTATTCAAAAAATCACTGAAATATAACACTAATATGATAAATTTATAATTCCTTTTATGTATGTATCTTTGCTTGGAATCTAAATTACAAAACAGATAAATTTAAAACTACACCAACTGAAGGACTTGCAATGAAATTAAAACTCATGGACAATCGAGGCTCTAAATTGAGTTCTAAAATTACTTTTAGTAAATGCAATATATATGTGTGTGTGTGTGTGTGTGTGTGTGTGTGTGTATAATCTTTAGGTTTTGCTAGCCACAATAACTTAGTTGAATTTTTCAAATAATAAAAGATATGGAAAACTCAATCCAGATGGAAATAAGATGAACCTCTCCCTAGAGCTTAAGTGACCTTTGGAGATACAGGTCTCCTCATTTACTCTGTGGATATTCCAATTACCAGTGCAAAAGTTTCTCAGCACATTTGTGTTTACTCCAAGGTAAGGTTATTTCGTATCTCTGAGAAATGTGACCATTTTTTTAATACATAACATAGTTATATATACAGCATCATAAGGGTCATGCTTCTTAAAATTCATGGAAATATGAATTAAAATGATGGCAGCTATGTGTGTTGTGAACATCTCAGAAGCATTTGACAACTTTACAATGAAGAAATCCCAAACCTACAAGATACCCCTCTTGACTGCTGAGAGGCTACATCATGACAACTCCAGACCTCTGGAGATGCTAAAAAGATTGTAGAAATTCTAGTGTGTGTCAGAGAAAAAGGATAGTTTACTTTTGATGTTTGCTACAAAACAAAAGATAAGCAATGATAGATAAACAATCCCAACCAGACATTAGCACAATCATTGCCAAGTTACCTTTTTTTTTTGTAATTTTTACACACACACATGCGTGCACACACACACACACACACACCTACACACACACACACACCTACACACACACACACACACACACACAGAGACAGAGACCCAAATAGGGGGAATGAATGAATGGGTGCTATAGGACCAGTTGTTGCTGCAAACTCCAGACACATGTACCACTTTGTGCATATGACTATACGTGAGTATTGAGGTATTGAATTGAGGTTGTTAGACCAGGTTGCATGCAAGTACTGTTAACCACTGAGCCATCTCTTCAGACCCCACCTTTCCCCCCTAGTTTAACTCCTGATTACCAAAGCCAATTTTGTTTATTTTATTTATTTATTGGAGAGTGACAGACACAGAGAGAAAGAGGCAGATAGACAGAGAGAGAATGGGCATGCCAGGGCCTCCAGCTGCTGTAAACGAAACTCCAGACGCATGTGCCTCCTTGTGCATCTGGCTAACGTGGGTCCTGGGGAATCAAGCCTCAAACCGGGGTCCTTAAGCTTCACAGGCAAGAGCTTAATCGCTAAGCCACCTCTCCAGCCCCAAAGCCAATTTTGAATCTTAGGTAAAAATACTAATTAATTTTTCTAATACATATAAATAACACCTAGTATTTTAGCAACCAAAATGACTGTTTTGAAAATACACAGTTTTGATGATGGCAGTATACTAGCTGAAGAACAGCAGCCTAGGGAGGGAAATAAACAGAAACAGAGCAAAATACATTCTTGTACTGAAAAGTGAAGGTGTATAAGTTACTATCAAACACAGCAGAGAGGCAGGAGAGACCAAGATCATCCAGAAAGGAAGAAACTAGCCAAAATCCCACCTAGGATCCAGTAGCCCCAATCCCACCTGCCTGTCCAGTGGCACAGAGCTGCAGGAGCAGACACACGGTGAGGGGATTTTCCACTCACATCTATCTGCCTTCTTGCAAAGGCAAAAAACTGGACAGAAAAGACAGCAGATATCACCTGAGAAGTTGCTGAAGAACATAAACGGGACCAACCAAGCAGCTCCAGTATGACTCCAGGCACCCTGCAAAGTTTCACATCCACCAACTGTCAGGGCCATGAATGTCTGGGGAACTCATTCACCCCCTGAAAGCCAGCACTGAGAGGGATCAGGGTCGTAACTCAGCATTGGTGATACTGGAAACCATCTCCAAAGGTAACGGGGCCTACTTATACAAAGCCAGATACATAAGCCTACATTGGAAGTGCTTATCTCTCTTTTCATGTCAGAAAAGGTTATGTATTACACTTGAATGATATATTCTTGGTTGCCTTTACCCTTCTCAAATAAGCTGTGTTTTGGTGTTGACTATTGTTGCCTTTGCTGTTTCCTGATTTTTAGAGCCTTTATCTTTTCCTTCTGTCATTATTGGGGCAGGGACTGACTGGCCCCATGCTGACTTGGAACCCGTTTCATACTAGAAATCTCAACCTCATAGTTGACAGGATTAAGGGTGTGGGGCAACAAATACCTTTAGGGACTTTGACTTTACTAGATGTTTAGTTTATTCTTCATGCTTGTATAAATGCTCTCTGCTGTTTTTTATTGAATGACTATATTGCTCAGTTGAAATTAACAATTTGCCAGTGATTTTGTTCACCCAGTCTACTACAATACTTGAATGGCAGGCAAACTCCACACCTAGGGTCACTTCTGCTGTTTCTCTTGGAATATAAGAGTGACACCTGGCACTTTAAACTCCAATACTGAGGATATATAAAGTTGGATTTACATGGCTAGGAACACTGCATATAACTAGAAAGCCCATCCATCAAATTAACTCAAGATGCAAAAAAAAAACTCTACATTATAATACCAGAAACACAAAAATCAAGACAATACAATCATCCCTAAAATTATAAATCCATCAGAAATGACCTCTGTAGAGACTGCTTTAGATGAAATGCCTGACTAAGATTAAAACTATGTTCAAAGAAATCAAAGGAACCAAAGAAGAAAACCAATTCCTGAAAGAATCCCAAGAAAATATAGGAAACTAACTTAATGAAATAAGTAGGTCAATAGAGAACATGAGTAAAGAAACAAATAATGAAAAAATACTAATCAAAAATATGAGAAATGAGGACTGGAGAGATGGCTTAGCACTTAAGGCACTTCTGAAAAGCCAGAGGACCTTCAATTGATTCCCCAGGACCTATGTAAGCCACATGAACAAAGCAGTGCATGCACCTGGAGTTCACTTTGCAGTGGCTGGAGGCCCTGGTGTGCCCATTCTCTCTCTCTCCTTATTTCTCTCAAATAAATAAATAAATAAATAAATAAATAAATACTTATTTATTAAAAAACATATTAGAAATGAAAAACAGAGTAAGTCAAATAGAAAATTCTGTAGAAAGTCTCAACAGTAGAATGTATAAAGGACAAGACAGAATATCTAAACTAGAAAACCAGGTGGCAGATTGAATACAGGCCAACAAAGGGAAAGACAAATATAAGAGTAAGAATGGAAATTTCAAGACATTTGGGACACTATGAAGAGATCAAACATAAGAATTCAGGGCAGAGTACGAGAAGAAATTCACTCCAAAGGCATAAAAGGTATTTTTAACAAAAACAGAGAGGAAAACATCCCTCAAATAAGGAAAGTGATGCCAATCCAAATACAGGAAACCCCTAGAATACAAAGCAGACAAAATCAGGAAAGGACCTCTCACCATCATATTATAATTAAACCATAAAATACACAAACCAAAGAAAATATATTGAAAGCAGTTAGAAAAATCAAAGAAAAAAACATACAAAGGCAAGCCCAACAGGATAATAGCAGCTTACTCAACACAAACTTTAAAAGCCAGAAGGGCTTGGAATGATGTATTCCAAATTCTGAAAGATAACAACTGTCAACCAAGGTTACTTCATCCTGAAAAGCTATCCATTCAAATAGACAGAGATATAAGGATATTCCACAACAAAAGCAAACTAAAGGAATCTTTGAAGACAAAACCAGCTCTACAGAAAATACTTGAAAGGACCCTCCATGATGAAGAGAAAGAAGAGTACACACATATAAGTGTCATTCCTGGCCGCTCTGGTGCTGCTGTTCATCAGTTTCCCAGGGGTGTCCGGGCAACTGTGGAGCAGGGTCGTGAGTGGCCTTGAGTGTAAAGGGAAAGAACACTGGGGAGACTGTGTCAGAGGAAGCTCGTTTATTTGTTGGGGGAAATGGGCTTATAAGCAATCAGGTAGTGGCAGGAAAAGGTACAGGGTATGGGCCATAGGGTGATTGGCTGTGTGAGAAATGCTGTCTGATACCTCATTAACATATAAGGACCTTTGGTGTGTGAGTGATAAATGGTCACATGCCATGGGGAAACTGAATCCTAAGTCTTATCGGGATGTACAGGTGCCCCCAGGAGAAGGGAAGGAGCAGCCTCTCTCCTTCAGGACTCAAGGCGAAATTATCAGGGTCTAGGCCTGCTACAACCTCCTGCGGCCTGGGGCCCTTAGCCATGCCTGACAGCTCAGGCCTGCTTTAGCCTCCAGTGGCCTGGGGCCCATGACTGTGCCCTACAGCTCCACCTTTTTTTTTTTTTTTTTTTTAATAATTGGGCTGTAATCATCACATTGAGTGATGTCCTTGTAGTTTATTGCAGGTTCACACAGAGCTAGGTACATGAGAACCTGATTGGTAGCCATCTTAGGAATGTTAGTTATTTGTTGTCTGAGATATTTGATAAGGCAGGGGCCACAAGTAACATGGGTTGCTATAGCCACAGGGGGCCAAGGAAGGGGAGGAGCCAAGTGATGAAGAGGTTAGAGAACCAAGTGGTGGGGTTGTCAAATTTATGGTGGCTGAGGAGCTTCTTGCAGAGGTTTTTGAGGGTTTTAACATTTTCTTCAGCAACATTTGATTCATTGACAAAAAACAACATACTTCTCTCAAGACTATACATGTCCCCACATGTTCAGCAGTGATGTGGTCTAAAGCTGTATGGTTATGGAGTACCACACCTGGGAGAGAGTTTAACAGTCTCTTCAGAGACTCTCGGCTATTGGTGGTGGAAACCATGGCCTGGCCAAGCTTGTCTTGGAAGTCTGCTATAAGGTGGTTGGTTTGGACAAGAGTGGCTCCTGCAGCACCGTGGCCACCCAGTGACAGTGTCATGCTGAGGCTCACTAGTAGGGGAATGAAAATCTCTTGGTCAACATGAGCAGAGTTTGTAGGCCACTTCTTCCTCATATAGATACATCTGTGGAACAATCAAGATTGGGGAACAATAAGTGAGAGAGGAAACATTTATGCATGGGGTGATTAGTCCTTTGCACCATAGGAGAGCAGGTATCTTGAGACAAGTGTTTCTGTTTATGAAAATATTGAAGAGACATTCAGCTCTGGTCAGCTTAGAGCTGGACAGGCAAAGGGGCATACCTTGACCAGCATCAAAGAGGGGAATATCAGTAATGTGGGGTTGGTAAGAGTTGGTTGTAGATGTAGGGTATTCAAGGGTGGTATTGATAGGGACCCCACTTAGCATGGAGTGGGTGGTGAACACACAATAGAAGCAGTCAGAAGTATTGGGGTGGTTAGTAAAGGGGAGAAGGTTGACCATATATTGGATGTATTGTGCCCAGGTTATGGTGGCTTGTATCTTTTCTAAGATTGTTTTTCCTGCAACAGAATGTGGTGATGAGTAAGAACTGGGCAGGAAGTGGGGACAAGCTGTTGGGTCAGGAGTTTTTCTCTCTAGGTTGGTTTTTGTTCTTAATATAAAGCAAGAGAGGGTTTCCTCTGGAGGAACAACAAGGAGGAGGTATTATCTTGGGGGCTGGAAGGGGGGTATTCTATCCCATGCTTGAAGAGCACAGAGGCAGACTTGGTCATAGCACCCTGGGGGCTGTTGGACCTGCTGGGCTCATGTGGAAAAGCCCTAGGGGATATTTTGTTGGTTTTGATTCCTTCTTATTTGTTGGAGGCATTTGTTTCTATAGAGGGTTTCCCATTAAAGGAATATGGGGCTAGGCACTGAAGACCAGCAGATTTCATACCAGTTATGAGGGGTGTTAAGGGACCCCTGTAGGCTCTGAAGGAGGAACAGCCCATGGAAAATGGATCCCGTCCTCTCTGACTGCCTGTCTGAGTTCTTTAAGGTCATTAGCCTGATATGGATGCCATTGTAGGACCAAGCCCAGGTTGGTTGGACATTAAGAGGAAAAGCTGTGACCTCCTGATTATATGTATTTATCTTGGAGCTTGCATCGTTGTTGTGTGATTGTCCGTGAGGGGCCAGATGGAGAAGGGTCCTGGTCAAGAGAATTTATCATGTTGGGATTCTTTTGGCCCATGTAACATGAGTCCAGAGGGGCCAGCCCAGATCAGGAGGTGGGAAAGGTAGTAGGGGTAGATAAAGGGGGGTTGTGGGCATAGGGGAGTCTGGGTAATTTTCTTTCTAAATTCTTCTATAGCCTTTTCAAAGGAACTGAGGTCCTTCACTGGCCAGTCCTCATGGCCTTCCTCATCAGAGCCATTATCCAATTTTGGCATGGTGGTGGTCTTAGAATGACCATACATTGTCTAATAGCCGTTATAATTGAGAGGAAAGAGAGAGGGTGTTCCTTTCTTAACTTCCAGTCTCCTGCCTAGATAAGCTATGTAGGTCCACATGTCTGGGTCATTTGGCTCCCCAGAAATCATCCAGGGGGTTATCTGGAGAACTTCCTGCCAAAAGGAGATGGTTTCCTTCTGGGAAATCTTAATGCGTCTAGCCTTGAGAAGTGCTTGTAAACCTCAAATTTGTGACTCCTTTTGGAGGGAGGTGATGTTACCCATGAAAGAAAAATGGTGGAGATGCCTAGACCAGAGGACAATGTTCCCAAGGGCTGGATATCATCAGTGGCATTCCCCAAAGGTCCAGACACAAGCTTGTCAGCAAGTTTAATAGATCTGTAACCACCCTACAGGCTTTGAAGAGGTTATTGTGTTAACATTTTTTGGATTCTGGAGAGAAATAGATAGGGGTTGTTGCCAGTGCCCATGTGGGCTATTGGGGTCCAAACAGAGGGCTAGAAACCGTCAGTCAATGCTGAAGAGTGGCCTCAACCAAGAGATGTCAGTTGCACATTCGCCATACTCGGTCCCTTGTGATGGTGCAAACCAAAAGTAAAGGAGGAAAGGGAGAAACCTGCCAGCCCTTAATCATGTAGACAAGGACACAGGGTGCAGATGTCCCTCAGAGGGGCACTCACCTATCCCACATGTCTCAGAGGGTCCCTGTTCAGGCTCCAGCTATGGCTCCTGGCTGCCCTGGGACTGCTGTGCATCAGTTTTCAGAGCCTTTCAGGTAACTGTGGACCAGGGTCTTGAGTGGCAGCAAGTGAGAGAGGAAAGAAACACCTGGGATACTATGTCAGAAGACAGCTCATTTATCTTGGGGTGACTGGCTTATAAGCATTCATGTAGTGGTCAGAAAATGTACAGGGTGTGGGCCACAGGGGGATTGGCTGTGTGAATGCTGATGGCTGATACATCATTAACATATAGGGGCATTCCGGGTGAGTGATAAAAGGTCACATGGCCATGGGGAAACTGAAACCTAAGTCTTATCAAATTTCCAGGTGCCCCAGGCAAAGGTAGAGATCTGACCCCAGACCTGCCAGTCTCCAGGCAAGATGCAACCTCCTGCAGCCTGGGGTCCTTAGCCATGCCTGACAGCTCAGGCCTATTTTAACCTCCATTAGCCCAGGGCCTATAACTGTTCCCAACATATAAGGAACCTGGAAAAATTAAACTGTATTCAAATATGAGTTAGTACAAGAGAGCAAAGGTAATACCAGAAGAACAACAACAAAAAAAAAGAAAAATGGCAAAAATAAATACACACCTTTCATTAATAACTCTTAGTATCAATGGCATCAATGCCCCAACCAAAAGACAGGTTTGCAGACTGGGTTAAAAGGCAGGATCCTTCAATTTGTTACCTCCAAGAAACTCACTTTTCTACAAAAGATGGACATAATCTTAGGGTGAAAGTTTAGCAAACACTGTTAGATGAACATGGGCCTAGAAAATAAGCAGGGGTTGCTATACTAATACCTGACAGGACAGACTTCAGACCAACATTAGATAAGAAGGAAGACAAAGGTAGCAGTATATTTATTGAAGGAACACTCCAACAGGAGGATATTACAATCCTAAACAAATACGCACTTTACATGGGGGCTCCCAATTTCATCAAATAAACACTATTAGAAAAAGGTCACAGATACCATCAAAGACAGTTTTCCTGGGTGACTTCAACACCCCATTCTCATCAACTGACAGGTCATCCCAGCAAAAAATAAGCATGGATGCATCTGGATTAAATGAGGTCATAAAACAAATGGACCTAACAAATAGCTACAGTAGATTTTATTCAAATGCTGCTGCAGAATACACATTATTTTCAGAATCACATGGAACATTCTCTAAAATAGACCATGTATTAGGACACAAAGCAAATTTTAACAAATACAGGAAAATTGAACTAATTCCTTACACTCTATCTGATCACAATGGGATCAAACTACAAATCAATAGCAAGAAATGCTATAAACCAGACATAATTATGGAAACTAAACAATACACTACTAAATGATGAATGGGGAAATGAAGAAATCAAAAAGGAAATAAAAAAATTCATAGAATCAAATGATGATGAGAACACACCAAACCAAAACATTGGGGATACAATGAAGGCAATTCTAAGAGGGAAATTTATAGCTTTAAGTGCTCATATTAAGAAATTAAAAAGGGGCTGGAGAGATGGCTTAGTGGTTAAGCGTTTGCCTGTGAAGCCTAAGGACCCCGGTTTGAGGCTCGGTTCCCCAGGTCCCACGTTAGCCAGATGCACAAGGGGGCGCACGCATCTGGAGTTCGTTTGCAGAGGCTGGAATCCCTGGCACGCCCATACTCTCTGTCTCCCTCTATCTGTCTTTCTCTCTGTGTCTGTCACTCTCAAATAAATAAATAAATAAATAAAAATTAAAAAACAAAAAGAAATTAAAAAGGTTGCAAGTAATCAATTTAATGCTTCACCTTAATGCCTTGGAAAAAGAAGAACAAAGCAAACCAAAAATCAGTATGTGGGAAGAAATAATAAAAGATTAGGGCAGAAATTAATGAAATAGAAACCAAAAAAAACAATCCAAAGAATCAATGAAACAAAGAGTTGGTGCTTTGAAAGGATAAACAATATTGATAAACCCTTAGCAAACATGACCAGAAGAAAGAGAGAAGAGACAAAATAAAGACATTAGAGATGAAAAAGACACCATCACAACAGATACCAGAGAAACTTAAAAAAAATCATAGGGACATAGTATAAGAACATATATACCACTCAGCTTGAAAATCTGAAGTAAATGGATGATTTTTCATGATTCATATGATCTACCAAAATTAAATCAAAATGAGATTAACCACTTAAACAGACCTATGACAAGTATGGAGATCCAAGCAGTTACATTAAAAAAAGATCTCCCAACTAAAAAATGTCCAGGCCCAGATGGATTCACTGGTGAATTTCACCAGACCTTCATGAAAGAACTAACACCAGCACTTCTCAAACTTCCATAAAATAGAAAAGGAAGGAATCCTACAAAATTGCTTCTACAAATCCAGCATTACTTTGACGTCAAAGCCAAAGACAGAACAAAAAAAGAAAATTACAGACCAATCTCTCTCATGTACATAGATGCAAAAATTCTCAGCAAAATATTGGCAAATATAAGACAAGAATATATCAGAAAGAGCATTTTACTCAGACCAAGTAGGCTTTATCCCAGAGATGCAGGGTGGTTCAACATATGCAAATTGATAAATATAATACACTATATAAATGGGCTGAAGCACAAAAATCACATATTCATCTCAATAGATGCAGAAAAGGCATCTGACAATAATACAACATCCCTTCATGGTAATACTTCTAAAGAAACTGGGAATAGAAGGAACATATCTCAACATAATAAATGCTATTTATGACAAACCTACAGCCAACATAACACTAAATGGAGAAAAACTTGTAGCTTTTCCACTAATATCAGGAACAAGACAAGGGTGTCCACTGTCCCCACTTTTATTTAATATAGTACTGGAAGCCTTAACCATAGCAATAAGGCAAGAGACACACATAAAAGGCATACAAATTGGAAAAGAAGAGATAAATTTATCATTATTTGCAGATGACATGATTCTATACATAAAGGACCCTGAAGACTGTACCAGAAAACTGTGAGAACTGATAAACACCTACAGCCATGTAGCAGGATACAAAATAAACACACAAAAATCAGTAGCCTTCCTATATGCTAAAATAAGCACACAAAGGATGAAATCATAGAATGTTTCTCATTCATAATTGCATTAAAAAGTACTGTAGAATAAACCAAACCAAGGAAATAAAGTATCTCTGCAATATAAACTTTAAGTCATTCAAGTGAGAAATTACAGAAAACACTAAGAAATGGAAAGACATCCCTTGTTCTTGGATTGGAAGAATCAATATTGTAAAAATGGAAATCTTACCAAAAGCAATCTACACATTTAATGCAATCCCCACCAAAATTCCAATGACATTCTTCATGGAAATAGAAAAAAATCCAAAAGTTCATTTGAAAGCACAAAAACCCTTCAATATCAAAAACAATTTTGAGCAACAAAAATAAGGCTGATGGTATCACCATACATGATTTTTAACCTATATTACTGAGCCATAGTAACAAAAACAGCATGGTACTGGCACAGAAACAGACATGTAGATCAATGGAATAGAATAGAGGACCCAGATATAAGTCTGTGTAGCTAGAGCCACCTGATCTGTGACAAAAATGCCAAAAATTCTCTTTGTAGAAAAGACAGCCTTTTCAGCAAATGATGCTAGGAAAACTGGATATATATCTATAGAAAGATGAAAATAGATTCTTCTCTCTCTCCATGCACAGGAATTGAGTGCAAATGGATCAAGTACCTTAATATAAGACCTGAAACTCTGAAAGTGCTAGAGGAAAAAGTAGGGGAAACTCTTCAACAAATTGGTCTCAGAAAAGACATTCTGAATATAATCCCAATTGCTCAGGAACTAAAACCACATATCAAACACTGGGACCTCATGAAATTACAAAGCTTTTGTACAACAAAGGCCACTGTGGATAGAGCAAAGAGGCAACCTACAGAATGGGATAAAATCTTTGCTATCTATACATCTGACAGAGGATTAATATCCAAAATATACAAAGAAGTTATAAAAAGTAAATAATATGAAATCAAACAACCCAATTAAAAAGTGGGCTAGAGACCTAAATACAGAATTCTCAAAAGAAGAGATACAGATGGCATATAAACATCTAAAAAATAGTTCTACATCCCTAGCTATCAGGGAAATGCATTAAAACTACATTGATATTCTATGTCACTCCTGTCAGAATGGCTACCGTCATGTAAATAAATGACAATACATGCTGGAGAGGATGCTGCAGAAAAAGAGGAATCCTCTTACACTGTTAGTGGGAATGCAGTCTGTTCCAGCCATCATGGAAATCAGTTTGGAGGTTCCTGATACAGCTAAATATGGATTTACTATATGACTCAGCTATTGCACTCCTAGGACTTGTCTCACTACCTCAGAGATACTTACTTAACCATGTTTATTGCTTCTCTATTCACGATAGTTAGGAAATGGAACCAGCCTAGGTGTCCCTCAATTAATGAGTGGATAATGAAGATGTGGCCCATTTATACAATGGAGTTGTATTCATAGGTTAAAAAAAATGAATTTTTTAGGTAAATGCATGGATTGGATAGTATAGTTAGTGAGGTAACCCAGGCTCAGAAAGATAAATGTCCCATGTTCTCTCTCATATGTGGATCTTCCCTACAAATGATTGTACTTCTATGTGAGTAGGAATAAAGTTCAGTAGCAGAGGCCAGTAAGCTAGAAAGGGGATAGAAAGGGAATAGAAAGGGAGGGAGAGGGGACTCAATCAGATAGTATTGTGTGTGTGTATATATAGAAGAACAGATTAATGGGATGAACAGGCCTAAGGTCTAAGTGAGGTCAGGGGAAGAGACTGAGTAAAGAGAAAGGTGGAGGGAGGACTAATCAAAATCTAAGAGGAGCCAGGCATGGTGGCACACGCCTTTAATCCCAGCACTCAGGAGGCAAAGCTAGGAGAATGGCCTTAACTTTGAGGCCACCCTGAGATTACATAGTAAAGTCCAGGTCAGCCTGGGCCAAAGTGAGACCCTATCTCAAAAAAAAATCTAAGTGGATATAAATAAGTCATATGAAAGCCTACTTTTTTGGACAGTGGAATACCCAAAAGTCATAGATTGTTACCAGAAAATTTTCAGTGCCAGGGATGGGATATTTTCTAGTGAGATGTTGAGCAAGGAGGTCACTGATGACCTCAAAACATTCCAAGCCATTGCTGAGGCTCTTGGTTTCCCACCAGGTTTAGATGATAATACTGTATTGCTGAAACCTCCACATACTTGGGCTACAAGGTCACTGAGGAATCCTGCTGGAGCTGAGCTGAAAACCTCCTACATGTAGATCAGCTGACAGAGACCTGGAAAATGTTATGCTGCATGCAGTTCAATGGGAGAGAGAGAAATCACCAGTGGAGATACTCAACAGTGAATGCTGTAAGCTTTAAATTTGCTCAGCCATGCCAAATGAGCCAATGGTGCAATAATGTCATGTGTGCTATGAGGGAAACCAACCATTCTTTAAGTGAACTGGAGGCCCACTCTATGCGAGGGAATACATCCCTGAGACAGAAAAATTACAACAGGAGTAGTCATAAGCCCCAGGGGTATAACGTCTGCTGGTGTCTGGATAAATGTATATACTTTGCTCACTAAACTACCCAGTAAGCACTTCTCTTAATGTTCATACTCATATATGAATGCTACTCTCACTTTTGGTTAGGGAAACTTCCTCTTTTCAGATGGCAGTGACCTTGGGATGACTCAAAAGTCACCATGGTGCTGAGCAGAAGTGACAGAGGAGTGCTCAGCACTGAAATATCTCTATCACACCTTCCAAGGCCCAGGGTCCATTGTGGAAGAGGTGAAAGAAATAATGTAAGAGCCAAAGGAAGGGTAGGACTCCTTACAACATACTCCTCCAGACACAAAATGACCTGGATATCCATGACCTCATAGTGCTTTACACTACCTACATAAGACCATCATAATAGGAGGAAAAGATCATGACATCAAAATAAATGAGAGACTGATTGAGAGGGGGAATGTGTATGATGAAAAGTGTGGAGTTTCAAAGGTAAACTGGAGGGAAGGAATTAAGATGGATTATTGTCTACAATTATTGAAGTTGTCAAAAAATAAATTAAGAAAAGAAAATACACAATTGTTTAAACTTTTTGTCTGTCAGATTGTCTCATAATATTGTTGGAGGCATAAAATTATAAGTAGATATTTAAAAACTGAAATAATTTATTTAAGTTTCTATTCTAACATTAAGTGTGAGAAGTAGATTTTATCTGAAAAAGTAAGCGTAACAAATGTGCCAGGGGGATTGATAGCAGTGGTACAATACAGTGGTTTTCAACAGATGTGTGTATCAAGTTCAGCTTCTGTAAGCATAAGAGCCCAGCTTTATTACTGATCCATTGGGGAAGTGTATTATGAAAAATTTCAAACAGAATCCCTCTAATATCTTTAAATTAACTTGTATATGATTAATCAAAGCATTCATATACTTTAACAAAACTACATATATTTAGGACATGTTGTAATGGTACACAATTCATTTTTTGCGTTTTGTTGTGTTGGCATAATAATTCCGTATTTATTTATGTAAATATAGTGACTTAATATAATACAGAAATTGCCTTTTTATTATGTATATATGTTTTTTAATATATATTTATATTTTTTTATTGACAACTTCTTACTTACAGACAATAGACTACGGTATTTCCCTCCCCTCTCCCATTTCCCCTTCATAACTCTGCTCTCTGTCATATCCCCTCCCTTTCTCAATTAGTCTCTTTTAATTTGATGTCATTATCTTTTTCTCCTATTATGAGGGTCTTGTGTAGGTATTGTTAGGCACTGTGAGGTCTTGGAGATCAAGGCCAAATTCTGTCTGCACAGTTGAATGTAAGGAGTGTTACCCTTCCTTTGAGTCTTACATTCTTCCTGCCACCTCTTCCACATTGGACCCTGAGCTTTGGAGGGTGTGAGATGTTTCAGTATGGGACATTCCTCTGTCCCTTTTTCTCAGCACTATGTTGCCTTTTGGATTATCCCAGTGGTCATCACCATCTGAAAAGAGAATCTTCTCTAACCAGAAACGAGGGTAGCATTAATATATTACCATGAACATTAAGTGTAGTGTTTTCAGGTCCTTGTAGCCCAACCAATGAAAGATGCAAAAACCTCCACTGTATGCAGCCTATGGGAGACAGAAGTCATCAGTATAGAAAACAGTGGACACTTGTAGCCTCAAGTTTGGCCAGACCAGACTAAATGACTGAACAAATACAATAGTGGCATGTCTGCTCTGGAGGAAACCAAATGCTCTTTCATTTAACTGAAAGCCCACTCTGGGAGAGAATACATGCCTGGTACTGAAAACCTAATCAAAAGCTTATGGTAGGGGAGGTCATGAGCCTTAGGTGTATGAAGCCTGCTCTTGTCTGGATAAATGCATAAATTACTCTCACCAAATTGCCTAAAAAGCACTACACTTAATGTGTATATGGTTTTAAATAAGCCCATAGCTTATTTAAATAAGTTCATGGTTGGGAATAATTATTATTTTTTTTAAATTTTATTTATTTATTTATTTGAGAGTGACAGACACAGAGAGAAAGACAGATAGAGGGAGAGAGAGAGAATGGGCGCGCCAGGGCTTCCAGCCTCTGCAAACGAACTCCAGACGTGTGTGCCCCCTTGTGCATCTGGCTAAAGTGGGACCTGGGGAACCGAGCCTCGAACCGGGGTCCTTAGGCTTCACAGGCAAGCGCTTAACCGCTAAGCCATCTCTCCAGCCCGGGAATAATTATTATTAAGATTTTGTGTGTCTTTTACTCTCTACTTCTCAGTACCCTTATTTTAATATTATCCCACATTATTTTTCAGTATAATCACTTTTGACCCAATATAAACTATATCAAATAGAACATGTAAACTTTATCAAAAGTTTTAATTTAAAAATTATGTCACTGGGGGCTGGAGAAATGGCTTAGCCATTAAGTGCTTGCCTATGAAGCCTAAGGACCTGGTTCAAGGCACAATTCCCCAGGACCCATGTAAGCCAAATGCACAAGTTGGCACATGTATCTGGAGTTCGTTTGCAGTGGCTGGAGGCCTTGGTGTGTCCATTCTCTCTCTCTCTCTCTCTCTCTCTCTCTCTCTGCCTCTTTCTCTGTCACTCTCAAATAAATAAATAAAAATAAACAAAAATATTTAAAAAATTATGTCACTGAACAAAAGTATTAAATATGTATTTCCTATACACAATAGCCATACATGTAAAATAGCTTTCTAAGATCATTTGACAACCATATCTCTCTAAAGAGAGAATGCCAATCAAAGTATCCCAAATATTTGCTGAAAATGCATGAAAACAAAATCATTCATGAGAAGGTTTTTCTAATAAGATAAATGCACACTAGCTTCTAATATGCTCTGTATCTGACAGCTAGATAATTTTACTTTTTGAGAGGAAACAAGGGAAAAGAAAATCCCTTAAAATGTTCTCATCAGCCACAGGGTTTCTGTTCTTATGATTTTTCTCCTAAGAGTTAATTTTCTACGGAGAATGTGTTGATTGAACTAAGTGATATAAAGTCTATGTATAATCATACAATGGGTTAATTTATTCCATTGAATAAGAGATTTTGAATACTTGATGTCCTACATTCAAAACCTAATGAGCTAGTAAGAAAAAACAATCTCATATAGGAAACACCAAGACAAAGGCACAGAACTATGAATTTCCAAGTACATGTAACAGAATAATCTTAATTTATAAAAAGTAGTAACTACCATGCATGAATGACATAACAGGCTATTTTTATTTTTATTTATTTAATTATTATATCAAGTTTGTACACGTCTATCTCCTTTCCTCTGCTCTCATTATACTGAAGGGCTTCATCAGTGGGGTTATTGGTGTTTATTGTATGTAGGGTCCTGAAGGTGTCAGTCAGTCACTTTGTGGGGTTGGTGCCTCAGTATAATAGTACTCACCCTGTGGCTCTTACAATCTTTCATCTCCTTTTACAAGGTTTCCTGAACCTGAATGAGTGTGTTAGAAATATGATTTAGTGTTGAATTCTCATTAGCCTCCAGATCTCTGTTTTGATGGGATTTGAGTGACCATAGTGTCGTTAGCCATTTTTCTGCAACTGGTTTTCAGGCTGGCAGTGAGACTGGTACTCTTGTCATGGCTTTCTCTGCAGTGACTACTGGGTCCTGGCAGATGTGACAGAGGTGAATCATTTTGTGGTATGAACTCAGCTCTTTTCTTGTTGTATTGATATATTTTAGATGTTTCTAGTCTTCTCTGCTATCTGTAAGATAAAATACCCAGCCCAAATTGAGAGCAGCTTGGATTGAAGAGGATAAGCACAGTTATTTTAGAGGCTTATTCATGTGTATCATAGTCAACTTCATGATACTGGGTGAACCTCCAGAGCAGGCACATTTTACATGAGGAAGGGAATTTATTGAAGCTTACATATCCAGGGGAAGTTCCATAATGGCAGAAGAAGCTGGGCCTCTTTCACAGGTCCACACAGAAAGAAATACCACCACCAATAGCATAAACAAGCACACTCCAGGAACCTCAGCAGAACTTCAATTGCTCTCTGCTCATCTTATGCTGAAATTCAGGTCCCATCCCCAAACACACCCTAGGGCTAGACCCTAGAATCTGCCTATAATGATACCTCTTCCAGCCAGGCATCTAGAAATCCAAGAAGCTTTAATAAAATTGAATCTATTGGGGACTTACATTCAAACTACATAATTCTTCTGTGATCCCCCCCCAAACAGATTCATAACCATCTCACATTATAAATTATATTCAGTCCAACTTCAAAGGTCCCCATAGTCTCTACCAACTTAAAATAGTTCCAAAGTGCCAAGTCTCATCTGGTATTCAAGACTGTCTTTAGCTGAAAGTCCTATTAACTCAAAACAAGTTGGGCTGGAGAGATCGCTTAGTGGTTACAGCACTTGCCTGATAAGCCTCCATGGTAGCCTGTGCACAGTCCTGGTAAATCCAAAACATCTTTGGGTTTTCATGTAAACCACGCTTTAGTTTCCAATAGCTCTACTGGCCAATCAGAGCCGTGGTGCCCTGCCTATATGCTCCATTTCAGTAGTGTCTCCTGTTTCAGCATTGGCTTCTTGAACTGTGTGCTTCATGACCTACTCCACGTATTTTTCATGTTTCCAAAATTAATGCTAGGTGTTCAGGACACAACCGTATTCTTAAATCAGGGATGAAATAAATCATGAGTGTGGTGGTTTGATTCAGGTGTCCCCCATAAACTGTGTTCTGAATGCTCCAGCTGATGGAGATTTGGGAATCAATGCCTTCTTCAGGGAGTAAGTGGGGGCGGGCTTATGGGTATTACAGCCAGTTTCACCTTGCCAGTGTTTGGCACACTCTCCTGTTGCTATTGTTCATCTTATGTGGGCCAGGAGGTGATGTCCACCCTCTGCTCATGCCACCATTTTCCCCCTGCCATTGTAGAGCTTCCCCTCAAGCCTGTAAGTCAAAATACACCTCTTTTTCCCACAAACTGCTCTTGGTTGGGTGATTTCTACCAGCAATGCAAACAGGACTGCAACAGGGACTATGAAGAACAGGTTTGTTTTATCAGTCATTTCCCTTCAAAAGAGTCAGGGAACAAGTATGGGGGTTCTGTCAACTCCTAAGTGTATCTCTCCCAATTATGCATTCTGGAACTGGAGAAATAACTACAGGATGAGATCGGGGACCCATTGGACCCATTGTCAGTGGAACATTTGCTATATATATGTAAGCACCTACTTGAGCACAAAGATGCTGTTTGGGGTCTCCTGGAATCAATGTCAATTCAGAGCCAGTGTCCAGTAGGCTGCAAAAGGTTATGTCCTGATTATGTCCTTTCCCCAAGGGTACAGTTATCAGAACAAAAGGCTGTATGCCCCTTTGAGGAAGGATAGGACTAAACTTAACATTAAAACTTTTGGGTGTTGTAAGAAGTTCCTTCCTTGATGTGACCTGGTCACACCTTCAATCAAGGGGCTCAGGATCTATAAAGTGGTTCAAGTCTGGTTAAGAGCTTTTTATTCTATGTTGCTGTAATTTAAAGTGGCCTTTTGTTCCTTTGCTCTAGAAATTTTCTGCTTATACAGATTAAGCAGGAATTTAGGCTTTCAATCTATTTCACTTCTGAGAACACAATGAGTAACCAGCCAGCATAGTTTTGCCTGTGCTTCCCATTATAGCAAACGCACTCACCTTGCCTTTGGTGATTCAACACTGTCACTTGGTCCTTGTAGGGGAAAAGATGAGTTAACCTGGCAAACCCAATGCAGCATTCCAAGTCCTCTGAGCATCTTAATCCCTTCATCAACATTAAACCATGGGATATCAGGCAGTTTCATCTTATTCACAGTAGGCCATCTTTGGAACCATACTTCAGCCAACCAATCAAATAAACTCCTGACACCTCTTTTAACTTCATGTGCTTCAATGTTAAATTTAAAATCTCTGCTCAATGTGCCCATTTCAGTAAATTCAGCCTGATATAATCTTATGTTCCTTCTTCCATCATCTCACACCCTTAAAATCCATTCCTATACATATTCCTCATGTTTCTGCCTATACAAGTTATCAAACTCCTGAAGTTCTGCAGAATGTATCTCACCTCCTCTTAAGTCATACTTTCTATCTCACCTTTAGGTGCTTGCATAACCTTATGTCTGGTTATAGATCTAGAGGTAAAAAGGGGTGGGCACTGAGGAGTATCAGCACCTCCTGCAAAGAAGGTCATTGCTGGTTCCTTAGACAAAGAAGGATTAATTCCCTCAGAAAGTGTGGAGAACATGATACTTCAGGGTGTAGCCATTGCTGCTAATGGAAGGGAGGTCATATTCTCATACAAAACAACTTCAGAATCTGAGAGTTCAATGTCCCCAGATTCTTCAGGGTCTTCCCATGCATTCTCATCCCAAGTTACAGGGTCCCACTCTTTTCCAGTCAGTGCTTTCACTTTCATTTCTTATAGTCTGTGAGGCTGGAACTTGAGCTTGCATTGCAAGTTAGCCATTCTTACAATGAGATCTGGAAGTTTGTTGTCTGAAATTTGAGCCCAGTTCTTGTTAGAGAAGAGGCTCTCTTCCAGGGCACCCTTAGAAACCTTTGGAACTTGTATGTGTGTCCTAAGCTTGGAAATTTTCTTTCTGAGCTTCTGCTTTTCCCTTAATAGTTTATCCAGAGATGCTAGAAGCAACCAACCAGCATCATCATTCATCTTACTTTTCCATAAATATTTGAAAGTTTTTAATACAGAGTCACTAGATCCCTTGCTCTTCACAAGAGACGACTCAAGATCACCAAATGCATCTGTCTTATAGAATTCTTTAAATAGTTCACACCATGGGTTATCAGTATCCTCCTTATCACCAGTAAAAGTGCTGTCCATATTTCTAGTAAAACTTTTAGTAGCACTGAAGTTGAAGAGCCAACTCCAGATAGCACCAAGCCCACTCAAAATTCCATTCCTACAGTTCTGTTTCTCTAGAACCATTCCTGGTACCACAATCTGTATTAATCAAAGTTCTCCAGAGAAACAGAACTGATAGAATAAATTGTATTTAAAAGGGGATTTATTAGATTATCTTAGGATAGTCCAACAATAGCACTCTGCAGATCAGACTCAAAGAACAAGGAAACTGTTCAGTCCATGTGATTGTATGCCTCAGCAGTCCCAATCCTGCAATGAATGCCTGGAGGCTTCCTGAAGAGCTACCAATCTTCAGTCCATGCTGGTCAGTCAGGCCACTCTGGTCTTTCATCAACACTGGAAGGCAATAAGCAGCCACAGAAGCAAGATGTGAGGAAGAGTTCTTTACTTCCAGAGATTCCTTAGATAAAGCCCACCCCTTTCACCCCACTCTGGGGGAAGGGCTCATTCTGGGGGAAGGACATTCTCCTTCAGTTACTCTCTGTTGGAAGCAACCTCAGAGACCCACCCGAGAGGAATATCTTTGAATTCCTGAACAGAGCAAGTTGTCAACAGTACTTAACCCTCAAGATGTGCATGCCCACTCTTAGCCAAAGAGCAGTGGAGGTTCCTTCTGGAGTCTATTGGTTTCCTACCCATGAAAATCTGATTTGGTTCCCAGACTATTTTCAAGATGTGTGATAATTTGAATGTAAGTCCACCAATAGATCCAGGTGTTTTTATTTAAAATTTTGTCTCTAGCTGTCTGGTTAGAGGAGGTGTCACTGGTCACTGGGTGGCGGACTCTATGGTCCAGCCCTAAGGTGTTACAGGGGGTGGATCTGAACTCTAGCCTAAGGTATGCAGAGTCCTTGAGATCTGTCTGGGTCCCTGCCCTGCTGTTTTGCCATTAGTTTTATGGTTGCTTCTCTGTGGTTCGGAAAGGCTGCTGGTGGCTCCTTTGCTCTGCATCTGTGACAGGGGACCAGCTTGTTCCACCATCAGTGGAACTTTCCCTGGACTGATAAGCTTCAACTAAACTCTTCCTCATATAAACTGTCTGGTTTAGAGGTTCCTCCTAGCAGCATGGAGCTGACTATGACAGAGTGAAAATGAGATCAAATAGCAATTTTAATAAAATTCAAAGCAGGCTAAGTTTGTATCATTGGTTGATGGATTGATTGATACTATACCAGATAGGTGCTAACTAAACCAGCATAACTAAGACAAGTGTGGTACTCAATAAGGTGTTCTTTTGTGGTTAGGTGCATAGATGACATTAAAAACACACAAGAGTTAAGGGATGTAGGCATAGATATAAAATAACAGTAAAGTTTACAGAGTATGATGGGCCCTGTTATCTATGCACTCATAGGGCTGAGTCAGGAAGATCACATTTGAGGCCATCATGGTCCACGTGATGACACCTGTTTAAAAAATAAAAGAAGAAGAAGAAAGAAAAAATGAAACAGGGAAAGAAAAAAAAAAAAAACAGAAAGAAGGAAACCAAAAAGAAGTTGCTCTGTCAGATAGCTTAGGCTTGCTTTAACATAGGGCCTGAACTGCTGGTCATATCTTGGGGACCATAGCAGCATTGCTTTCTTTTGAGCCTGTTGCCCACTCTAGTGAGTTAATGCCCTTCTCTTAGGTTTCTATCTCTCCCTCTGTTAAGGCCTAAACCTATACTGTATGAAACCATTTCCACAGAAAAATGTGAACATACATCTATTCACCCCAGATATGGCACAGGTGATAAACAAAATCTGTATTTGTTAGGAAAATAATATTCACCTGACAATGTTAGCATGGGGATCATTTATGAAGCTGAGAAAGCACAATAATTGCACCAAAATCCAACATTTGTGAACCAGTGAATTTATTGGGGTTACTTAAAGAGTATGCATGAAGGGTTACTTATAGGAGTTTGACCCAAAGGCAGCTGCCTTACAGAAAAGTCCACTCCAGCATGAGTAATGACTCGTAGCCCTGGCATCTCTGGAACACACTCACACTGCAATAATTTACTGCTTCTCTTACCTTGGGGAAGATTCCTGTGCCCCTGTAAGTTTCTGCTTTTCCAGACCTGTTTACCACCTAAGGCTGCCGGGTCTCTATTCTCCCTCCAGGAGGCAATATCACAATTCAGAGGAAATTGTTACACAATCAATATTAAACCCTCTGCTTAATAAACACCATTTTTGCTTATCTAAAAAAAGTTGAGCAACACTGTCAGTGGCAGATATTTAGAATTCTTCATGGAAGATTAAACACGTATCTTTGAAGAGTGTTCAGAGTCCAGAAGTTAAATAGCAATAGAAGTACTGGAGATAAAGGGAGAACTAGAGACAGAGGTCAGAAATTATCACAAAGGACTTAAGATAGCTACAAAGTCGTTGATATATATAGAAAATAATTTAATATAGAGAATAATTTACCCAAAATCTATATTTGTTAGGAAAATAATATTTACTTGACAACAGAAGCATGGGAAACATTTATGAAGCTGAGAAGTTTGGTGGAGGCAGTGTTCAGTTGTGGAAGTTGAGCTTCATAAGAGTACTATTATTATAGAATTTCTTGTACAGAATATACTATTCTTAGTTAGAAGAGAACGTTGGGGTAGAGATACAAAAACGGGAAATGAGGCAAAGAGATGAATCGTTCATTAGTTCTTAATGCTAGGACAAGGGTGGACAAGTCAGAATTTTCAAGGAAACTTGAAAAGGCCAGAATGTCTAGCTACTAGAAAAGAATTACAATGATAAGACAGGAGGAAAATCTATGAGAAAATGCACGCCTCAGTTGACTGCTGTTTTTGAATGTCAGGAAAGAGCAAATAAGCATTAAATGATAAAACACATGCATAAATATAAAAATAATACATTGGATCTTTTTCTCAGTATAGGCAATAATATATACCCAGTGTGAACATTCAAAAATATAATTCATATTCCTGGGACAGAGTAAAACTATGGAAACAAGTTTTCTGAACTAATCTGTGAACCTGATTTCATTTATATTATTATTATTTAAATATAAAGCATTAAAGATCATTAATCATTAACATAAATGTATTATTTATCATTTCTATCTTTAATTCTGTCTTTTTCATGCACAGATATACACTAACTCCTCACAAAAAATGTTACTAGATAGAGTAAAATATGAATGTGTAGAATTTGAAGGAAAAACATTAAGAGTTAACTTGATATTCAGTAGTATTAGCAGTTGCTAACTCTTTTCTTTTGCATGTGTATGTGTGTGGTGTTCATGCATGCATATGTGCCTGCTTGCATGTGTGTGTGATTACATGTGTACATCTGCATGTGTGCATGTGAGTGGAGGTCAAATGTGGACATTGTATATCTTACTCAATTTCTTTCTTGAGAGAGTGTCTCTCACTAAATCTGGATCTTGTTGTTTTGTCTAGACTAGATAGCCAATAACTCCAAGAGATTCTCCTGTCTCAGCCTCCCGAGTGTTGAAGTAAGAGACATAACCCATCATGTCTAGATTTTATGTGGGTCCTGTGGACCAAACTCAGGTCCTCATGCTTGCATGGTAAGCACTTTGCCAACAAAGCCATATCACCAGTCCCAATATCTAATGTTTAAAGCCTGTAACACTTGCCAATTATTTTATTTGATAAAAATTTGAAAGAAATTTAAATAGCATGTCTTTTATGTCCAATATTTCCTTTGCACCTTGCATTTCCTCATTTCTGAAATACTCATTTCAAAATAACCCACCTGTAATTGGCTAAGAGACAATCTTTACTAGCTATATTTACCCAAGTTCCAAGGGAATTTCCAGGCAGTTAAGAGAGCTTCAATATTCTGATTTTCTTTCACCTTTTTCTTCAAATTCTCAAAACACAATAAGAAATGGTTATTGTTTTATTCATGAGGTTAATAGGAAAGATTAAATGTATGACAATGTAATAGGCACTCACAGAAGATTAGTGACTACTCTGACATTAACTTTGAAGGCAGAGGTAAAAGAAAGTAGAAGCACAATGATCATGGCTTTCCAACCTTCCCATGGAAATCATTTGTAAAGGAATCTCATCATTTAAAAAGAAATGATGGATTAGGCTTACTCCCTTGAGCATGAACGTTTCACCATGGGCTGAACACTGTGTCCCTAGCTACTGCTTCTCTTCTGTGAATTTCAGGAAATTTTAGGAGACTAGTTGTAGGATATAGTTCACTATGCGCAGCATGTCTTTGGAGGCTGTGTCCCTCACGTCCTATATGAGTGAACTGCTTCCACTTCCACATATTCCCACCACCATGATATTCTGCCTTCTGGTGGACCAAATGATCATGGAAGGAACCCTCTAAAACTATAATCCTAAGTATATCCTTCCTCTTTTCTAAGTCAGTTATGTCAGATATTTGCTCATAGTGATACAAAGTAATCAATACAAGCAGATATAATAAAATCACGAGGAAAACATTTCACTACCGTGTGTGTGTACGTGTGTATATTTAACTATCTATACATACATACATAATAGTAGAAATGAGAGAAATATACTGGACAAAGGAAAAGGATGAAACAAATACTATACTTTGCATAAAATGGCAGCCACCATCAGTAACCGACCAAATTTGCTAGAAATATTTACTATGGTAGTTTATATATATATTAACTTCAGATAGGCTTAATGGAAGGAGAACCAGCAAACAATGACGTATTCTTAGTACTTGACCTGAGTTCATTTTAAAATATAATTTAACTTGTTTGTAACTATCAAAAGGAGGAGCAAGAACCCTCCTGCATAAAGGTCAGCTCTTGAGTAGGTGAGGTTTCTGCCACAGCCATTACCCATGTACTTCAGACTCCAGATTCTTCAGCCTTTGAACACAGACTCATGCAAGCACCTTTGCGAGAGCCCAGGCCTGCTGCCTTGGGCTGGGGTCCTGCCACTAGTCCCTCTTTTCTAAGGCTTCCAGATTCCTTGATTGAGCCACGGCTTGTTTCGTTAGCTCACTGGCCTGCAGACAGCCAAAGTGAATTTATGCAGCCTCTGATCATATGAATCAGTCTTATAATTATATATGTACACTACACACATATAAACCCATGAATATATTCCTCTATAGAGACCTTATTAATTAATTATATAATATCAAAAATAGCAAATAACTTGTATATTCTTATATCAGATACACAACAGACAGGACAACTTGCTACTATTCTTAAACTATGACATCTTACTATATTATACTTACATATGCTAGTATAAACTCCTTGAATTTTACTAAAATTATATTAGATGCCTTGTTCTATGATATTTTGGTGATCTCCAATTTTTCTGTCTCTTTCTTCTCTTTCTCTTGCTTTTTCCTTCTATTAAAGCAAAAAGTCAGTTCAGACTCTACATTTATTAGCACAAAATAAAACATATATATAGGCTAATAAATTATTAAAGATTTATAAGAAGTTTCAAAGATGGTAAATATAAGAATATATATATGATGAGTTCTTTGTCATATATCTGGTCTAAAATATTTTCTCTCATTCAGTAGCTGGCACTTTTCATTTATTTTTTAAACATTTTTAATATTTATATTTATTTATTAGAGACAAAGAAAGGGACAGAAAGAATGAGAGAAAGGGAGAGTGAGAAAAGGCCTTCCAGGGCTTCTAGCTACTACAAACTCCAGATGCATGCACCACCATATGTATCTGGTTTATGCAGGACATGGGGAATTGAACCTGGGTCCTTAGGCTTCACAGGCAAGTGCCTTAATCACTAAGTGATCTTTCCAGTCCTGTTCATCCATTTTTGAAATTGGTTTGGCTCTATATGATCTTTCTGTATAATTTTATAACACTCTTAATTATATTACCAAAGCAGAGCACTGCCTCTACTATGTTGTGCCTTACTAAATATAAGTACAATATGGTATATGTACTATCTATGCTTGAAGAGAATGTATGTCCCTGTGTTGAGTGGAGTGTGTTTAATGAGTGTCAGTTAGATCTTCTTGGATGATGATGAGTTTGAATTTTTCATAATATTTTAAATTTTATAAATGCTGTGGTATTATCAATTGTTGAAAGAGGGCCATTGAAATCTTCAACCATAATTGTGGATTATAATTATATATAATTATATAATTGTATATATTTTTTTTTTAGTTCTTTTGCCACTTTCTTCACATAATTGTAGTTCTGTTATTTTGTGCATCTGCACTAAGGACTGTTCTGTCTTTCTGGTAGGCTGACTCCTTTCTGATTATGCAGTGTCCCACATTATCTCTTGCATGATTCTCTGATTGGGACCTCTCTTACAGATAGTGTTATAACCATTTTTGCTTTGTTTTACTTGAAATATCTATTTCTCTCATTTTATTTTAAATCATTACATTTGCCACATGTCTCATTTAGAAAGCATTTTGTTATACGATAAAAAAATACCACAAGCTCTTCTCTTCAGTGTGCAGTTGATGATGTAGACCGTGGAGAAAATGTTGCACAGTAAATACACAGCTTCTATTCATCATGCCTGACTGACACTTCCCAGACCTTGGTAATTCTCATTCTCGCTTTGATTTTAAGTTTTGGGATTTTAGATACACCAAATAATCAGACATGCAGTGTTTGTTTCTGAGAAGACTTATTTCACTATCTTCATCAATGCTATGACATTTTGCAGAGTTCAGTTCTCTGAAGGCTGAATGACATAGTATATGTAGATGCCACATTTTCTTTATCCATTCATTTGTATCTGACATTCTGATTTTGATGGTTTTATATAAAAGCACAGAAGAAGGATTTCTGAGTCTTATAGTAGTTCTATATGTAGGGTATTTTGGCTGGTGAGGGACTTCTATATTGCTTTTCTTTCCATTTGTGCCCTTTTCTACTCCAAGAAACAGTGTGCAAGTTTTCTAATTTATCTATATCCTTGCCAATACTTCTTTTGGCTTTGTTATTTGGTAATAAATCTTACACATATGTTTTAAAAATTATATTTTTTATTGTTTTACAAGGAGAGAGAGGGAGAGAGAGAGAGAGAATGTGTGTGTGTGTGTGTGTGTATATGAGAGAGAGAGAGAGAGAATGAGAATAAATGAATATATGGACTTACCTGGGCCTCTTGTCATTGCAAAGACTTCTTTGCCTAGGGATTAATTCCAGGCCACAGGCTTTGCAAACAGTCACCTTTAAGTTCTGAACCAATTCTCCAGTCCTCATTGTGTTTTTTGTTTATTTATTTGATAAATTTGGATCTGGAGAATTTCTTCATATGTCTGTGGGTCATGTATATATTATCTGTTTTCAAGGAACACATATTCAAACTGTATCATTAGGTTCTTGAAAATGAATTATATGAGTTTCTTGTCTATTTTTCAGTTGACCCCCCTGCAGAAGATAAATGACTTCTAAATATTTTCTCACTTCTATAGGTTTCCATTCACTCTGCCAATTGTTTCTTTTAATATGTAGAGGCTTTTTAAAGTTGTTTTTTTAGGTGGGGAGAGGTTTATTTTTATATTAACAACAAAAATAAAAATAATTATACTTCTACTTTGCTATTTTTTTTTTCTGTTGTTATTTTGCTGTAACATCCATAAAATCAATACCATAATCCATGTCAGAGAGATTTTTCTCTGTTAAAGTTTACAAGCTTTGAAGTTTCATTTTTCACAATTGGTTCTTTCATCCACTTTGAATTGGTTTCTGTGCGTAGCCTAGGATAGACGTTCAATTTATTCTTGTGTGTGAATATCCAGTATTCCCAGTCCATTGCTGAAGAGCATACTTTTAAAAATTGTGTATCTTGATTTCATTGGTGGTTTTAGGTTGACTACCTGTGGATTCATTTCTGTGTTCCTTCCTTCCTTCCTCTAGTGTATAAGTTTTTCTTTATGTCAGTGGTAAGTATGTTTTAATAAACTATTTCAAACAGTCTTTTAACTAGTACATTTAAACAATTTACATCTAACATATCCATCAATATTTTTGAGATTGCATTTGCCATTTCATTTCAATTGTGGTTTTGCATGTTGCTTTGTTGCTCTTCCTTTCTCTGTGGCTTCCTAGAATAGTATTTAGAATTGCATTTTAATAGCATTTCTGAGCATATATATTTGTATGTCGTGTTACAAATTTTATATATACTTATATATTTTATCTTTTTTAGCTAATGTAAAATTTAGACACATTTATTACTTTTACACTTTTCTAGACTGTAAATCTCTTAAATATTTCCTCTGCATACATTTAGAGTTATATCCACTAATAGGTTTTTGCTTCAATCATGGGCATCATTTATAAAACTCAATAAATGAACAGCTTATTATATTTTCTGACATTTTCCTTATACTATTTATGTCTGACATTCCTAGGTCCTATATCATTCTTCCTGTTTCAAGAAGATTGCTAGCAGTTTTTAGGATAGGTCAGGTCACATTGTTCTTAGTGTTCTTTCACCATAGGTTGTCTTTCTTAATTTCTCCGTATTAAAGATTATTTATGATCATTATGTTCACTTTGGAAATTTTTACTGAATATAGACTTCTGGGCTGAATTAATTTTTTTTTATTTCAACATATGAAAAATACTGTGTCAATTCCTTCTGTATTCTGTGGTTTCAGAATCAAACCTGATGCCGTTTGCTTATTCACTAGAGATAGAATGTCAACCCTCTTCCTGTTTCATGTTGCTTTCAAATTTATTTCTTTGATTTGAGTTTTCAGATGTTTGACTATTTATCTTCACATGAGTTTCACTTGGCTTTTTCTTTTGGTGTTTATAGTACTATATTAAAGATTATTTACGATCCTAACTTCACAATCCTTCTCAGATAATTCTAACATCCATGCCAATTTGATGTTCAAGCCTTCTGCTTCTTTGTTATTTGAATCAAATTATTTCTGGTTCTTGGAATGATGAATGGCTTTTGACAGAAATCTGGGCATTTGTGCATAGTGTGATGATATTCTGGTCTCTTAAATCTTGTGTTTCAGCAGGTTTTCATGATGATTTTCTGGAAAAGTGATGTGATGCCTCAGGCTGCTATTGTGGGAGGCAACCTAGTTTCTTCAATCAGCCTTTTTGACACTGTGGTGATTTTTGGATTCCTGATTATGACTTGGTTGGAGACAATTATGCCTCTAGATGTGTCTTTTCTCATACCACTCTGGTGGCGAGAGGAACTGCACCTTTGTGATGCTCCCAGACAGCCTCCACTGAGACTGCAGGAACATTTGTGAAAATTAGAACTCCACTAGGATTCTTGAGACTTCCTGTCATCTGGGAGAATTAGAGATTTTGCGTTACAGACTGAAAGGGCCAAAGCTTAGACTCCTGGCTGGATTTTAGGTAAAGGTGAGCTGCTCACATTTTTATGTGCAAGCATATGTATTTAGGGTAATATTTGATTGCTTCAAAAACTGGTGGTTTGAATTAGATGTTCCCCCATAAACTCATGTTTTGAATGCTTGCCCAGTTGGTGGCAACGTAGGATATGGAACATTGTTGGAGGAGGTGTGTTCCTGGATAGAGTATGTGGGGAAATGGAAGCATTTTTTCCAGAGCTTGGGTTGCTCTTCTGCTGTTGTTTTCTATTTTTTGTGGCAATGAGGCATGTAGCTTCCCTCCTGTCATCTTTCACCTGCCATTATGAAGCTTCCCCTCAACACAGGAAACCAATACAAAACCTTTTCTCCTCTCAGCTCTGTTTGCTTGGGTATTTTCAAGGAATGCAAAGATTACCACAACAAACACTATTTTAAATGATCCTGTTTCATAAGACATCAAATATATAATGATTTCTGTGTATCATTTATCCAGTTTCCTTAATGGTAATATTATATATAACTCTTGTGTATTATCAAAACCAATACATTGGTGAGGTACGTTATGGTTATTATGGTTACCATAGTCTTTAAAAGTATCATTTAAGGGCAGGAGAGATGGCTTAGCAGTTCAGATGCTTGCCTGCAAAGCCAAAGGACCTCAGTTAGATTCCCCAGTACCCATATAAGCCAGAGGCGCAAGGTGGCACATGCATCTGGAGTTCATCTGCAGTGGCTGGAAGCCCTGGTGTTCCCATTCTCTCTCTCTCTCAGCCTCTGTCCCTCTCTCAAATAAATAAATAAAAATAATTTTTAAAAAGTAGAATTTAAAATATATGTGTGTGAGGTGGGTGGGTGTGTATGGGTGTGTGTAGTTAGGTCTATCCATTTTATTGCATTTGTAGGCCTGTGTGACTATCTCAATCAAGATGTAAGAATTACTCTACAACTACAAAATAACCTCCTCAATATCTTCCTTGTATTTCTCCATTGTCCTTTAATTTTCCATTCTTATCCCTTATTTTATTCACATTTATACTTGTGTCATTTAGAAGACATTATCAAGAAAGAAGAAGATAAATTGCAGACTGGAAGAAAATAATCACAAAGACACTTCTGAAAATGTGCTGCTATCTAAGATGTAAAGTAATACTCAAGAAAATAAACAACACAATTCATATGTGGGTCTTTAACAGATATTACACCAAAGGCTATCTACAGATGGGAAACAAGCATATGAAGTCAGAACATAATGTATCATCAGAGAAATGCAAATCAAAACAAAGGAGTGTCATTACATATCTATGAGAATTTTAAAATATCCAGAACCTTTACAATGTCAGAGTCAGGCAACACTGTCCAGCAGGTTTATGTTTGGTGGTGAATATGCACAATGGGGCAGCTGCTATGGAAGACAGTTAAATGGGTTCATACAGAACTATCCATATTCCTGTCACATAGTCCATCGCTTACACTGATTAGAATTTATCCAAATAGAAGAAAACATATCACACAAAGATGTTTGACAATAGCTTTATTCATAATTGTCAGAATATGGAAGGAATCAATTTCTCTAGTAGTTTTATGATAGTCCATATATCATTTGCACTAAAATTTAATGATGAAGCCATGGGAAACATGATAGGACCTTAAGGGTATACTGCTAAATAAAACAAAGCATTCTAAAAAAGCTTACATATTATATGAATCAAACTTCTTGGCATTCTAGGAAAGTAAAGATTATTGAGCTATAAGAGGATTAGTGCTTGCTAGAAATTCATGGGTGAAGGAGTGAAGGATTAACAAAAGCATTTTAGGATAGGGAAAAAAAATACAGTGCAGGGCTGGACAGTTAGCTCAGTGGCTAAGGCACTTGCCTGCAAATCCTAGCAACCTGGGTTCAATTTCTTAGTATCCACATAAAGCCAGATGCATAAAGTGACATATGCATGAGTAGTTTGTTTGCAGTAGCTAGAGGCTCTAGCATGGCTGTTCTATCTTTCTGTCTCTCTTCTCTCTTTCTGCTTGCAAATAAATGAATAAATATTGCAAAAATATAAATTATACAGTGTAATGTTATAATGATAGGTGCATTTATTCAAAGCCATAAAACACACAAAAAAATCAAAGATTATCTTGCTACAGACTTTGTCTTATCATTTTACATATAGCACTCAGATAGAGATCCTTGTTTTTTTTTAAATTTTTTTGTTTATTGTTTATTTATTTGAGAGTAACCGACAGAGAAAGAGGCAGAGAGACAGAGAGAGAATGGGTACGCCAGGGCCTCCAGCCACTGCAGACGAACTCTAGATGCGTGTGCCCCCTTATGCATCTGGCTTACATGGGACCTGGGGAATGGAGCCTTGAACCGGAGTCCTTAGGCTTCACAGGTAAGCACTTAACCGCTAAGCCATCTTTCCAGCCCAGATCCTTGATATTAAGGAAAACCACATATACATGAGGGCAGGAGGTATATAATAAGCAAGAGTATCATATATAATTGCTTAAAATATTTTAAAAGGGTGTTATATCATCTATATTTTCATGCCGGCAGTGGTGCCCTTGAGATTTGATTATTGCATGCATCAACAGTTTGCTTATGGACCTTAAATTGTCATGTGAGATCTCAATGTTTACACTTGGCAGGGTATGCTTAGTCATCAACAAACTGAAGACAATATAGATAATTTCCAATATTTTCTTACTACCAATAAAACTGCTATGAATAACTGTTTGTATTTTCTTTTAAGGAAGATGTTTCTTTGAAATAAATGTTGAAACTTCAATTGCTAAGTCCCATGCTAACTGTAGGTTAATTTTAAGAGTCTTTTAGAATTATACTAATGCTCATATTAGCTTCTTACAATTATAACATTTATCTTTTTCATTTTCCTTTTGATATTTATGATAGTTTGGATATGAGCTGCATTCATTGAAAGGTTGTTCACTGTCTTATGCATTCAATCATTGACAGGGGGTTGGATCATGAAGGCCCTGTCAAGTGGACTCATCTCCTGATGGAATCACAATCAGAAGACATGACTTGGAGGTGATGGGAAGTTTCTGAGGTGGAGCCTTGTTTCCAAAGGGAGAGAATCTGAAACCACTTGGGGAGGTGTTTCCCAGGAGTAATTTCCTCATTTTTTGTCACTTGGGCACTCAAATGATAATACATCTGTGGCTTAGGTAATCCCAGTTACTGCTTAAATAGAAAGAAGACATTAATTATATCCACATGGTGTGGATTGTTCAGACTTGCAGAGTACAAGAGTCATAGGGTCATGGCAGCCTCCCTCCAGATTTCAAAGGACAATTTGGAAAGCCACCAGTTCTTTAAAAGCTGATGTGTGACATTCTGAGGGTGAAACTGGAGATGAAATTCGGACTAAAGGTAGTTGGAGATGCCAGCCATGTGGACCATCTACTAAGGAAAACTGTATGCAGTGCGTAGAGTCACCTTATAAGAGTGGATGCCAGCTGGCAAGGTCATAGGAATGGGGCTGTCAATGGCCTTCAGTGCTCACATCATACCACGAAGTGGCCCATATGCAGGCATGGAACTACACAGTTTAATGTTCGCTCTAAAGATTCTGGTGTGGCTTCAATCAGATTCTTCTTTGATATTTCTTTATTTTTCCCTTTTAGTGTAGGAATATTTACCCCATTTGTTGCAAGTATGAAATTTGCTTTTCATTTTGACAGAGGCTTACAGGGAAAAGTTGAAATGACTTTCAGAGAAGACTTGGGATTACAACTTTTGAACAATGTTACAACTTCTAAGACTCAGGAAACTGGAAGATGAGTTAAATACATGTTTTATTATTAGAAGGATATGAGCATTTAAGGTTTAGGTATAAACATTTATTGTTAAGACATACAATGTCCTCCCACATGCTCCTATGTTGGAGGCTTCTTGGTGAGATCTAGTCATTGAGAGGAGATTAGGTGATGGAAGCTCTGTCCTAGTTAAGGCATATATCCAAAACTGGAATTTTATCTTTATGGCATTATTGGATTTTTCAGGGGTGAGACATAGCTGAAAAAGTAGATAACTGGGCATATGTCCATGGGACTACATCTTGGCATCTTGTCCTGATTCTCTCCCTCTCTCTTGCGCGCGCACGCTCTCTCGCTCTCTCTGTCCATCTCCAATTCTCTTTCCCTCTCCTTCATGGATTCCATGAGATGGTGAGTAGCTCCACTCAATCATGACTTTCCACAGTGTTATGCATTCTGGCATATGACACAACCAAAGTAATAGAGGCAGCTAACCGCATTGAGACTTCTGAAACTGTGAGTCCATATAAGTCATTCTTTGTAGCTAAGTTGATTTCTCAGGTATTTTCTCATAGAACCAAAATCTAACTAAAACAATTTTACAACAAATTACTGCACACATAGTAGCTTGAAAGAACAGATTTATTATTGTATAGCTCTGGAAGTTAGAAAGATGAAATGTATCTCAAGAGCATCAAGGTACCATGCAGGGTTACGTTCCTTCTAAAGACACTAGGGAAAATTCTGTGCCCTTCTTTTTCTATCTTTCTGGGGTTATCTGAAATCCATAGTGCCTGGCTCCTTTCTTATCTCCAACAAAAACCAGAGAGCAAATGATCCCAACCTTTACATAGGCAATCATCTCCTTTTCCTGACTGTGATGCTGCTGTGCTGCCTTCATTGTCTCAATTAGAATAATGATTGTGATTAGGTGCACGTGGATATTTGATCATATTTTTGTCATCTAAAGACCATTGGCTTTAATTCATAATTACATTTATTTGTCATATAAAGGTACCATTCAACAGGTTCTGAGGTTTAGAATGCAGACATCTTTGATTATTATTCCTGCTATATACCAATTGATAAGTAATAATCTTGTATCCAGAATAAATATCCAACTGTATTAATATAATGTGTTCAAATACATTTATCTTGCTCCAGTATTTCAATTTTAATAAACACATAAATGAGAAATATATATGTGTGTGTGTGTGTGTGTGTGTATGATATTTCTCCTTAATTTGCTTATACTTAATTCCTAGAAGTTGAAAAATTATATCAATGTATTGAGGATTTTTAAAAATTTAGATGTTTCTCTAGGTGCCATTGGTACACATTAAGACAAACTTTCATCAACAAAGAAATATGAACTTTAAGTACACAAAGTTCTGTGAGGCTCAGAGGATTGCATATCTATTCTGAAAAAATAAAATATTGAAGAAATAATTTCAGCCAATGTATCAGAACCACTTTCAAATTACCTCTGTACAAATAATGAGAGATGTAATTCTTAATAAAATTATTTATTATTCATATTTTTGAATATTTTAATTACATTCTTGAAATATACAGATAGATTATAACAGTTTTTCTACATAAAAAACAGAAATTCCTTGGTGATAAATTTTTGTTTACTTTCTTTGCACATACCACCTTCCACTTTGATAAGCATGGCTTAGTTTAGTCAATGATGATTAACAAAATATATCACTGAATAAAATTTTCCTCTTCATTTGCTTTAATTTATATTGCTTGTAAATGCCATATCCTTCCTTAACTGGAGACTAAATCTCATTTTAGAATCAGTTAATGCAATTTGAAATGAGCTGTGAGTTTGTTCATAATCATATACCTTTCCTAGCGGCATGTTTTTACTTCTTTATTTTAGAGGGAGAGACAGAGAGAGATAGAGACTTGGTGTGGTAGGGCCTCAGCCACTGTAATTGAACTCCAGACGTTTGCGCCACCTGGTGGGCATGTGAAACCTTGCACTTGACTCACCTTTGTATGTCTGGCTTACATGGGATCTGGAACGTGGGTTCTTAGGCTTCACAGGCAAGCTACCTCACCACTAAGACATCACTCCAGCCCAGCAGCATTTTAATTATAAATTATTTAACTATATGATGTTAAAATATTATACACAATTCAAAGAAAACATCTATATGAAACTGTTAAAATCATGTACAGATTTCAAAATTTATGAAGTTAAATATTCAAACAAGTGTTTATTTTAGTTCATTTAAACTTTATGCTATAATATTAAATGATTTGTCTCATCCAACAAAACAATCTTTCTAAATTTTAAATTCTAATTTTTTGTTAAGGATGAGAAAATGTTTGATAACTTTTCAATATTACTAATTTCCACTGAATATTCCTACTCTAAATATCTATAGAAAATACAACATCTCATTTTAAAGAAACTTGCATGTATCTTTTCTCTTAACATTATGAATTTTAAAATATTGCCTCATATTATAAAAGTAAGTACCATTATTATGCACTTTAAAAAAACACATATTTCATTTATTTATTTGAAAAAGAGGGAGAAAGGGGGAGAGCAAGATGTTGGAGAGAGAGAGAGGGAGAGAGAGAGAAAGAGAATGGGCATGCCAGGGCCTCCAGCCACTGCAAATAGACTCCAGATGCATGTGCCTCCTTGTGCCTCTGGCTTACATGGGTCCTGATAAATTGAACCATGGTCCCTTGGCTTTGCAGGCAAACACCTTAACCCCTAAGCCATCTTCTCCAGCCCTGTTGTGCACTTTTTAAATAGTGCTAGACTATTTACATTTCATAGAATTTTTATTCATTGAATTGTGTCCCTCCATCTGTTCCTCAAACATAGGTAATACCATATAGTATTACTTTATCCCGAGGTGCAAACTGAGGAAATACAATATGAAATAAAGGAATAGATTTGATTTATTTTAGGCAAAGGACTGTCTCAGAATACCAAAGCACCGGTAGAATCCAGGAGAAGGAAGTGAAACACATTATTCCTCCTGGTCTTCAGAAAGAACCACTGGTACTGACATTTTTATCTCACCATTCTTATCTTCAGAACATTAAGATAAACAATGTATTTTCTTAGGACACCCAGTTTTTGGTATCTTACTATAACAGCCCCAGAATAAAAGTTCAGTAACTTATTTTAAAATACAGTATTTCCATTGGTTTGTTGGACTGTAACATAAAGCATTAATGAATGAGACTGAGAAATGGCTAAGTGGTTCAAGGTGCTTGCTTGCAAAGCCTACTATCCCAGGTTCTATTTCCTAGCATGAATACTAAGACCTGTTAAAAAAAAAAAAAGAGGTGCATGTATCTGGCATCAGGAAAAAGAGCCTGGGTGTCCATACACATAAGTGCACCAACATGTAAGGTACACACACGTGCAAACATACACACACAAATGACTAAGCAAAAATATTAGTAAGCATTCCTTTCAAATAATAGCTCTAAGTATACAAAATATTGTCAATAACTTACTTTCATCTCATTATTTTATCTTGTTATTCAATCACAGTCAAATAAAGAATGTATAGAATGGATAGGGAAATTTATTTCTTCTATTAATTCCATGTCAATCTGAAAGCTAAATGTCATTCAAGCTGCTATGTTTTCACTACTTCTTTGGTATGGATCAAAAAACAAGTTTACATAGTAATAGTATATATCAACTTTGGTTCGCATTACTTCTGATAAAACAAAACTATCTTTTCCAGATATAATTATCTGTTTTATTTGATACCAACTGAAGCAGAAGAAAAAATATATACATATGCTTAGAATGTGAATAAGCCAATTCCCATGAATTTACGTTTAAGGTGGTACTTTTATGAATAGCATGCATTAGTGTTTTAATTTCTATTGTTTGTGATTTAATTTGATTTAATGTGTGGATATTGACCTTTAACATGGATATTGCATCACTTTTGAATCATGTTACACTGTATATCTGCTAAATTCTACTTTTAAAAAAATGAGAGAGAAAGGCAGAAAGAGGGAAGAAGTGAAGGGGGCGGAGAGAGAGAGAGAGAATGGGCATGTCAGGGCCTTCAGCTGCTGCAAATGAACTTCTGCACCCCCTTGTGTGTATGTGCGACATTGCGCCCCCTGTGCCTCTGGCTTAGGTGGGACCTGGGAATTCAAACATGAGTTCTCAGGCTTCATAGGTAAGTGCCTTAACTGCTAAGCCATTTATCCAGCTCTAAATTCTTCTTTTATTCTTAATTTTACCAATCTCATATTTTATTGTTTATTTTTTATTGCTTACTTCTTCTGAGTCATGGCATGTCTTGTTACTTTATGTCTTCTATTATTTAGATGTCCATTTTAAGTTGTTGTATGTATGTATATCTGTGTATTTTATGTGTATCTGTGTATTTTAGCCATAATTCTATAAATTATCTCTTCTCCATGGATCTAAATTCTGATATATCATTGTTCACTTTCCAAATAACTTTGTTTAGTACTTTTTGTGACTTGTATTTCCTCAAATGTTTTCTTCATATATTAACTTTTATTTGGACTTAATTCTTAATGGTTTTTCAGATATTGAATTCTACATGGTTATGGCTTTTATTATTTTATTATGAGTACTTGCATCTTGGTATCTTCTCATTTTCTTTGTTACTGTTTACCAACTGCCACAATCCAATGCCACTCTACTCACTGTCATGGTTTTCCCTTTGGCTGTTTGAAGATTCAGAGTTTATTCTGACTTTCTTGGATGTATTCTTCATTGTTTTTTGAGGTCTTCAATCTGTTTTTCAAGGGGACCTTAAGTGTTAAATTCCATTTTCATCTTATTCTATTTTCTCCTAGTACTCTAGTTAAAATATACCAGATTTCTTGGCATATTCCCAGTAGTATTTTATTCATTTCTTTTTCATTTTTAAACAGATGACTTCATAAAATGAATTTTTTTTCAAGAATACTAATCATTTATACTGCCTAATTTGTTCTATTATTTAGGCTATCAATAAATTGACTTTAATATTTTATTATTAGATATGGACATATTTTGTATGTAAACAACATGTGTTGGTACCATACTTTCCCTCTTCCCTGGCCATTTTCTGAAGAGGTGTTCCTCATTGGGGATGCAGATGACCCCAATGGGGATTGTGGGTCATGCATTGTAGGAGTTGGGGGAAGCAATGTCTCTGTGCAAAATGTCCCAACTTGTGGCTCTAACAATCTGTCTGCCCCCTCTTCTACAAAATTCCCTGAGCCATGCTGGGAGCATTTTAAGTCTGCTTCAGTGACGGGCACTGAGGAGCATCTGGATCTCTGGTTTGGTAGGTGTTGAGTGTCCTCAGTATCTTTCTCTATCACACTTGTGCTGACATTAGCTTAACTAAGAAAACAGCATGCCTTCTCATTTCCCCAGTTCTTCTGTGGTTTCAGCTGGTGCAAGAGTGGAGTGTGCTGGGTCCTTTATCTCCTCAGGTACAGTTCCCATCTGAAAAAGAGAAGGAGATTTTCCAATGGAGAGTGAAGACTGTACAAGTTAAATGGGATAACCCTTATTAATTTAGAGAGAATTAAAAGCATTTATAGTTGAAGGTTAGTGGGAGTTTGACACTGGAAAGCAGAATAATTATCTGAATATGAATTTGACTTGTTTCCCAGTTCCAGATATGGTTTCCTTTCCTGAGTTGATCTGCTAGCCAATCCAAGAGCCGTTCTTACCTACCATGACTGTGTGCCACTATTGTACTAATGTGAGCATCATGTCAAGTTGTTTGCTTGTGAGTCCCTTAGACTTTGAGTTACTTGAACAGATGTGGGACACTTTCCCCTGGTAGCTCATGTAGTGCCTCCCAATACTAGCAGGGCTAATTGTCTGGGGACCTGCTCACCTCCAGATTCCAGCCAGGTCTCTCTGTAGTCCATGGCAACAGCATTTGGTGTCTTCAGCAGTAGGGTCATACCATTAACTTCTGGTGGGTAATCAAGTGCTCTGACAGAAGTCTGTCATGTTTGTTTTGGGAGATCTAGTATCTCTCTCTGGTCAACACCTCATTGTAGATATAGACCACAACCCTGGTATAGGAACTATAGGAGAGCACCAAGGGAAAAGAAAAAAGAAAAAGCCAGAGAAGAAAGAGAAACAGGAGAAATTTGAGGTTACGCTTCATCTAACTCTCTCCAGGGCCCTTAGATTCAGGTGCTTCTTCTAAGGTCTGCTTGTGGGTTCCACCTTTCAGTCTAAGATCCATGATATAGGATTCTATGGTACCAGTTCAATTTGGGTTCAGTTTTGTGTCATTCCCCCCACCTTTTCCTTCTCCCAAGCCCTGCCCTCCCTATAGTACAAACCTCAAGATGCTATTCAGTTATGTTGGCAACTTGGGCTGATCTAGGTTAGGAACTGCAGATGACTGTGATGGTTGTCTTTCTTTGATTGTGTGAGTTCACTTAGCATGATCTGTTACAAGTTCAACTATATTTCTACAAATTTCTATGTGCCATTTTTTTCTTACTGCTGAGTAGAATTCCATTGTGGAGATATTCCACATCTTGGTTATCCATTTATCCAATGATGGGCACCTGTGTTGATTCAAGTTCTTAGCTGTTATGAATTGAGCAACTATAAACATGGTTGAGCAAATATCTCTGAACTGAGATATGGAGCTTTTAGGGTAAATGCCCAGAAAGAGAATAACAGGTTCAGTTGATAACTTACATTCACCCATTTTTTGGTGTCTCCAAATTGATTTCCACAGCGGTTGTACCTGCTAACATTTGCACAAACAGTGATTGTGTGTTCCTATTTCTCCACAGCCTTGCCAACATTTGTTTCCATTTGATTTTTGTAAATTAGTTTTGTATTCAGCAAATACAGTCAGTTTGGTACCATTATTATGCTCATCCATGACCTACCCCCTCCACATTGGCCCTTCCTTGTTGAGGTATATGGGTAGTGCATTGTGGAGTTAGCCCACAGTTATGGGTAAGATAAATGTCTCTGTATATCATAACCCAACATGTGGCTCTGACATTCTTTCCTCCCCCTCTTCCACAAAATTTCCCTGAGCCATGTTGGGTTCATGTTTGGTCTGCTTCAGTGATGAGGTATTGGGGGCCTCTGAGTCTCTGGCTCTTTGATTTGGTAGGCATTGATTTTTCTCTGTGTTGGTCTCCTTCCCCCTTGTGCTGGTATCCAGTTCATCAGGAAAACAGCACCCTTGCTTGCTTCGTTTTCTTTTCTTGTTGCAGCTCTGTCTGGTTTTGGAATTAGAGTGATTCTAGCTTCATAAAGGGAGTCGGGGAGGATTCCCTGGTCTCCAATTATGAGGGATAGTTTGAGAAAAATAGGTTCTAGTTCTTCTATAAAGGTTTGATAGAGTTCAGCTGAGAAGTCATCTGGTTCTGGACTTTTCTTTTGGGAAAGGTTTTTGACTAACCTTTCAATCTCCATGGATGTGATAGGTTTGTTTAGGAGATTAATCTTCTCTGAGTTTAGTTTTAGTAGGTGGTATGTGTCTAGGAATTAATTCATTTCTTCCAGATTATCCACGTTTGTGGAGTAGAGGTATTAGAAGTATTCCCTGATGATTATTCTAATTTCATTGATGTCTGTACTGATCTCTCCTTTTTCATTTCTGATTTTGTTAATTTGAGACTTCTCTCTCTTTTCTTTTTTTTCTTCTTGATCAGTTTGGCCAGGAGTTTGTCAATATAATTTTTTTTTTCTCAAAGAACCAGCTTTTTGGTTTATCAAAAATTTTAAAATATATTTCTTAGTTTCTAATTCATTAATTTCTGCTCTAATCTTTATTATTTCTTTCCATCTGGAGCTCTTTGGGTTGGATTCTTTCTGTTTTTCTAGCACCTGTAGGTGGACAGACAGGTTATTGATTTGTGATCTCTCTGTCTTTGGAATGAAAGCAGTTAAGGCTATTAATTTTCCCATTATGACTGCCTTCAATGAGTCCCATTAGTTTTGGTGGTTTTTACTTTCATTATCATTCAATTCTAGGAATTTTACAATTTCTTTTTTTGATTTCTGCCATGAGCCATTCATTGATTAAAAGTATGTTGTTTAGTCTCCAGGAGTGGGTGGACTTCTTGATGTGTCTCTTGTTGTTAATTTCTAGCTTTAAAGCATTGTGATCTGACATGATGCAGGAATTTACTTCAATTTTCCTGACTTTATTAAAGCAACCTTTATGGCCTAATATATGGTCAATTTTGGAGAAGGTTGCTGAGAAGAATATATATTCTGTAGAATTGGGGTGGGAAGTTCTGTAGATATCTGTCAGGTCAAGCTGACCTATAATATCGTTGAGATCTATTATTGCCCTATTGATTTTCTGCTTGGATGATCAGTCTATTGATGATACTGGAGTATTACAGTCTTCAACTATGATGGCATTGGTGTTTATTTCTGCTTTATTGTTGAGTAGATTTTGCTTTATAAACTGTGGTGCCTTTGTGTTTGGTGCATATATGTTTATTATTGTGATGTGCCTGGTTTATGTTGGTTATTGTGAACTTTTTTTTTTGTTGGCTCTTGATATTGGTTGTTTGTTCTGTGTGGTGTATTCCCTCAAGTATTCTCCATAGGTTTGGCTTTGTGTTCATATAATCATAGAGTTGACTTTTGTCATGGAAAATTTTTCTTTCACCATTTATTATGAGGGACACTTTTGCTGGCTAAACTGGCTTGGGTTGAAAGCCATAGTTTTTCAGACTTTGAAGTGTTCCATTCCAGGCCATTCTGGCTTTCAGGGTTTCCATTGAGAAATCTGCTGTTATTCTAATGGGATTGCCTTTGCATATTGTGCTTCTCTCTTGCTACTTTTAACATTTTCTTTGTTTTCATTGTTAAGAATTTTAACCTTGGGCTGGAGAGATGGCTTAGTGGTTAAGTGCTTGCCTGAGAAGCCTAAGGACCCCGGTTCAAGGCTCAATTCCCCAGGACCCATGTTCGCCAGATACACAAGGGGGCGCATGCGTCTGGAGTTCGTTTGCAGTGGCTGGAGGCCCTGGCGTGCCCATTCTCTCTCTATCTACTTCTTTCTCTCTCTCTGTCTGTTGCTCTCAAATAAATAAATAAAATAAACAAAAAAAAATTAAAAAAAAAAAAGAATTTTAATCTTGATGTATCTTGGAAAGTTCTTCTTTGGTCATGCCTGTTTGGTGTTCTGTGGACTTCTTGTATCTGAATGGGCCTCTCTTTTGTAAGATTCAGAAAAGTTTCTTCAATAACTTTGTTGAGTATGTTCTCTGTATCTCTGGGCTGGGTTTCCTCTCCGAGTATACCCATGAACTGGATGTTTGGTCATCATTTTAGGGTGTCCCACAGTTCCCTTATATTCTGTTGACTTGATTTTTTGAACTTAGCAAAGTTTTTGGCCTCCTGATCTGTTTCTTCTGTCTTATCTTCCAGGTCAGAGGTTCTGCCTTCCACATGAGTAACTTGAATATGGAAGAAGGCCTTTGTAAGATGTTGGTGGGGTTAACTCAGAGTTCACTCAGGTGAGTGGTTCTAGAGAGTAGAGTTAACTCAAGTGAGTGGTTCTAGAGAGGTTTTTATAATTTCTATTTGACTTTTGTTTTCTGTTGTGTTATTTTGTATTGTGTCAATCTCTGTTTTGAGGTATAATTTCAATTCAAGTTCTGATTTTCTTAATGCTTCCTATAGTTTATTCTCACATTTTATCAAGTCTTCATTAAACTTAATCAACTAGCTATTGAGGTCTTTCATTTCTTGACTTACTGTCAATTTATTCATATCTCTTTTGAGGGTTCTAATGTTTTCTTCAATCAAATTAAGCCTACTGTCAAAGGCTAAACCCTCTAGGAGATGATGTTTTTCGCTTTCATTGATATGATTGTTGGTTCTTTGATACCTTTCTTCAAGTTCAGAAATTTTTTTGATCAGGGTCTCATTGGTTGTTGTATTTTCATTTTGGTGATGAATTTCTGTTGTTTTCTCTGTGATTTCACTGGAAGCTTTCATAGTAGGACTAGGCATTCTTGGGGGAGATCTCTCAGTTTTCTGACTTTCATTAGATTTTTTGCATTGTTATCTACCCATTTTAGGAAGACTCCTTATTTTATTGAGGAGGAAGCAAATTTTTGTCCTTTGGCCCATTCACCTTCTGACTCAGGTGAACAGGGATGTTGGTACCAAATGGCCAGACAGGTTACCAAAGAAAAAGACTCAATTCCACAGCTCACACAGAGACCAGGCCTTCCTGAGCAAGACACAGTAGGACCTACCAGGACTGGAGGATTAGAAGGAGCAAGGGAACAAGGATCTGGCCTACTTCATGCTGTACTCTTCTAGGACACAGATGAGTGCAGGCAACCCAGAGTGGGGAGATTGTAGGAGCCCTGATATAGGGTTGTGTCCTACTCATTACAGACGGCCACTCCTGCCCACACACTGCCTGTGCCGGAACGCTGAACAGGGAGGTGGGAGGATCCCAGATATGGGTCTGGCTACTCACTCCAGATAGCAGTGCCTGCCCATACCCTTACTGAGCAAGGACCTCAGACCCTGGAGAAGGGAGGAGCCCATATATATATATATATATATATATATGTTGTTTTTTGAGGTAGGATCTCGCCTTAGTCCAAGTTGACTTGGAATTCAATATGTAGTCTCAGAGTGTCCTTGAACCTATGGAGATCCTCCTATCTCTGCCTCCCAAGTACTGGGATTAAAGGTGTGCTCCACCATGCTTGGCCTTGACTTTAGATTATTAGTTAGCTTTTTGTAAGCCATTCTTTCTTCAGTAAAATTAATATCTAATTGAAATTTCTTTATATTACTACATTCAATTTATATGAGTATTGAGTATTCAAACATGTGGAATGTCTGTCGCCTCAGATTTATAAACTCTTATTTCATATTATTCTTTGCTGCTTGAAATGTCTAAAAAGCTTTGTATATATATTACATATACTATGGCTTTTCTGGGTAGTAAGTGCAGGGTATATAGTGAAGTGTAAGCCAGCCACATAATGTGTTATAAGATAGTCATGTAGCACAAGGACACAAAGGGGAAATGTGCTCAGTCAAAAACCTTCAGAAGGAGGATAGCCACTTGGGGGAAGGAATGGGCATCATGATGTATGATAGTTCCCTTGACTAGGGGTGCAGTGCATAATCAATTTATTGGTTGGACTAATAGCATATGAGAAGAGCATGAAGGTTCATCATTTGTTCAGTCTCTTATTTGAATGAAAAACAAACAACCAATCTCAGTAAAGCGTACTTAATTCTCTTTCAGTTCCTATCATAAGTCCCATAGATGCCAGTAAACATCTCTCTTTCTAAATTTGTATTCCAATTGTAAACTTTTAACTATCTCCTTAATAAATCTACTTTTGCATGCTCCCCACTTGTGAACATTCATTGATTCCTCTTTGGTATGTAACTATAAACTTGAAAACCACTGACTCGTTGCTCAGACTTGGTAGGTGCTGATTTTTCTGGCACCTATGGACTCTGAGTTAACCCCACCAACATCTTAGAAAGGCCCTCTGCCGTATTCAAACCTTATATCACTAGGAATTATATTTTATTGACCTCAAGCTTTTATATTAGCTGACTTGCAAGAGAGTTGTTTTTTGTTCTAGCAAGTATTAATTAAAAACAAATTCAAGAGGTCTTTTCCAAATTTTATTACATTAAGATAAATTCAGTTTTGTCAATAATATTTGGGTAGTCATTTGATCAGATCCATAGTATTTTCTCCTTAAGGCATATAGAGCTCAGTATTGACTAAGCAGACATGTTAAGGTTGTAACTAGATGCTTTCAACTTGATGTTTTCACTCTACATTATTTCCTTGACCTCTGTAGCTGTTGAATTTCCTGCTACACTCTAGAATTTTCTTACAGTCTATCCTGATAGGTTTCTTGATATATTATATCCTACAATTCCTTAGTTTGGTTTTAACCAAAGTTTTGAAATTTTGTGCATACATTTTTGGTACAATTCCTGTATCTCCATTCCCTGATATTCTTGTCAAGGTTCAGTGTTCTTGAAGCTTCATATTCAACTCTCATATTCATATTAAAGTCTAATTACTCATCACAATAAGATGCATCTTCTGCCAGAACATACCCCAGGTATGATCATGGAAATTTTCGTGTGAAAAGACACATAGATACACATTTGTCCTGGTACCTAGCATACTATCTACCTTTTAAATATTGTTTTCTTTTCTGTACCTGTCAAATTGTAGTTGATCATTAGTGTTTTATGTGTATAGATCTGCAATTTTGTGTGTCTGTTCATGGGGAAAGTGTGTGTATGATTATTCTAGTGTTTAGCAAAAGGGTTCCTCTGATATATTTTTTTTCACTGTATCTCAAATGATTAATTAATTATTTTATTTTAAATTTACTTTTTAAAATATATTTTGTTTATTTATTTAATAGAAAGATGGAGAGAGAGAGAGAGAGAGAGAGAGAGAAAATGGGCACACTAGAGTCTCCAGCCACTGCAAATGAACTCCAGACACATACACCCCCTTGTGCATATGGCTCATATGGGTCCTGGAAAATCGAATTGGGATCCTTTGACTTTGTTGACAAACACCTTAACCAATAAGCCATCTCTCTAGCCCTAAATTTACCTTTTATTTGAAATCATATAGAAAATTATGTTATTGTTTCAAATCAACAAGGAGGGGCTGGAGAGATGGCTTAGCAATTAATGCACTTACTTACATGCAAAGCCAAAGGAATAAACTTCATCTCCCCAGGACCCATGTAAGCCAGATACAAAAGGTGGTACATGCATCTGAAGTTCGTTTGCAGCAGCTGGAGGCCCTGGCATGCCCATTTTGTCTGTCTGTCTGTCTGTCCCTCTCTCCGTCCCTCTTTTTCTTTCTCAAATATATAAATAAAAATAAAATATTAAAATTAGCAATAAAATAAAAAAATAAAAATTTGAGTGAATTATTTTAGGCAAATAACAAATGTAATATCAAATTAAAATAATTTAAAAATGAAATTATAAAAAGGTCTTTATATTAGTGATATGTATTAATACTTTAGGTTAAAAATGAATGCAATATTTATTTAATTCTTTCTATAACCTTGTTAGCTAACATCACTAATTTGTAGTTAATAAAAGAAGGAACATGATATTAATCTATTTATTCAACATTATTAGTTAGTTTAAGGAACTATGACCTCAAATTATATTTTATAACTCTAAATCCAATTTCTAATATCTAAAGATAAAATGTCAAGGACTGGAATAACCTAGGTTGTTAACTTTATTCAAAGTAAAGCAAGAATATGACTGCTAAGATGGAGGCACACATAATCAATTGAATTTTGAACATGGATATATAAGTGCATTATGTTCCATTTGAATTATCATTTTCCAAAATGATAAATTGTGTGCTTTATCTAGTTATATATAATTGTTGAGTTGGTCTGAATTTTATTTTTTTGGTTTATATTTTTTTCTTGATTTGGGGATGCCAAATGTTCAGAGATTAAAAATGTCTCATTCTTTTCCCAAACATGAACAAACACACACATACACATGTACACACACACACACTCATATTCACAAATAAAATTTTCTTTTCAAAATCAGAAAACTTTTGTTCAGATGCTATATGTTATACCCTCATTTTAGCCATTGGTTTGCATTTCTTCTCTTTATTCCCTTACTCCACCTATGTTGGTATAACTGAAAACTGGAGGCTTAATTATATATATACATACAAATATATATACTATTCATTTCATATATTATATTATATATTATGTTATATTATATATAATATATCATATGTTATATTATATTATATTATTATTAATGCATATATAATATATGATGAACAGACTTTTTTCACAATTCTAGAGCCTGAGAATCACAAAATCAAATGACTGGCATTTGTCAAGAGCCTTTTTGTGGCATCATCCTTCAATAGCCTGCAGAAGGCTAAAAGAAAAGATAGAAAAATAAAAGAAGGGTTAGAAAGAGAGTAAGAACATGCAAAGGGGGCTCAGAGGTATCTTTCCACAAGGAATTGAGTCCTGAGTTAATGAAACCACTTGATCATAATGTTGTTAATCGCTTGTCATAGCAGAGCCCTTATGGCTAATCACCTGCTACAAAGATCCTATGTGCATTATTGTGGAAAACTGGGCACATTTAAACCATGGCATATAAGCAGCACTAAGCTCTGCAACCAAAGAGTATTCACCTTCATGTAGTAACTTGTGGGTTCAAGTACACCCTAGCTCACTTTAAGACACATAGTTTATCATAGTTTATCAGTGATGTAAAACTTTATAATTTAAGGAACCATGTTGCTTCCTCGATGCCATTTTGTCATTTATTATAGATTTACAAAAACCAGTAGGCAAGGAAGTTCAGGGACAGTCCTGCAAGCAGTGTGCTTCCCTTTGGAAAAAGAGTATCCTTGCTTGTTAGTAGTAAGTACTTGGCATCTCCAGACCTGTGAGTAATTTGTTGTTAGGCATTTTTTCAGGAGAAGGAGAGATAAGCCAGCTCAGCCTTAGCCAGAATTTGGTGCAAAAACCAACCTGAGGGCCAACTTGTCCTTGATGCAAACTATCAGGAGAAATCCTGTATTTACCATCTAATGCTTATGCATAATTGGGTATGCATATGCTTAAAATTAGATGCATAATTGGAAAAGACATAAACCACGAATATAGCAGTTAACTTTTTGATACTGGGACAAGAAATAGCTGATGGAAGGAAAGGATTTACTTTGGCTTACAATTTCAAGGAAGTTGGAATGTGGCTAGGATGGAGGGAATGGCAAGATCAGACAGCCTGGTATCACATTTCCACATGTCAGCAGAGAAAAAGGAGAAAGAGTGATATAGGCAGGACTACAACACCTCATGGCCCACATGAACTACAGCTCCTCCAACAAGACCCAATTTCTCAATGTCACCACCAGCTAGGGATCAAGTATGAAGCCTAATTACAAATACATGAGGCTATACGGGACATTTTACATTCAACAACAGGGAACAATCCCATCTATCAAACTAGAAGACAGCCCACAACCCAACTGTTCTTCCATAACACAGAAAAGGAAGCCCTGAAAATAAAAAAATTCAGCACTTTTTGAACTGAATGCTTACACAAAGCCCCATTCCCATCCATTGTGTTAGTATGAAGAGTCTTCCTTAGTTTTTTGAACACAAAGATTCTGTACATTGTGTCCCAGGACACCTTGAGATCCATTATAATATCAACTATTTAATAACCATTCTCTATGTATGTTTTCTCACTATGAAAAAAGTATATTTTAAAATAAAATATCCTATTTATGCAAACATGATAGTTTTATTATTGAAAATAACAAATATCTGAAAATAACTAGTTTTAATTATTAGAAGGTAAACATTTTATATGTGCAACTCATGTTAAAATAATGCTGATTGTAATCTATAAGTTTTTAAGAATGTAAAAAAGAACTAGAGAGTAAGTGTTTGGAAAATAACTGCTTAAATGAGATTTGATGACTTATGTAGAGTACTTTTTTTTTTCTTTCAGGGTACAAGCATCTAAAGAAAGCAGGCTAAGGCAAAAAAAATCTATGGAGACTCATAAAAATCTCATATGAACACAACACACATACACAGATACATTAATGAATATAGTTTAAAAAATATTTCAAAACAAAACCAATTTATCAGTGTTGAGAATCCCTCCTGTGGGTAATGTTTCACCTCGATTACTTTCTTCAATAATTCAGCTGTTATTACTTTAGTACTGAAATCTGCTGAAGCAGAGTCTCCAACAAATTATATCACAGAGAGCTTTATGCTGTCAGACTTTTAATGCGTCTTTAGTGGCTTCAATATGATGGATTTGATATTTCCTTTTCTACTCATTTTGTTTTCCCATTCTTAGCAAAAACGTGTGAAGTTAGGATTACGCCCAAATTATTTCTAGCATATGAAAATTTATATTGTGACTCTAAGCTCATACCTGTAGTCTTGGCTTATATGATAAGATTTTTAATTTCTCACATTCTCTTAATTGTTTATGTGAGGGATGGTGACTATTGTTTTATAAGTATGATAGGCAGGATAATATTTCTTTCTCTGAAAATGTCCCCCTCTCAATACATTAAACCTATGAATATGTTGCTGCAGAAGTTAAAATGGTCCTTTCAAAGTGAATAGAATAAAAGACCCTGTACGCTTGTAAACACTTTGACTTAGAGGACACAGGAGGACAAAAGGAATGAGACAATCAGAGAAAGGAGTAACTTGAAGGAGGAGGGTCTTCAGTGGTATGGAGGTGGGGAGAGGGAACAAAAGAGGATAATGTGAAGGGAACATAACCAAATTACAGTAAGTTTAGATATTAAAGTTCTCACCAAAAAACAAAGGAAGTAAATATTTTAAGAAAGGGAGACATGGGCCTATTGTAATTATGGGTATCGCTAGAAGTTGAAGTCTTTCTAACCTGTGGTCAGAAAAAGTTTTGAGGACAGATGTAGGCCAGAAACATGCTGAGTTGTTAAGCTTGAAGATGTGAAAGGTCTAGTGGGTCAGCATGCAGGCTCTAGAATCCTCTAGTAGACAAAAAGGCAAGGAGATAAATTCTTCCCTAGAGCTGGTACAAAGATTATGGTCCACTGGCACTCTGATTTTAGTGTAATAAGACCTGACATTTCCATTAGAACTATAAAGTACCCGTGTAATATGGCTTTAGGCCAAGACATTTGTGATAATTTGTTAAGACAATAGTAGAAAACTAACTTACTCAATATTTTCAAGGTCAGAATTAGCCCAGAATGTCAGAATGTACATTAACAATTTCAATTCTAAGATTAATATTTGAAAACATTATATATATATATATATATATATATATATATATATATATTACAATGAATATTAAATAGATATCTTCTTATGCTGAAAAGGAATAGTTTGTTGATTGATTCAGTGCTTTACCTGGTATATATTCCAGAGAAAAATTTAAATGATCATTACTATAATATAAATTTAAAAGGCAATCATTACCACAGCATAATTTTAAGAAGTAATCATTACTACAGTATAATTTTAAGAAGCACTTAAGACACACACACTTTAGTTTAATAATATCCTAAAATTATGCACACCCTCCTCAATTAGAATTGTGTATTGAAAGTACATGAGTGAAAGAGGTTGGATAAGATTTCTGCTACAGAAATTTAATTCCAATATGAGTTTATTTTAAATGAAAACAAAAGATAAAAGTTTATTATATCTTTGGGAATGTAAATTAGGCATCAAGTTAGGCTGCACCTAGTTGGCTACTTTCAATGTATGTGTGTGAGTCTCTTGATTGGCTGCTGCATTAGGTACAGGAATGTGGATTTCTGCAGCAGAGAATATGACCTGTCCAAGGGTTCCAAGGAGGAAGATCTTAGGAAGCAAAGACAAAATTCGGCTATCCCAGTGGTGGCCATCTTGATGAATCAGTATAGGTTCAGATTGGTTTTTCTTTTAGTCTCACCACAACAGGTTGACATCTGTGTTCTTTTGGGCAGGGCTTGTCTCTTAACAACATATAAAAGAAAACTATCTTGCTCCTATTCTCTGTCCATTTCTTTTGCTGTGCAGAGCTTTTTATTTCATGCAATCCTCTTTGTCAGCATGTAGTTGTTTCCTGCGCTAATGGGGTTGTTGGCAAAACTGTAGTGAAAACCAATTGAGCAAATAAATAACAAAGAAAGGAATGTTTGCATTAGGAATTTGGAAAGTGAATAAGTTTCACATGATGCTAAAACAGTTGGTATAACTACAAGAATGCATGGTTGAGTTGAAGGAAAGCAGATAGATAGTTAATAGCATATTTTATAATGGAGGTTAGAAAATAGCATAGAAATGATTATATGGGACATATTTTAAATATTTAAAATTGCTTTCTTTACTCATCGAACAATGGTTATGAAAATAAGAGTTTTATCTACATTTATTAAAATATTGCTAATTCAGTAGTTTGTAATTCAGTCAATTCAGGTCATATGTTATTGAAACAATCATGCAATAAAATGAAATTAAAAATAATATTTAAAACTTAAGTGAGGAAATTGTGCCCTTTCTCTATTAGGCATAATCAGTTTTTCTTGTTTTGTTTTATTATTTTCTTTTAGCAGAGTTTAAATTTTGGCTATTGAATCAGTGATTTTGGAAAATATCATAAATGCCTTCTGTGATTCATACATAAATTAAATAGAAATGCAACAGGCAGTTTCAAGATCACAGCCACCAAACAGTGTATGAAAAAACTTTTCCATTTGGAAGTCATAAGCTACTAAATGCACAAAATAAATGTGTCTTTTGGACTGTACTAGAATGTGATGAATTCTGGATTTGCTATGGATAGAGACTACAAGAAGTATGGTGAAAGCATTTGGAATTTCGTGAAGAATAAGAACAAGTTTTAGAGCAGGTTGATATTTTCTATATCTCAGTGACTGAGTGAAAATTTGCATAGACAAAAGTCAATATATTGGAAGGCTAATTATTTTCATAGGAGAAAATTTACCATCATTGCATGGCCTGATGACCAGTAGCAAGAAGTTTAAGATTATACACTAGAATAGACTGATCCTTCATGGTCAGTATATATAAACTATTACACGATTAAATGATCAGTTAGCATGATACATTTAGAGAAACACTACTGTGTAATGTATTTTGAGTCATGAAAGCTGAATAAAATATCTTTCATAGATAAATGATTTGCAAGCTGTGGAAGTTTGAATAGATGGCCCCCAGTATATTCAGGCCCTCTGGGTCTGTCTGTCCCTGTTTCCTGAGTACTAGGACTACAGGAGCATGCCCCCATACCTGGCATTTTCAGGGATTCTGAGGATTTGAACTCAGGCCCCCATGCTTGTTTGGCCAGCCACCCTGCTGACTGAGATATCTCTCCTGCCTTTATTTTCCTTAAAGTGTTCATGTTGATTCATTTCCTAACCTTGATATATGAAGTGAAATTTCTCATTGTTTCCACAATAAATCTTTCACTTACACTTGACCACTTATTTGATTTGCACAATATTTTTCCATGAACACAGTTCATTTTAGTTGAGTTATATATTAATTGAGATTTCAATTTCTTGTCTAAAAGGCGACAGGTTGGGAAATGTACTTTACATATATATGAATTTGGAAGTGGAGGATCTATGACAGAGATGGAAAACTTGGGAGAAAATTAGTTACCAATTAAACAGAAAAGACCTTGTAACTTGAGAAAAATTTTTATACGATGCATTGAATCACTATAATTAATCCTTCATTAAACATTGAAAAATGGTGGGGTTTATTAAAACCTGTAACTAGTTTTGACCACATTCTTTAATTGTCTAATAATAAAATATCAAAAAATAGGTAAGAAAGAAGTAATGCTTAACTGACCTGTCATATATATTAGTAAATGACAATGAAGACACAGATTCTATTTAACTTACTTATACTGAATCATTAAGGGAAGAACAGGGTAGAAATAGTTATGTATATAAGTATCTAAGAAAACACTTGATTCAAGAAAGAGTATGACATTGTTTAGCAAGAAGAGTTTAACAATATTGTTCTAATTCATAGCCACTAACTTTTACGTTATTTCCAATATTGGGAAGAATAAGTTCATATATGAAAGAAATGCAAAATTATACAGATTTAGAGAGAAATAAATACAATCAATAGCTATATATGAGTTCATGTACTATATTAATATCATATACCTTTGGAACAACTTTAAATTGTCTTCTTTATAATTTACAAGTGCTTGCAATACATAATCCAACTTTTGGGGTCACTTTGTGTTTAAATATGGTTTCAGAATGCAGGTATGAAAAGTTTAGTCTAATATAATATCAAAATTTCCATTACTTGTCTACTTAGTGCTCTAGCTACTGGTCTAAATGACTTCTTGGATCAGCAGAGAATAAGGAGAATGAGAAGGCTAACTGATATTTGGTTCTTTTGCTATTTTATTTATTTTTTTTCCATTTTCTGTTTCCAATTCCTATAGTTTCTCTAGAGTTGTAAGTAGTGGCTAAAGTTGAAAAACACATACTATTTTACTCAGTTTATGTCTTCATTCTCTCTTCTGTTGTATTTAGCAGTTAGCTCTTGACTCAGTAACAGGGTATCTCATATTGTCCCTTTACTTCATCAAATCAATTCAAGCTGCTTAAATGTCTCATTGGCCTATAGAGAGTTTGTTCCTTTACATTAACCCTAATTTCCATGGAAGTATGCAAATTCATCATATTTCAGATTTATCCTCACGTCAGGTGCTTTCAGGAGGCAAGCAAGCCAGTTCTTGTCTCCAGTGGTATCAGTTCTGTCAGCCAAAGACCAATGGTACTTGAATAGTTGTATTACTCCAGGAAGTAGAAGAGACAACTCTCCATGAGGGATGGCAAGAGATTGTAGTCGGATGATGTTTGATGGAACATTCTACAGGATTTTGGTGTTTGATAAGTAGTTTGGAAACAACTAAAAATTTTAGGTGCTTGTCCTGAAATAGTGCTATCAGAAAATGGTCCATTTCTCTGGCTTGATTTTCAAGAAATTTTGTCTATGGGAAGGGTATATTAAAATGGGATTAATGCTAAGAAGTCATGGTCACTTTTTTGAGTTGTAAGAAAAAATGATTGTTTTGTATTGTATGTATTGCCAAACAATCCTATTTTTTACCTTGCTTTAATAGGGTCATGCCAAGAACTTGTTTGATGTGAGATTGCTTATGTCAGTCATAGGAACGTGGCCTAAATGTGGAATCAAATATTTTGTGGTATAACACTTAATCGTGACTGTAAATATCACACTGTTTTTTGATTTTAGAACTTTTTGTTTCATTGTTTTCTCACAGGATCTTTACACTGAAGGCATCTGGCAAGCTCTTGCATAAATACTCTCACAATTTTTCCAAGGTAGTAAGAGATGTGGGGAGCCTTGTTCCCTATCTGAGGAGCAGTCAGAAAAAAACATTCTCTTTCAATGGTCTAAGGATGAGTGACATATTCTGGAATATTCACAATCTTTAAAGAATTAGTTGGTCTTTTGTGTAAATGAAATAGATGGAAATTTGACATTCATAGGACAAATTTTTGTCTCTATTATCAAATAACATAGGCATTTGTTAATAATCTCTTTAGAATATGAGATCATCACAACATATTCTGCTTCTGTTTGGAGGCCTCAGACAAATGAATACAAATATTCATCTGAAATATAAATAATAAAATATTTTGTATTTTATTTTTTGAATGTATTTATTGAATATTTTATATTCAATGAAACATAAAACTCTACTTAACAGTTTTCTATGGGATTGTTTTCCCTCTTATCTTAAAACCATCTATATTGTAAATTTCCTCTACAAAACAAGTTTTCCTGTGACTTTAACATAATTCAAGTTTTTAACTTTTTATTGACAACCTCTTTACATACAGACAACACATGTGATCATATTCCTCTCCCACCACCCTCTGTTTTATCACCTCATTAATTTCCCCTCCACTAAATCCTTTTTTCCTAACTAGTCTCTCTTCTGTTTTTATGTCATCATTTTTTTTTCCCTCCTGTTATGCAGGTCTTGTGTAGGTGGCATCAGCCTCCGTGAACTGAGATTTTTAAAAAAAACAGATATGTAAGTACAACAAAGAAACATTTTAGAAGGACTTTAAGAAGATTAGTCCAATTTGGTTGCTAACAATAAAAATATGAAGCTTGCTGGTTAAATATCAAAGACAGCTCTGAAGTTACTTCATCATGCACACAGGCTCTCTTTATCTAGAAATCTGATGATTTCAATATTATCAATGTTACCAAAGAAGGGGAAAAGGGTAAGAAAGTAAAAATGCTTAATCCATGCTAATATTATAAAATAATCACCAAGAATTCCAATGTTATACTACTATTTAATTACTTAAATATATCTGTGTATTTTCAGTTAGATGCAGAAAAAGACTTGAGAAATACATGCTCTAAGGACTGCATTGTAGAATATAGTAATTCCAAGCTCAATTGTGTACATCATGGTGAACGCTTAGTTAAGCCATATAATTGCTCATTAGTGTTGATGATAATATGAAAATATAATATTTATTATCAATGAAACTTATTTCAAATGAATTTGGCAGCAGGAAACATAAAATTAGAACTGTCTTTTACATGATCATATATCTAAAATTAAAAGCAAATGCTAAACAAATGGAATTCATCCCTTTTTTTTTTTTTTTTGGTTTTTCAAGGTAGGGTCTCAATTTAGGTCAGGCTGACCTGGAATTCTCTATATAGTCTCAGGGTGGCCTCGAACTCACAGTGATCCTCCTACCTCTGCCTCCCAAGTGCTGGGATTAAAGGCGTGCGCCACCACGCCCAGCCTGAATTCATCCCTTTAATTTCATTGTAATTATTTTGAAAAATGTTATTCTTTACTAAAACTTGGAGGCTGTCATAGTACTTTGTAACACACAAAGTGTTTAAATCAGATATTAAATGAAAGTTTCTGGCAAATGAGTAATAAATTTGTAGATTGTACCTCATATAAAATCAAGGACCAAATTAGACCAAAGTTAGTCCTAATTAATATAGGCAACACATCTTTATTTTATTTAACACATAGTTGACCTAGAAAGCAAGATACATGCCCTAAATCCGTTCCTAAACAATTGAGGTGTCCTATTTTTCCTAATTTTACATGCAGTCAAACTCCTAGTTGTATGAGCTTCTTATAGTGAGTTAAGACCAAGAGTATAATTGTGTTTTTCTTTATTTCTTTTGTTTTTTGTTTTTACCTACTTTTGTAAGCTAGCTCAGAGAAATATCTCTAAGGTAACAAAACAAATTATAGGTAATATATCTTAAACTCACAGGTGAACTCTCATATCCTTTCCTGGATGTTAATTAGAAACCTTACTAAAACTCCTCTCACCCTTTCTCCCTGGAGTGTTTCTATGATTTTGTTGAAGATGCCTACTATGCCTCTGAAGTGGAGTTCTTCTCCTTCTACTATGCCCTGAATTCTTATATTGGATCTTTTCATAGTGTCCTGAATATCTTGAAATTCCCACTCATACTTTTCTATAAGTTTGTCTTTCTCTTTGTTGGACTGCATTAGGTCTGCCACCTGGTCTTCTAGCTTAGATATTCTTTCCTCTCCCTCATCCATCCTACTGGTGAGATTTTCTACAGAGTTTTTTCTTTCATTAACTGTGTTCTTCAGTGCTAGTAATTCTGACTGGTTTTTCTTTATTATTTCTATTTCCCTATTTATGTCTTTTATTGCCTTCTTTATTTCATTAAATTGGTGTCCTGCCTCTTCTTTGATTCCTTTGATTTCCTCTTTGATTTCCTCTTTGATTTCTTCTTTGATTGTTTTCATGTGTTCTTTGACCTCTTTGAACATATTTATAATTATTCTTTTGAACTCTTTCTCAGGCGTTTCCTCTAACTCTTTCTCACTGGAGGACATTTCTGATGCATTAATACTTTTAGGTGGATTTATATCGTCTTGCTTTTTAGTGTTTCTTGTGTTATAATGTATATATTTTTGCATCTTGGATTAAGTTAATGCTTGGATTTTCTAGCTAGCTGTGTATTCTTAGCTGTATCAATTGATTTGATGTAATATATTTTCAGGGTAGGACCTTAAGGTGTTAGGTGTGGCTCTTAAGACTCTCAGAGTATCTACAAAGATGTTCTTAGGGGTTGAGTTTCCCTGCTATAGCAGTATTCAAGCAGGCTGAGTGGAATAAAATACAGGTAGATTCTAAAATTTAACTAAACACTGTACACATTCAATCAAAAACAGCCCAGAGTATGTATGCAAGAGTAGTTATTATAATGACCAGATCCTCTATCAACAAAGAGGTTTAGATTTCTGGTCTGTTGAGGGATCCAAGTCAGCTTGTGACCAAGTGAGACCCTTCCCTGGTGCAATCCCAGTTACCTTGGGTGATTTTGGTCTCAGTCAAGTTGCTGCCTGGGTCGTCGGGCTGCTGTTCTGATTTCTGGAGCTGGGCACTTGCTTTTCCTATGGGGCAAACTGAGCCGCTGCTGCTGCCTCTGCTGCTGCTGTAGCTGCCACTGCTGGAGCCACCACTGCTGCTGAAGCTGCTGCTGCTGTGTCCACTGCCGCTGCTCCCCCTGAAGCTGCTGCTGCCGAGTCTGCCGCTGCTGCCACTCCTGGGTCTGCTGCTGCTGGGGCCGCTGTTACCGGTGCTGGAGCTGCTGATGTTGCCGCCAAACTCTGCTCCTGCTTGGGTCCCATTGTCAGCCCAAGTTGATGTGGCTGGGTCCCGGGCCGCTGCTCTGTTCGCTGGAGCTGGGCTCAGGCGGTGGGGGAGGGGAGGGAGCCGCGGCTGCTCTGGTTCTCTCGCTGTTCCATGTGTTCTTCTACCTCGCGGTCTGCTCCTCCACTGCTCGCTGCCGCTCTCCCCTCACGTTTCCCGAGTTGCGGAGAGCGCGGTGTGAGGGGAAAATCCCGCACCTGGCTTTTCCTGCGGCTCGAGCCGAGTCTGGCGGTTTTTTGCTGCGCCGCGGCCTCGGCGGTTGGCCGAGCTGCTGGAGCCGCTTTTCCCGCCTGTGCAGGCTCTGGATGCTCTGGAACTCTTCTACTTCCCTGCTGCCACTTCAATTTCCTATACACCTCACTTTTTAGTAAAAGTGTGTATTTTGCTGAGTTTTTTTGGCTTTTTTACCCCCTAGGCTGCTTTGGCATGGTACCTACGCCGCCATCTTAACCGGAAGTCCGAGTGTTTTTGATAACACAGCTTGGCCTTCTGTCCTTCTCTGGGAGGACTCTCTCCTTCGCTCTCATCTAAACCATACCGGTATGTCAGGCAACACCCCTGGCCCATTTCTGGGCTCCCCAGGTCTTAAGAAAGACTCACTTTCAACACCTCAAGACTTTCTCTGTTAGGCCCACTGAGCCCTAAAGGGTGTTTTTTGGCCAGGTTTGCCAGCCTAAGGACCCGTTTCCTCCTCCTTTTCTCACCAAACTCCCTCTGCTCAGAGAGGGCAAGGCAGGTCCTTGCCCCTCCTCCCACTTGCTGGACCATGTTCAAATAGAGACCAACTCGCCACTCCCTTCTTTCACTCTTTTCCTGTCCTCCTCTCTGTTGGGTTTTCTCAGCAACTGGGCCACGAAAAATTATATGTTCCTCCCTGCCAGTTTAAACTTAATTTCCCAAATTGCTCTGATATGTGCACCCCCTGCCCCACTGCTGCTGCCACTTGCACACGCATGCTAGCTCACCCCACTCCCCCACCCTCTCTCTCTCTCTTTCTCCCCTCTCCTTCTTAGATGTCACTCTTCACAACTAACAATAACACCTTGCTTTTCTCCTTCTCTCTTACTTTTCCTCCTTTCCCCTTTCCTTCTGATGGGAAATAGAACTTCCCAAACTATCCCTATCAACCTCCCTGGCTTGTCTACTTCAAAACTTAAAGAAAGTAATGCTTCAAGATGATGATTGTATCTCTTCCTTTACAATTTATATCCCTTTATGAATGTCTCTTATCTTATTGCTATAGCTAAGAATTCCAATACTATATTAAATAAGAGTGAGGACAGTGGACACCCTTGTCTTGTTCTTGATTTTAGTAGAAAAATGTCAAGTTTTTCCCCACTTGGTATTATGTTGGTTGTAGGTTTGTCATAATTAGCCTTTACTATGTTGAGATATGCTCCTTGTATTCTCGGTTTCTGTAGGATTTTACCATTAAGGGATGTTGGATTTTGTCAAATGACTTTTCTCCATTTACTGAAATGGTCGTGTAATTTTTGTCCTTAAGCCCATTTATTTAGTGTATAACATTTACTGATTTATATATCTTGAACCATCCGTTTATCTCTGGGATGAAGTCTACTTGGTCAGGGTGAATGATCTTTTTGATATTATCTGTTTGCCAATATTTTGCTGAGAATTTTTTCATCAATGTCATGAGGGATATTGGTTGGCAATTTTCTTGGTTTTGTTCTGTTTTTGTCTGTTTTTGGTATCATAGTGATGCTGGCCTCATGTAAGGCCCTTGGTAGAATTCTTTCCTTTCTACTTTAGGGAAAAGTTTGGGAAGCAGTGGTGATAGATCTTCCAAGAAGGTCTGATAATACCAGTGAATCCATCTGGGCCTGGACATTTTTAGTTGGGAGACTTCTTATAACTATTTGTATCTCTATACTTGTTATAGGTACTTTTAAATGGTTTATCTCGATTAAATTTTGGTAGGTCATATAAATCAAGAAAATCATCCATTTCTTCCAGATTTTTAAACTTAGAGGTATATATTTTCTTAAAGTATGTCCCTATGATTTTTCTGAATTTCTTTGTTATTGTTATGGTAACATTTTCATCTCTAATATTATTAATTATTTTTGTCTCCTCTCTTTCTTCTGGTCACATTTGCTAAGGGTTTGTCAATCTTATTTATCTTTTCAAAGAACCAACTCTGTTTCATTGATTCTTTGGATATTTTTTTTTGGTTTCTATTTCAATAATTTCTGCCCTAATATTAATTATTTCTTCCCATCTATGGATTTTTGGTTTGCCTTGTTCTTTTTCCAAGGCCATAAGGTTAAGCATTAAATCACTTGTGAGCTTTCTAATTTCTTAATATAGGCACTTAGAGCTATAAATTTCCCTCTTAGAACTGCCTTCGTTATGTCTCAAAGGTTTTGTTATGTTGTTTCTTGTAATCATTTGATTCTATGAACTTATTGATTTCCTTTTTGATTTCTTCAGTGACAGATTCATCAATCAATAGTGTACTGTTTACTCTTCATGAATTTGTGTTTTCTCTAGTTTTGCTTATTTCTGATTTGTAGTTTAATACCATTGTCATCAAATAGAGTACAAGGTATTATTTCAATTTTTCTGTATTTGTTTAGATTTTCTTTGTGTCCTAATATATGGTCTATTTTAGAGAATGTACCATATGCTACTGAAAACAAATGTAGATTCTGCAGCATTTGGATAGAATGTTCTCTAGATATCTGTTAGGTTCATTTGTTCCATGACATCATTTAATCCAGATGTCTCTATGTTTATTTTTTGCTGGGATGACCTGTCTATTCATGAGAGTGGGGTATTTAGGTCACCCACTTTAACTATGTTTGGTGTTATCTGTTATCTTAAATCTAATAGTGTTATTTGATGAAATTGGGATCTCCCATGTTAGGTGCATATAAGTATAGTATTGGAATGTCCTCCTGTTAAAGTATTCCTGTAATCAACATAAGGTGACCTTCTATATCTTTCCTCACTAATGTTGGTTTGAAGTCTGTCCTGTCAGATATTAGGAGAGCAACACCTGCTTGTTACCTAGGTCCATTTGCTTGAAATATCATGTTTTTAAAATTTTTTGTTCATTTTTATTTGTTTATTTGAGAGAGAGAGAGAGAGAGAGAGAGAGAGAGAGAGAGAGAGGGAGGGAGAGAATGGGTGTGCCAGGGCTTCCAGTCACTGCTAATGAACTCCAGATGCATGTACCCCCTTGTGCCTCTGGCTAACGTGGGTCCTGGGGAATCGAGCCTTGAACCAGGGTCCTTAGGCTTCATAGGCAAGCGCTTAACTGCTAAGCCATCTCTCCAGCCCAAAATATCATTTTTCTATCCTTTCACCCTATGATAATGTCTATCTTTAATTGAGAGACGAGTTCCCTGGAGGCAACGAACAGCAGGATTCTGCCATTTAATCTAATCTGTAAGTCTGTGTCTTTTGGTTGGGGCATTAAGACCTGTGATATTAAGAGTTATTATTGAAAGGTACGTATTTATTCTTACCCTACTTCTTATTTTGTAGTGCTTCCTGTTTTCCCTTTACTTGCTTGTTTAAGTGTTATTTAAGTATTTTTTTTTTTTTCCTGTTTCTTCATGTGTGTACTTTGCTTTCTCTTCAGTGTGGAGGATTCACAAGTATTTTCTGTAGAGCTGGCTTAGTTGTCATAAATCCCTTTAGCCTGTTTTTGTTGTGGAATGTCCTTATTTTTCCATGGATTGGATAGATAGCTTTACAGGATGAAATAATCTTGGTTGACAGTTGTCATCTTTTAGAGATTGGAATATATCATTCAAATCTCTTCTGGTTTTTAAAGTTTGTATTCAGTAGTCTACTGTTATCCTGAAGGGCTTGCCTTTATAGGCGACTTGCTTTTTCTCTCTAACTGCTTTAAATATATTTTCTTTGGTTTGTGTGTTTAGTAGTTTAATTACAACATGGCAAGGAGAGGGTCTTTCCAGGTTTTGTCTGTTTGGTATTCTAAAAGCTTCCTGTATCTGCATTGACATTTATTTCCCAGTTTGAGGAAATTTTTCTTCTATGATTTTGTTGAAAATGCCTACTATGCCTTTGGATTGAAATTCTTCTCCTTCTACTATACCCTGAATTCTTATGTTTGATGTTTTCATAGTATCCTGAATATCTTGAAATTACGATTCATACTTTCTATTAGCTTGTCTTTCTCTTTGTTAGACTGTATTAGATCTTCCACCTGGTCTTCTAGTTGAGATATTCGGTTCCCTCCTTCATCCATTCTACTGGTGAAACTTTCCACAACGCTTTTTATTTGACTTACTATGTGTTTCAGTGCTAATATTTCTGCCTGTTTTTTCTTCCGTATTTCTATTTTTTTTCTCATGTTTGTAATGACCTCCTTATTTCTGTGTTCTGTTTCATGAGTATTTCTTCTTGAGTTCATTTGTTTTCTCTTTGATTTGTTTTATTTCTTTGAGCATAGCTTAAATTATCTTTATGAAATCTTTGTTAGACAATTAATTTAAAACAACTTCATTGGGGGGTCACTTCTGATTGATTTATAATTTTTGCATCCTGACTTGATTTGATGCTTGGGTTTTCTAATTATCTGCAGTGTTCTTAGATATAGAAGTCCACCTTTATATACCTTCAGGGTAAGAGTTTAAGGTGCTAAGTGTAGCTCTTGTATTCCTACCCAACAGTAGAAATAATTCTAGGTTTACCTGCTATTCAAGTATTCTAGTGGGCTATGTGAAATGACTTACTGGCAAATTATAAACTTCAACTGAATAATAAACACATTCCATAAAATCCAGCACAGAGTATGCAAGTGTGGGGATTAAAATAAACAGATAATCTTATAATGCCAAAGTCTATAAGGGCATGTGTTGCTCTATACCCTTAATCCTGTCATCTAGGAGGTTAAGATTTCTGTTCTGAAATGCATTCCAGGTCAGCCTGGATCTGAATCACAACATGCCCCAATAATGACAGAACTAAAAGAAAAAGGCCCTACCAATCTGAAAGCATCAAAGCAACAATAGTCAACCCCCAAGTGTAGCATACTTGAGAATGGTAAAGCCAACTAAGAATATGTAACTCATAACCCGCCCTGACATGGAAAGAGAGATTAACCCTTCCAGTGCAGGCCTGTGCACTTTTTTTTGTTAATTTAACTCATTGCTTTTAGGGTGGCTTCCAATCTCGCCAATGCTGACTATTCACCTTGATCTCTCTGTATTGTGCTGTGGATCTGGTGTTTTGGTCAGTTGTGCTGGATGCCTTGCCACTGGGGGATGAATGACTTCACAGGAGGTTGGCGGTTCTGAAGGTTGGGGTATGGGAGAGGGCAGGAAGCCTGGGGTTGTACTGGAACCACTCTGCTAGTCCCACCTATATCCTCTGCAGCAGCTCCTCAGCTGGTCTCTGCCGTCTCCTTTTAAGGTTTCTTGATTTTGCAAGTAAGCTGATGCAATTGGAAAATCCCCTTATTTGGTCTCTGCTCTTGCAGCTAGGTGCTAAGCTGGACAGGCATGTGAATCTGGGCCATAAGCACCTTGGCAGAATTCTGGCAGGTTTCCTCCTTTCTGCTAGATCTTGGTCTCTCTTACTTCTCTGCTATCACTTAAAATAACCTAAACACCTTCAGTTTTCAGGAGAAGAGTGTATTTTGCTGTGGTTTTGCTTAAATCCCATCCTAGGTTTGCTTGGCATGACTCCTAAACTACTATCTTACCCAATAGTCCCACCCAAATTATTACTGGTTTAGATAAACTTGCTACAGCACTGAAAAATGGTTCGAGATTCACCATATTTAAACATCTTTTCATCTACATGCCTGTCCTCTCTGTTCTGCTTTCCCTACTCACTATTTTGTTCTAGCCAAGATGAGACTGACCATATTTAGATAAAACAACAACAGATTAATAAAAATAACTAGAAAAACAACTATTTTATGTTGGACATAGGCAGGGCCCTGGATTAAAGCCAACCTAAGCTTTCTGATGCAAAGGCCCCAGGCCATGGAAGGGTTGTAGCAGCCTGAACGGACTGGCAGGGGAGCTCTTCCCCCCACCCTCAGGGGTTGCAGTGAGTCAGAATCCTCCCCCCATTTTGGTGGGTCACAGTGAACCTGGACCCCAGATAAAAATCTCAGACCCCAAGATTGGCAGGAAGTATGGCCACTCCCTCTCCAAGCACAGGATACCTGGACATTCAGGTAAGACTTAGGCGTTGCCATAGCCCTACAGCTTTTGGCCAGTTGCCTAGGGAACTCCTTACAGGGTATCAGCCAACACCTTGCACAGCCCATCCCACTGCCATTGCCCAGGTGCTGAAATGAATGTCTTCATGTGCTAATTAGGCATTAGCAAACAACCTTGTACATCCAATCCCCTTAGGTCCCTCAGCTGATTATAAATCCATATCCATGACAATAAACTGAGAGTTGCTCACCAAAATTGTCTCCTGAGAGTGATTCTCACATGCTTACCACCATGGTTGTCAGCGATGCCTTGGGGGACTGTGGCTGGCCCAAGGACCCGGGAACCCACACTTTTAAATTTTAAAAGATTGTGCATGAATGTGAGATTGAACATTAAAATAAATTTCAGATACCTAATGATCAGTGCTAATCTGTAAAATATACAGATTCTAGCTGTACTAGTTTTTGTCTATAGTAAGGCTTTGAGACATATCTTCAAACAACATGCACAGTCATGCTGACATGACTCTACATATGGGGATATGCTGTGTATGGGATGCACAAACGCAACAAGGCTGTAACCCATACTAGGTGGCAAAAGATAACAGGATGGTGACAGAGAGAAACCAAACCACATCCAGACACACAGGCTCCAAGAAAGAAAAAAAAAAGTTGGATCCTAAAATCTGCCAGGTAAAGGATAAAAGCCATATACCTAGGAAGTGGTAGGTTTTCTCATGTTTGGAGGTACTTGTTAATGATTGCTTCTACTTCATTGTAATGTAAATTATATTACTTACAATCATGGTAAGACAGATTCTGAGAAATGAGTTGACCCCCCCCCCAAACTCAGACCCCAAACACATTTAAAACAATTTGTCTGAGGACAAATTGGTCTATTGACTCTGGATGAGGAAAGGGAAATGACAAACAGCATATAATTTTGATTCTCTCTCAATTTCTTTCTTGTGTAAATTCACTGTAACCAGATAATCTTAATTATTTGTTATATCATAAATGTAGTTCAGATTTGTCATTTGCTTTTCTATCAGTTTCTAAGTGTATTATATTATCTCCAGGACAAGTTATCAAGTATTACCCACATTTACAAACCCATGCTTTGAAAATGTATTTCAAAGGATAAAAAACTGTCAAATTAAAAGTTATAAAGTCTAAAACTCAATTCACTGATGTTTTGCTCATGGTGACAGTTATAAAACTTGCCTTCAAATGTTTGATTAAGTTGATAATGCTTCTACATTAAAAGTTTTAACTACAAAAAACTGAGTGTTAATAAGATTAATATTTATTTATTGTTACTGATTTTTCTTTTATAACACTAATTATATTAAATGGTCATATTTATAACTCATTTTATAAAAATATAATCTAACTTCCTTCATGTAACTTTTGTTCTTAAGGAGATAAGAGTCTCCCCATATTGTCATAACTATATAAACTGTATGTTTTCTCAACTTTTGAGGACCTCCATTCACAATTCTTGGGCCAAAATGAGTTGTAAAGCTAAAATCTGTTATTTGCAAACAATGTAATTTAAACAAACTATTAGAAATCTGGCCAAAGCTTCATTCAATAATCCTGAGTAACAATAATAATAAGACATAAACTTGGTTTATGTTAATTAAGGTGACCCTAAGCATGGTGCATCAGATGGATTGTTATAGATTTCTCTATCAGAATTAAGTTGATGTCTAATCCAGTTTAGACAAAAAGATTAAAGCCACTAAATGTACACAACTACATAGATATATTTTGAGGTGATTCTAAGTTACTAAAGATAGGCTTCTAAGTTTTCAACTTTAAAACAAAAGTGCTTGTTTATATCTACTACAAAAATAGCCAGAGGTTTTAAAATTAAAAAAAAAAATTCAAAATTCAACCCTGATTTTAGATTGCTAGACTCAATTAAAAGGTAAAAATTGACATGTTAATCAAAATTGTCTCCAGGATTTTTAACATGCTTTTTATATATGTCCTATCTTTGAGATATGGCTTACTATGTCATCTGACAACATAAGTTAATGTTAAGGTTTTTTAATACTATAATTTAACTAGATCTGTTTTGTTAAAGACAAAAGATAAAGACATACTCTATATTCCCATTTTTCTCCTGGGCATTTAACAATCAGAGGTAGTGGCCAGAACTAATGAGGACTTTGGGGTTAAAAAGATACCAAATATTTTGGTTCCAGCCACTCCAGGTCAGAAGGGCTCAAAAGACAATGGGACACTGCTTTCTTGTGATGATTCTAAAGCTCTTAGTAAGTCACATATCTTCTTGACCATAGACAACATGGAGACCCCCTCCCCCCCCACCAAGTGGATTCCAGTCACTATCAGGTCTGCAGAAGGGATGTGAGAACAGAGGGAAAACCTTTAATGCTTCCAAGGGAAGGGAACCACATGGTCAGCACAGCCCTGACACATTCCAGCAGATGACCCAAATTCTGAGACAGCCATAGAGTTCCTCCTAGGTCCCTAAAAGTCTCCCTTAAAGAGCCACATCTGACCTTCAAAATTACAGTATGAAATTAAATTTTGGCTGCCTACTTGGTCTTAAACATTCAATAGAAAAATATAGCCAAAAAGTAAGGTATATCTTGGGCTGGAGAGATGGCTTAGCAGTTAAGCGCTTGCCTGTGAAGCCTAAGGACCCCAGTTCGAGGCTCGGTTCCCCAGGTCCCATGTTAGCCAGATGCACAAGGGGGCGCACGCTTCTGGAGTTCATTTGCAGAGACTGGAAGCCCTGGCGCGCCCATTCTCTTTGTCTCTCTCTCCCTCTATCTGTCTTTCTTTCTGTGTCTGTCACTCTCAAATAAATAAATAATTTTTTTTTTTTAAAAGTAAGGTATATCTTAAAAGATTTAATCATCACAGCCCAGACCATAACTTTAGTTATATTGCTCACTGTAACATGAACAGATATAAACTATACCATTTTGTAAATTTCTAGATCTTCACGATGATCATGCATGTCATTTCTTTTAATAAATCTGTTAATTTTGGGATTGTGTATTTTACTACAATGTTAACCTTATAGCCTCTCTTTAAAGTTAGCCCACACTCAGATGTTTTTGTGACAAACCAACTTCATTTATCTGGGTCCCCTAGAGCTCTGTTCAATGCCGAAAATGCTAATAAAAACCCTGGGTTCAAATGAAGGCTACTTAAACCCTAACCCCATCCAAACTTCAACTTTTACATGTTAACTTTCTAGACAACCCAAACATGGCTTCAGACTCCTGACCCACACCTAATCCAGCTACCCTTGCACCACTACCTATAACAACATATACACTCCTGTCTAGAGACTTTAGAAGAGCTTGTCTACCACAACCTCTGGATTTTACTGTCTCTCCTTGTTGAAGTCAGGTTTGCATTTCTGGCAGAAATCAACTGACCAAGAACAGCTTGGGGGAAAAAGAAAAAAAAATAGTTTATTTTGCTTACAGACTTGAGGGGAACCTCCGTGATGACAGGTGTAAGCAATGGCATGAGAAGAAGGTGAACATCACCTCCTGGCCAACGTCAGGTGCACAACAGTAGCAGGAGAATGTGCCAAACAATGGCAAGGGGACACTGGCTATAATACCCATAAGTCCACCCCCAATATTACAATGCCTCCCAGGAGGCATTAATCTCCATCAGCTGGGAACCTAGCATTCGGAGCACCTAAGTTTATGGGTCACCTGAATCGAACCACTACATTCTGCCCCTGGCACCCTTAAACTGATAACCATACATGATATAAAATACAATGCATTCAGTCCAACTTTAAAAGTCCCCATAGTTTTATCAACTCCAGTGATGTGAAAACATCCATGTAATCCAAGGTCTTTTAACTGATCCACAATACCAAAAAATCCCCACAACACCCATGATGGCACAGACCAAACACTCACAGTACAAAAGATGGCATTGGGCATAGTAAAGAAATATTCAAGCAATACAAGATTTAGACAGAGCAAACATCAAACTCTGTAGCTTCAAATCCAGCAACTCTAGTCAGTGACAAGTCTTCAAGTCCAATAATTCTAACTAGCAACAAGTCTCTGGAGTTCCAATTCTGCCCCTCTCCCCTCCGCTCGATAGGCTACTCACAGTTCTGGAAAACTTCATCTGGGGCCAGCAGCTCTCTTTTGCAATCATCTCATGGCCTCAACATCTCCACTAGGTCTCCACTGCAACCCATGGTCCATCCTCATGGCTCCCTTGGGTATCCATGCAGACAATCCAGTAAATGCACTTCACACTGCCCAGGGCCATTTCCAAAACACAAGACCATGCTGCAAATTAATTGCCCTCTCTTCCCTGAATTTCTCATACTCCATAATACTAGGTGGGGTGCTGTTAATCTGGGAGGGGGGATAAAGCAGACTTTAAAGAACAGGACAGTTTTTGAGCACTCAGGTGCCTTCAAAAGTATCTGCTTTCTTTCTGTTGTCCCAATGCAGGTCAGCTGGCCCAGTGTCAATGGTTGTAATCTCTCATACATTTGCAGCTGAATGGGCAAGAGCTGTGGCTCCAAGATTTCATTTTTTTTTTTTCTGTGTTATATTGCTCTGCTCACACTAATACATTTCTATGCAAAGCAACTTTGCACAAGTTCTCAGGGCACAGGCATAACAGCAAGTTTGTCACATAAACTACTTCTAGCCTAGTCTAGGCAAAGCTCTTTCTCACCCTCACAAGCCAAACCTCACACTCCATAGTTCTTACTGCATTCAGGTCTTTCAACTCTGACAAGAACAGTCCATCAAGCTGTACTTAGAGCACTGCAAGGAATCTCTTAAGCCTCAGTTTCAAATTTTTTTTACATTCCTTCTGAAAATCAGCTCCAAAAGTCCAAAGCCTCACAGTCAGGTGTCTAAGCAGCAACTCCCTTCTTCTGGTTTCAACTTTACAGTTTTAGTCAGATTTACATTGTTGGAAGATATCACCTGACCAAGAACAGTTTATAGGGGAAAAGGTTTGTTTTGGCTTACAGACTTGAGGGGTTAGGTCCATGATGGCAGGGTTAATCAACTGCATGAGTAGAGGGTGGACATCTCCTTCTCTCCAACAGCAGGTGGACAGCAGTAACAAGAGAGTGTGCCAAATGCACTGGCAAGGGGAAACTGAGCTATAATACCCATAAGCCACCTCCCATCCTCAAAATCTACTGCCTCCATTAGGTGTTAATTCCCAAGTGTCCACCAGCTGGGAACCTAGCATTCAGAACACTTACGTTTATGGGAGAAACCTGAATCAAACCACTACACTTCTCCATGACCTTAGCCACATCTGGTATATAGATGCAAGCTCTTCTACTACCCCATAGGGGTCCCTAATAACAAGATATGCTGTTGTTTCAGATGACCAGATAATAGAGACTGGCCCTTTATCTGAGGAAGTACATCCCAAAAGGCTGGCCTTGTCACAATCCAATTACCTATACTAATAAAAATAACTCTTGCCTGCTCTATAAAAGCTACAGGACTAGTTACTGGTGGTCTTGGACACAGGCTACTAAGGACGCTGCTACAGTCCTTCACCTGCTACAGCAGCAGTTCACCTTACTGGCATCTGTAGACCTTCAGAACTATCAAGCCCTTGACCTCATCATAGCTGATAAGGGAGAAACTTGTCTCTTCATAAATGAGGAATGTTGTTGTTATATAAACCAATCAGGTAAAGTAAAACTAGAGACTAAAAACAATAACAACAGCAAAACAACAACAGAACAAAACAAAACATAACTCCAAGCTCTGGCCAACAATTTTTCCTGATGTCCTACTGTCCTCAGACCATGAGATATCCTTAAAATTGTTTGGCTTTCACTACTACCAGTACTTGGGACATTAATGGGCATATTTCTTTTACTCTTGATACCCCCTGTCTTTAAGAAATATCTGAAAAGAACCAGTCCAAAATCTCACACATCACTTGTTCAACCAACTTTTACTGACCTGTCCCTTCTCTATCTTCTACCATCCTCTAGCCACTATGGAACCACATCCCCATTGTCTGCCCTGAAAGCATTATCCAGCCTCTCCAGTAAGAATTCATGCCCTCCTCCGACGGTCATCATGAAGACATTACAGAAGATAGATCACTGTCCCTTATCATTAACTAAAAGCTGGAATGTTTGGGAAAGGATCCCAAGATGGATTTCCATGGTCTACAGAATGTTGACAGAGGCATGGGGAAGTGGACTGTCCACATTCTTCAAGAAACCACCTGGTCATTATCCCCTTCTTTCAGAACAATGCCCCAGGTCATGGTTTCCTGCCTCCTTATCTAATGAGTCACCTGGTCAATGTTCTGATGCCACACCTTAGCTATTTTAAATGGTTAATGTAATGATATCCTCTAAAAGAACTTTTCTATTCAACTTAACAAATAAGTTTGTTTGTTTGATTTTCCTTTCTTACCTTACCTCACATGAAAAAGCTCTATAAAGCTCACTACCTAAAAAGTCAGGTTGTCTGTACTCCTGTCTTGTGAGTCAGCCCTGGCAGCTTGTGCTTTTCCCAAATAAAAGCTTTCATCTTTGCCTCAAAGTGGTTTGTGTGGTCTAGATCACTCCCAAAACTTACAAAAAAGATTTTCCTTTCTCTCCAGGTAAAGTTGTGTTTTTTTTTTCTCAATTTTTATTAACATTTTCCATGATTATAAAAATATCCCATGGTGATACCTCCAGTGAGTTGTTGGCCAGGGAGGTCCCTGATGCCCCCAAAACATTATAGACCATTGCCAAGGCCCTTGGTTTCCCACCAGGAATCGATGCTAAGACCATATTGCAGAAAACTTCACATACTTGGGCTGCAAGGCCACTTAAAAATCCTTCTGGAACTGAGCTGATAACCTCCTCCATGTAGACCAGCTGACAGATAGCTGGAAGAAGCCATTCTACATGTAGTTCAATGGGAAGAGATACCACCAGTGAAGATACTCAACAGTGGACACTGCAAACCTTATAATTGGCCAGCCATGCCAAATGAGCCAACAGGTTCAATAGTGGCATGTCTGTCATGGTGGAAACCAACTGCCCTCCAATTGGACTGGAGGCCCACTCCATGGGGGGAAACACATCCTTGATACTGAAAACTTAAGACAGGGGTAGTCATGAACCCTAGGGGTGTAACATCTGCTGATGTCTGGATAGTGTATATACTATGCTTATCAACTGCCCAGGAAGCACTTCTCTTAATATTTATAACCTTATATTAATGTTACTCTCACTTTGGGTAGAAAATCTTCTCTTTTCAGATAGGAGTAACCTTGGGATGACTCAGAAGGTATCATAGTGCTGGAAAGAACTTACTGGAGTACTGAGTAACATCTTGATCACACCTTCCAAGGCTCAGGTTCTAATGTGGAAGAGGTGGCAGAAAGAATGTAAGAGCCAAAGGAAGGGTAGGACTCCTTACAAAGTGCTCCTCCAGACACAAAATGGCCTGCATATCTATGACCTCAGTGTGCCTGACACTACCTTCACAAGACCATCATAAAAGGAGGAAAAGATCATGACATCAACACAGCGCTGATTACCTTGAAGGCAGAGGAGGCAAGTCTTTTGCTCTTCAAGAACAGAAACATCATTTGAAGTCTCTAGTAGATGAAATCAGTGAATTATTATAAAAACCACATTAAAATAGTGACTTGAAGAAGTCTTGAAACAATCAGGACTATGATAATGGCCAAGCTTTTGGTTACACTACAAGGCAGCCTTGGGTTCTTATGTAAGAGTGGAACACACGCTGCTTAAACCACTGTGTTTTGGGGTATCTTTCTTTAATTGCATCCTCAAGCCTGCTTCAATAATATAAACATTTTTTCACATCATGTATGTATCCCCTAGGCCTTAAGTTTCTTAGCATTTTATGTTCACAAGTTTGGGCTCCTAACATAAAAACTGTTGATGCCTGTGGTGTTGTAACCAAGTGTCCCCCATAAGCTTATGTGTTTTGAATTCTAGGTCCCCAGCTGGTGGCAATTTGTGAATTGGAGCCTTCTGGATGCAGTGTATTACTGATAGTGGGCTTATGGATATTATAGCCAGCTTCCCCTTTCCAAAAACTCTCCTGGCTGTTGTCCACCTGATGTTGGCCAGGAGGTTATATTGATTTACTCTCTGTTCATACTGTCATTTTCCTGCATCACCATGAAGTTTCCCCATTGAGGGGATGGAGGGTGGCTTAGCAGTTAAGGTGCTTGCCTACAAAGCCAAAGGACCCAGGTTCAATTCCCCAGAGCCAGATGTCCAAGGTGGCACATGCATCTAGAGTTCATTTGCAGTGGCTAGAGGCCCTGTAATGTTCATTCTCTCTCTCTCTCTGTTTGCCTGTCCCTCTCTCACTCTCTCAAATAAATAATAAAATAAATAAAAAATTTAAAATTGCCCCTTAAATATTTATTTTAGTTACACTACAAGGCAGCCTTGGGTTCTTATGTAAGAGTGGAACACACAGTTTAAACCACTGTGTTTTGTGGTATCTTTCTTTAATTGCATCCTCAAGCCTGCTTCTATAATATAAACATTTTGAGTCCATAGATTAGTGATGTTCTCATGTTTGATCAGAAAAGCTTATTTTTTCAGATGGTGATAATCACTTTTTAAAGTGCTAAGAAGTGAAAATTGAGTTATTCCATCTCATGCAGGCATCTTTATCACACCTCCAAGAATCAGGGACTGTTGTGGAAGTGGTAGAAACAATGTGAGAGCCAAAGGATGGGCTTTGGAACATTGTCGTCCAGATAAAGGGCGACCAGTGCATTCATGACTTTACAGCAGCTGGTGTTACCAGCACAAGACCTACTCAATATTGGGCCCATTAACATATTTTCATGAATGATGGAGGAGTGCAAAAAATGATGACATCAAAACAGAAGATGGGCTAGTTAGAAAGAAGGGACTTAGTGGAGGGATAATACTTATGTGGGACAAAAAGAGTGTGGTAAAAGGGGATTATGAGATTATGAGCAAATACATCAAAAATTTACAAGAACAAAGCCATAATATAATTTTGTATATTGCCAGAAGAAATATAGAATGAGTATATAGAAATGGCAGCAGTAAACCAGCAAAAGAACCAGTACATTTGTAATTTTAGTTATGGATAGCAAAACTATGGGTTACTTTAGTAGAAAGGGAATTCAACTGGGATTATGTCACTCAAGATGGGTGGGTAGACCTTGGCTATATAGAGGAGTTTCTTATATGTCAGTTATTACATTATGCTTACTGAATACTCAGTAAATACTTAGTGTGCCTCTTGAGGTTTTAAGCCCATAGTAGTTAGTCAAATGCAGATAATATAAATACTGGAACTAGTTAGCCTGTTGGAAGAACTAAAGAGCAAAGTGGAAACAATTTGGAAAACGGTAACAGGAAAGTGCTCCTACATCTGTTGATATAATAACCAATGGAGGAGATTTATCAAGGCTCACAGTTAGATTCTTTCTAAAGAGAATTTGTGCCATGGAAAAAGGTGAGCCAAGGACACTGATATAATCTGATGCAGTCACTCTTGTGGGCACTATAATATAGACCTTTGCTCCTAACCTCGTGCCTTATTAAAATGTATTTTTAAAGCCATGATATCTAGACAATGTGTTTAGCCACTTTGAAGTTATAGGTTTATACTCCCCAAAGTATAATGGATATAAAGTATAAAGTCTTTTTTTTTCAATATTTTTTACTTTTAATTATCTGAAAGATAGAGAAAGAAAAAGGGAAATAAGAGAGAGAGAGAATGGGCATGCCAGGGCCTCTAGCCTCTACAAACAAGACCAGATGCATGTGCCACCTTGTGCATCTGGCTTTATGAGGGTCCTGGGGAATTGAACCCGGGTCCTTTGGCTTTTCAGGTAAGCACCTTAACCACTAAGCCATCTCTCCAGCCCAAAACATATAAAGTTTTAAGTATGTATTGACTGAAAATAAGACTCCAACAACAATACAATGGACAGATGATTACTTTTAAATTTTCCATTGACTAAACATATTAGCCAATTTCACTTACCATTGTTAGAAAGAAAAATCAGCCCCAAACCCATGGTTTCTTCAAAATTTGGATTTGTACTATATCATCAAGACAATTTCAATGTTCCTTTTCTATAACTATTGAATCTCCAACATGTTCAGTACATTTTCAGGGATTTTTAACATTTGAAAGATTTCTGGTTTGGTAGACTTTATTTATAATTTTACTTGAGTGATGAAAGAAATCACTTTTTCCTTAAAAAAAGAAAAAAAAAGATATGAAGAAAACAGCACTTGATTTTTCCCACAGCTAAAAGAGCTTCATAAAGGAAATTTTTCCATCTCAATGCTTGAAGAACTTATTGGCTTTCCTACTTTAGATAATTACTTCTTCAAATAAATTTTGTGTGCTAATTTCCTTTGGGATTGAACTTTCTCACTTGTCATTCATTGTATTCCTGGAAAGTAACTTGTTTTATTTCTTCTCACGTTGATTCAAATTGTTGATTCTGGTGGGAAATAAAGATCACCTTTCCCTTGAGATTTCATTTTATTCATGTTTTTTAATGGTGGGCTTTTATTTCTTTAATAGGTTTGGCTACATACTTCAAATATTTAATTGTTTCTTAAATTACTATGTTAACTTATTATCTGTTGAATTTTAGGATCATTCTTTTGCAAAAGCAGTAACTCTATTTTTCCCCAGGCAGAAATTATTTTCTTTTTCAGTAAGCTTCCATTGTAAGTCATTTTTTATAAGCATATCTTAGTGTTAGGATAATTTCCCCACATGTAGCAGAAGAATACTTACATTTTTGTGCTTATAAAGGAGACATACTCAATGTGTAATATATGAATGCATCAAAGATTAAACAGTTAAACATTAAAAACATAAGCATGCTAAACATACTAAAATGAAGAAATGATATATTATTATGTGAAAAGAGTAATAATTTGAGTCAATTTGGAAATGATTTATATATCTTCTAAGTATTTTCTCTTTTCTCTCACATCACACTGGAAAAGATGAAACTCTGATGCTCATTTTAATGGATTTCACCTCAAGTGTTGGTGACAACTGTGGAAAATATTAAGGATTTGGTTCATTTTCTGATAGCACTAAAGGACAAACCCATTGCTGCCTACAGTTCACAGATTTTGTTGTGTTTTTCTGATAAAGTCATTTGGTTTTATGTTATTTCAAGTGGGAAAACTTTTCATGCAGATTTTTCTATCTAGAAATAACTTTTGCTGGCTTGAACAACACAGTCTTTCTCCCCCCCCCCTCTCTCTTTCTCTCTCTCTCTCTCTCTCTCACACACACACACACACACTGATATGCCATAGAACATTAAGACTTATAATTGTTAGTAGAATTAGTTCAGCTGGGAACTTGTAATGTAAAATATAAGAGTCTGCTATAGCAGGTTTTAAATATTTTTTTAAAAAATCAGGAGAACTGATTTTTTTGAATTAAAAAATATATATATATTTTATGGACAGACTTAGTAAGGATACATCATGTGTTGGTACCATCCTTTCCCTTGTCCCTACTCCATTCTGTTGGGTCCTCCTCAGTGGAGTTGCAGGTATTCTCCATGGGGTTATGGGTATGCATTGTGGGAACAGCAGTCAGTTCTTGGGAGAAGGGAATGCCTTTGGGCATGATGTCAAACCCATGGCTTTTACAATCTTTTTGCCCCCTGTTCCACAAAATTTCATGAACTATGGTGGGTATGTTTTAAGTCTACTTCAGTGATGAGCTCTTAGGAGCCTCTGGACCTCTGCTTTGTGATATGTGGAGTATCCTGGGGATCTGTCTCCTTCACCTTGCTGCTGATTGTCAGGTTCATCATGGAAGCTGAATTCTTGCTTATGTCCCTTATTCCTCTTTGGTTACAGCTGGGGCTTGCAAGGGGTAGTTTATTTCCTTGGGTCTCACTATCTTCTGAAAAATTAAAAACAGATTCTCCAATGGAGAGTAAAGTCAGCATAGTTGAAATGGGACAAACATTATTAATTTAGGGATATTTGATGTATGTAGGCCCACTTTTAGCCAAAGACTAGTGGGAACTTGGCACTGGAGAGCATACTTTTTGTCTCCATAGGATTCTGACATGCTTCTCAACTACAGATATAAGTTCTTTTCCGCTGCACAGATCTCTTAGCAAATTAGAAAGCTATTGGTTGTCCAAGACTATGTGCCACCATTGAACTTGTGTGTATATCTTGTCAGGGTATTAGCTTCTGAGTAGCTGAGACCCCTGGTTGGTCAACCCATTCTTGGCCACTTTCCCCCAGTACTCATGTAGTGCTTTCTAGCACTAGATGGGCTATCTGGGGATGGCTGTCTTCTGGATTCCATCCAGGCCTCTCAGTGTTCTGTGATGGCAGCATATGGTGTCTTCAGTAATAGGTTATATTTTTTAATATATGTTTCTTTTACCTCCTGCGGGTAACCAAGTGCTTTGACAGAAGCTTGTCTTGTTTTGGGGAGCTTGTGGGTCTGGCCGATCAACAGCTCATTGTGGGTAGCAACCACTCTCTGATACTGGGAGTAAAAGGCCAGAGCCAAAATATTTTTTAAGGTTAGGCTTCATCCCAACCTGTCCAGTGCCCTGCTTTTCAGGTGCTCCCCTCATACTCCTGTTGAGGGTTCAATAGCTAAGAACTGGAATCAACCCAGGTGCCCATCATTGGATGAATGGATAATGAAGTGTGGTACATGCACACAGTGAAATTCTTCTCATCAGTAAGGACAAAAAACAACACAATGAAATTTGTAGAAAAATGGGCAGACTTGGAACAGATCATATTCAGCAAACTCACACTGTCACAGAAAGACAAATGCCACAGAGTCTCACACATTTGTGGTTCCTGATATGGATCATCATGAGCTGCTGATATATGTGGTAGGCAATTGGCAGCTGGGACAAGAGAGATGGAAGGGTTTGAGGGAAGGGAAGGGAAGTGTGGGGAAAACATCCACAAAACTGTTATTATTATATTTTTTTATTTTGTGTGTGGTATGTCTGCATCTGTGTCGGTGTGTGGTCACACATGTGTACAAGGAGGCGAGAGAATGAGTTTGGTTTCTTCCTCTACCACTCTCCTCTTTGTTGAGGTAGCCTTTCATCTGAACCAGGAGCTCACAATTAAGCTAGACCAGCTATCTCACTTGTATTGGGGATCTCTGTCTCTTCCTCCTATGTTCTAGGGTTATAAGGAGTGCTTGAAGTCCACACTATGGTACTCAAGCTTGCATGGGAAGTGCTTTACCCACTGAGCCATTTCCCCAGTCTACATGGACAATTTTATTCAAGAACACCTTACAAAAAGTTCAATATAACAAATGAGATAATGATTTTTTTTTTTTTTAGGTACTATTTCATTCTAGCCCAGGCATACCTGGAATTCACTATGTAGTCTAAGGATGACCTTAAAATCAAAGTGATCCTCCTACCTCTACCTCCTGAGCACTGGAATTGAAGACATGTGCCAACATGCCTGGCCCCTGAGATTCTTTTCTTAATTCACAAGTGTATTAAATTTGAATTTTCTATCCAATGCAGAGTCTGAAGTGTCTACTAAACAAGGAATTATTCCTAGATTCTCTTTCATCCATAAAGATTAAAACAGCATTTTGTCTAGAAGTTAATGTTTTAGTGTTTAATAAACTTTTTGAGATATGTTTTTATTTGATAACCCATACTGGCCTTGAACTTTTGAACTTTGGATTTGCCTGCATCACACTCAAGTGCTGAGGTTACAGTATGTGCCATCACACTGACTTAATATTTTTAAACCATGTATATATATATATGCTATAATCCTACTAATAAATATTTAGTGACTAACTGTACATGTATGCCTATTATTATTACTATCACCAGGAATAATCCAGGATTAAAAAAGATATTCCACAAACATGAAAGAGGTTAATGCATAGAATCTTACTCAAGGAACTCATATCTTAAGGGCATTTGTAATTTAAATAACATTTTGGAATTTCATATGTCAACTTGGGACTTAATTTTATACTAGTGGGATAGATGGGTTATAATAATACCTGAAAACAATATTTGGCAATGTTAATTCTACCAAATGGAGATTAATCTTATAGAAATTATTTTTGTGAGTTTTCTAGCACCAGTGTGATGTAGAACGTCTCACTTTACATGTCATTGATCTTTCTCATATAATTCACTTCTGTTTTTGCAAGCTCAGTACCCCAGTAAAATTATGCTATTTATTTGTGATTCTTCCATGCTCTTTGCCATGGCCTTCTTTTTTTTTTTTTTTTTAAAGTTATATGTATTTATTTATTTGAGAGCAACAGACAGAGAGAGAAAGAGGCAGATAGAGAAAGGGAGACAGAATGGGCACGCCAGGTCTTCCAGCCACTGCAAACAAACTCCAGACACGTGTGCCCCCTTGTGCATCTGGCTAATGTGGGTCCTGGGGAGTCGAGCCTTGAACTGGGGTCCTTAGGCTTCACAGGCAAGCACTTAACTGCTAAGCCATCTCTCCAGCCTTGCCATGGCCTTCTTGATCCCTATAATGTAGTGTAACATTTCATTATTGCTTTTTCAAGGTATAATTATATAGTCAACCTTGGTCAATTCAAAATATGTTATTTTATGATTATCCATCAGTACTTCATTGCTTTGCAAATAAATGTTCTAAAAGATCTGTTAGGATTTTCACAACATGCTTTAAACTATCTCCCATAAAATACTTTGTGTCCAATATATTTTAAAACACTTGGGTTATATTTTACCACTTGTTGGCCAATTCTAGGTTTTAAGCATATTTTATGTATATCATATCATTTAATCTTCATGGTCATGAACAGTGCTAGATTTATGTCTCCTTTTACTGCTAAGAAAACTGACACCAAAAATATGAAGTCTATTTCTAATGAAGTAAGTCCTAGGAGGCAGACTAAGTTTATGTGCTTAACATAATACATGGCCACCAGAATCAGCAAAGTGTTGCATTAAGGTGAGAGCTCAAGAGCCATAGCTGCTTTGCAAGTGTGAGACTGGAGGCTTCGTCTGATTTACAAACCTCATTGATGTAAGACCCCTGGCACCTATAAAATCACTCTAAAATCCACACTCTTTAAGCACTACTCGATTATAAAATTGTTTCTGAATTTCTAGATGATAATTAGTGAGAATTTAAAATGCCATGAGATATGAAGGAACTGGCCACATTCAAATTGGATGTTTGGTAATGGCATTTGAAGGGCTTATTGAGTTCAAATTAATTTTCTTATGGAAAAATTATCAGAAACCTTCAAAATTACATCAAAATGTAAATGACATGTTGTTTCAATGTGGAGGGGTGAAGAACATCCAAGAATCCTTTAAGGGAAGAAACTGACATTTGTCTTTAAAAAGTCAGATATCAAGGCTGCACTCAAATAAAAATTTATTTCAGAAAACAAATAATCATTCAGTGCTCTGTATTTTCTCAAGCTTGATCCACTGGTATGTGTTATTTTAGATTACAGGTTAACATTAATTAGGTGTCCCCAAGTTTGATATTACTTATACATTAACTTAAAAATTTGCCTGGACTCTCCATGATATAGGCGTGGAGAAGACTTCCTGGAAATTAAACAATCATTCAACCAATGATGAAGCTAAAAATCTTTCATGCAGACAAACACACCAGAAGCAGAGCCAGTAGACAGCCCACTGAATGGGAGAAAATCTTCACCAGGCATACCACTGACAGAAGCCTAATATCTAGACTCTACAAATAACTCAAAAAACTAAACAATAAAAAATCAACCCCCTCAAAAAATAGGGCAAAGAACTGAATAGGGAGTTCTTAGAAGAAGAATTACAAATGGTTAACACACACTTAAGAAAAGGTTTAACATCCCTAACCATTAGGGAAAAGCAAATTAAAGCAACCATGAGATTCCACCTTACTCCAGTAAAGATGCCAATCACTGAGATTCAAAAAATGACAAATGTTGGTGAGGATGTTGGGAAAGATAAGCCCTATCCACTGCTGGTGGGAATGTGAACTTGTACAACCACTATGGAAATCAATTTGGAGATTACTGAAAAGGATGAACATAAAGCTACTGACAAACCTAGTTATTCCTTTACTGGACATTTATCCTAAATGTTCCATACATCACTATGCAGACATTTGCTCAACCATGTTTGTAGCTGTTCAGTTCATAATGGCTAAGAACTGGCATCAATCCATATGTCCATCACTGAATGAATGAATGGACAACAAAGTTGTGGTACATTCACACAATGGAATTCTATTCATCAGTAAGGAAAAAAGATACAATGAAATTTGTAGAAAAATGGGAAGCCTTGGAACAGATCATACTTAGTAAACTCACACAATCACAAAAAGACAGATGCCACATGGTGTCACTTATCTGCTGGTCCTTATCTGGGCCTACTCAAATTGCTGCTGTACATGATAGGCAACTCAAGACCCAGACAATTGGGATAGAAAGGCTTGGGGGAGGGGAAGGGAAGAGGAGAAAACATACAAAATTATATCCAAAATGAGATGCTACCATAGAAACCTTTACCCTTGGAGATAGCCTAAAAGATATAACACTCACAAGAAGAAAAGGGGGAGAACCTGAAAAACAGAGCTCTGGAGAATGGTATGATGAAGCCTAAGCTTAAAAGAAGGTTTTTTTTTTTTTTTTTTTTTTTTTTTTTTTGTTTTGTTTGTTTTTTCTGTCTCTGACCTATAACCTCCAGTACCAGGGATTAGTTGTTGTTACTCACATTGAGCTATTTATCAGAGAGGCTTATAAGGTCCCCAAACCAAGACAACTTTCTGTCAAAGCACGTGATTATCTGCCTGAGGCAAAAGCTAAAACCCTATTGCTGAAGAGACCATATGCTGCTGATACAGAGAGCCCTAGCCGCAATTGAGTAGAAAGCCAGTTCCCAAACAGCCTGTCTAGTGCTGGAAAGTGCTACATGAGCTACTGGGTAAAATGGCCAGGAGCAGTATGAGCAACCAGAGGTCTAAGTTACTCAGGTGCAAACACCCTGACATGATGTACACACCAGTGCAATATGGCACACAGCCTCAGTAGGTAACCAATAGCTTTCTGATTGGCTGAGAGTTCCACTTAGTGTAAAGGAACCCAGACAAAGATTATGTTCTCCAGTGTCAAGCTCTAACTTGTCTTTGGGTAATATAGGGACTACATACATTAAATTCTCCGTAAATAAATAATGCTCGTCTATTTAAACTATGCTCACTGCATTGTCCATTGGAGAATCTTTTCTTCTTTTTTCAGAAGGTAGGGAGACCAGAAGAGATAAACTTCCCATCATACTTCAGCCAAGCCAAAGCTGACACCACAGAGAAGTTGAGGACATAAGCAAGAGTGCTGCTTCCATGCCGCACCTGATAATCAGGGCCAGGGTGTAGCAGATAGACCCGGAAAATACTCACCACCTACCAAAGCAGAGATACAGAGGCTCCTAAGAGCTCATCACTGAAGTAGACTTAACACTTGCCCGCCATGGCTCAGGGAATTTTGCAGAAGAGGGGCAGGGAGATTCTAAGTGTCACAGGTTGAGATATCATACCCAGAAGCATTCCCTCCTCACCCCCACCCCCAAAATTACTGACTATTACTCCCACAATGTGACCCCACTGAGGAATGTTCCCAGCAGAATGGGGCCAGGAATGAGGGAAAAGAGGGTAACAACACAACATGTACACATTTGAAACATGTTGTTCATAATAATAATAATGATAATAAACATAAAATAACTTAAAAGATATCTGGTATAGATGAAAATATTTTTCTGCAGTACAACTTGGATGAGTAGTAACCTCTCTTGTTTTACGGAGAACATTAAACATTCATGTACTCATGTATATGTGTGTGTATGTGTGTGTGTGTGCATGGCTTCTTAAATATATATCTAACAGGTTGTATAAAATATTTGTAAAAGATGAAATACAAAGTATGCATACTTAAAGGAATTCATACTTTTTGGATTTATTTTTATTTATTAGCGACAGAGAGAAGGGCAGAAAGAGAGAGAGAATGAGAATGGGTGTACCAGGGCCTCTAGCCAGTGCAAAAGAATTCCAGATGCATGTGCCACCATGTGCACATGGCTTATGTGGGACCTGGAGAATCAAACCTGGATCCTTAGACTTCGCAAGCAAGTGCCTTAAATGCTAAGCCATCTCTCCAGCCCGACTTCATACTTTTAACTGTAGACTTACTGATACCTGGTTTGCTACCTCCTAAGAACCAAAATAAAACATCTTATTCTTCTTGGTTTCCTTTACCAAAACCTATTATTTATTTATGTCATGATTTAATTTTAATGAAGTAAATTTGATATATATAATTATGCAACTGTCCAAATGAAGTTGAGTTCACAGATGTTATATGGAATAGTGGAAACTTCATAACCAAGAGCCACAAGCTAATATCTCTCCCTCCCTCACTCTATCTTTCCCTCATTCTCCCTAGCACTCTCCCCTACAACTAGTGCATGTAAGTCACACACTTATCAATGGTTGACTAAAATTAACCTATTTCCTAAAGCTTATAGCTTTAATTATACTAGTATTTAATGCTTGACTATCAACTACGTGTAATGGTTTTTAAATCTTTCTTTTCAATGCCAAAGGAGTGAATAACCACCCTATGTTGTATTTCAGTAGCTTAATTTTAGAAGACATATAACAGCCTAAGAAACAATAGAATTAATCATGGGAATATGTGAGATCTATTTTATTCTTCAAAGATATGTCTTTGTACACATTCCTTACCCTGCAGGAGAAAGGGATATTGGCAGACAGCAGATGTGGAAGTCATGTTGAAATTACATAGCAAGTGATCAAATTCTTTGGGGGAAAGAATGAAAGAGATATTTGATTTATGAAAGTTAACTCAGATACAACCAGGAATAGAATGATTTAGATAAAATATTTGCTATTGATTCATGAATTTTAATTAACTTTTTAATGACACAGAACTTTAGTTTGAGAAAAGGTACACTAAGAAATTAGCATCCATGAAGCAACTGAAATGCATTGTTTTTTTTTTAATTTTTATTTATTCATTCACAAGCATAGAGAGATAGTGAGAAGAGAGAGAGACAGAGAAAGGATGGGCATGTCAGAGTCTTTAGCCACTGTAAACAAATTCCAGATGCATGTGCCCCTTGTACATGTGGCTTATGTGGGTCCTGGGGAATCAAACTTGGATCCTTTGGTGCTGCAGGCAAGTGCCTTAACTGCTAAGCCATTCTCTTCAGCCCCACATTATTTTTAAAGATATGTTGAAAATAATCCATGCACATATGGAAATTTAAAAAGTAAGAAAATATCAGAGTGTTGTATAAATATTTGGAAACATGAAAAATTGTTTGACTGTTAATATATGTGATGAACCTTACATGATGTGTCAGGACAGCATGACAATGGCTTATACAATATTTCTAAGAAATTAAAGAAAAGTTCTCATTTTTTAAATCAGGAGATTGCATGCATTCTGAATCCAAGCTTCTGGCTTTACTTGGAAAAAAAACAAAAAACAAAAAACAACTAAACTAAAACTAGTTGTGGGGACTGGAGAGACTGCTAAGTGGCTAGAGATACTTGCTCTGCAAGCCTGTAGACAGGACATCTTACCCCAGGACCAGGACCAACATCAAGCCTGAAAGTGGAGTATGCACCTGTCATCCCAGCATGCTCACAGAAGATGGAGTGGAGTCAGAGGAATCCTGACGTTCCTGGGCCAAAAAACCTGGTCTTCCCAGATCCACTTAAAAAAAATAAAGAAAGATCCTGTTTCAAACAAGATGGAAGGAGAGTACCCACACCCTGAGCTTGTTCTCTGACCTCACACACACGTGTGGCACACAGGCGCATGCGTGCAAACACATCATACATATACATACAATTATGTATGTGGCATGTCTCCTGCTCAGGAGCAGCAGTGCAAGGGGAACAGTGGAGGAAGATGCCATAGAGGGTGCACCCCACCCCGCGGAGTCCCAGTCCCTACTGCTGGCCACCACACCCAACATCCCTGGCCTTCTCTGCTTTTCACTGGCATGTGGCCTGCAATGCTACCTGGCTTCTTTGCAACTTGAGCCTGCCATCCTTGATAAAAGAGTGAAGTCCCCGACCTTCAGAAGCGCAGGTCTTCTCTACACAGCCCTAAAGTTAGCTCCTCTAACAGGAAGACCCTCTGGCTTGTGCCCCCTTCTCAGTTCCACCGTTGCCCTTTCCTCACTAGTTGCTACTCATCTTTTCCCACTACTTAAGGCTCAGCCCACAGTGGCTGCCTGGGGAACTGACTGGGACTTCCTCTGGGAAGGTGAATTTCTGTAGGAAATGCAAGTGTTCTGTATCTTGATGGAGGTGATTATTACTTATTACAATCTTTTGCCCATTCACTTAGAAGAGGTGTGTTTTAGTGAAAATTCTGTCTTCTAAAAATAAATGTGGGGGCTGGAAAGATGGCTTAAGCAGTAAAGGTGCTTACCTGCGAAGCTTAAGGACCCAGGTTCAATTTCCCAGCACCCACATAAGCCAGATGCAGAAGGTGGCATATGAATCTGGAATTCATTTGCAGTGGCTAGAGGCTCTGGTGCACCCATTCTCTTTCTCTCTCTCTGCTCTTCCTCTCTCAAATAAATGAATATTTTTTTAAATTTTAAAATAAAAATAAATGTGCATAAGAGCTCAGCTTAGTGCCATCCCCTCCAGCAAGCCATCCTGGGTTTTATCCAGTGCTCTGAGGTCAGTCCCAGCAGGCTCAGAGTCACCAGCTTGGATTTTCAACATTCCCTCTTCTCCCTGCCGGTCCCAGGTCAAGGTTTCCCTGACTCTCAGTAAGTAACGCCAGGCACGAAGGGAGTAGGAAGCTCTCTAAGCACCTGCAGGAAGTGCTGTAACTAGCCTGGCAGGAATGAAGGTTTTCTAAAGAGACCTTTGTACTCTTCCCTTGCCTAATCAGATGGAAACAACAGACCTCAAGAAATTAGATTTACCCCGAGAACATGTTACTGGGAAGAAGGAAAATGCTAAAACCTTGTGCCAACCAGTGGAAGAACTTGTCTCTCCAAAAGAGATTTCACACCATTCGGCCAACTTGTCGGACCACCTTGCAGGAGAGACTGGATGGAGCCCAGACAATGATGGGCAAGATCATAGCTTGATCAGGAATGCTTACGTGCGCATGCCTGCCAGGCCCTCTAAACCTAAACCTCATGAATCAACTTGGAGCAGGGTGGGGAGTGGAAAGGGATGGTCACTATACTTTGTTTCTCTTTCCAATATGGCCACATCAAATAAATCTTTTTGTGCTTTAAAAATAAAAAAGCAGGCATAATTTTAATGAAACATTTCTAGCTTCAATGGTTACAGAAATTACCTGTACACCGCAAATTCATAGTTAACAAATTCATAAATATCCTTTTCAGATCAGAATTTTGAAAGGTGACAAGTCTGTATAATTCCCTCATTCTGTGCTTGAGATCATGATTCACCCTTTGAATATATATATTCAATATATATAACCATTATTTCCTTCCTCCACGCCCCCACTCCACTAAGGGCCATCCTTAGTGGGATTTCTGGTATTCACCATGAGGTTGTGCATGTTGAATTGTGAGAGCAGCTGTCAATCATTGTGTGGGGTAATGCCTCTGGATATTCCCTGCCATCCTGTGGCTCAGACATTATTTATGCCACTCTCCCACAAGCCTATGCTAGTGTTGAGCTCTGGGCAGCATCTGGATTTCTGCTTTGGTGCGTTTTGAGTATCCTCAGTATCTATCTCCATCACCATGACATAGGTTGTCAGGATCACTGTGGAAGCAGAAGTATTGTTCATCTCACCAATTCTTCTTTTTTTTTTTATTATTATTATTATTTCTTTGTACCTGGGTCCTAGCTAATGTGAGAGGACGGGTGGTTCATCTCCTGACAGGGAGTCAGCTGTATTTTCTTGTCTTGTTAGATTTTGTTTGTCCTTGGTTCTCACTGCTTTCTGAAAAAGAAAAGATCCTCCAACAGAGAGTAAAGTCAGCATAGGTTGAAGGGGATAAACATGGATAATTTAGAGAAATTCTGATGGGTGTAGCATTTCTTTTGGCCAAAGGCTAGTGGCAGCTTCTAGTTAAGAGTCCATGGGCTGGAGAGATGGCTTAGTGGTTAAGCGCTTGCCTGTGAAGCCTAAGGACCCCGGTTCGAGGCTCGGTTCCCCAGGTCCCACGTTAGCCAGATGCACAAGAGGGCGCACATGTCTGGAGTTCGTTTGCAGAGGCTGGAAACCCTGGTGCGCCCATTCTCTCTCTCCCCCTCTTTCTGCTTTTCTCTCTATGTCTGTCGCTCTCAAATAAATAAATAAATTTTTTTTTAAAAAAAAGCGTCCATAATCTTAGTCTACATAGAGATCTGTCTTGGTTCCCAGTTCCAGCTATGGGTTCCTTTCCACTGAATGAATCTCTTGGCCAAACAGATAGCCATATGTTACCCAACTCAGCTAAGTGGTACTATCATTACACAGGTGTGTCCATCCTATCAGACTGGTAGCTTTAATATAGCAGTATCCCCAGCTTCCTCACAATGCTGTTGACCATTTTACCCCAGCAGCTCAGGCAGCACTTCCCAGTATTATGTAAGCTAGCCATCTGGGAACTGGCTTGTTTCCAGATTCCAGCAAGATCTCTTGATGCTCTGTCAGCAGCATATGCCTTCAGCAATATGGTCTTACCTCATGCAGGTAACCAATAAACTTTGATAGAAGCTGTATTTTTGGGGGGTCACCTTTTAGGTCTCTCTGACCAACAGCTCAATGTGGGTTGTAACTGATTTCTGATACTGTGAATTATAAGCCAGAGCCAAATATTTTCAGGTTAAGCTTCATTCTACCCTCTCCAGGGTTCTTCTTACCAGATGATACCCCAAACTCCTATTCAGTATATCCTTTAGGCTAGTGTCCAGGAGGAAGGTTTCTATGGCACTATTTTAGTTAGCTTCTTGTTGCTGGCAGAAATCACTCGACTAAAAGCAGTTTATTAGAGGAAAGGGTTATATTGGCTTACAGACTTCAGGGAAAGCTGCATAATCACAGGGGGAAATGATGGCAGGAGCAGAGGATGGACATAACCTCCTGGCCAACATCAGGTAGACAAAAGAAGCAGGAGAGTGTGCCAAATACTGGCAGGGGGAAGTTGGTTATAGCACCCATAAGCCCACCTCCAACAATACACCACCTCCAGGAGGCTCCAATTCCCAAATTGCTGCCATCTGGGGACCTAAGCATTCAGAACACATAAGTTTCTGGGGTCACCTGAATCAAACCAGCTCAAATACCAATTAATTTTGGATTTAGTTTGCCAATATATATAATATATATATATATATATATATATATATATATATATATATATATATATATATATTTAGAATGCCACTATTTAGGTATTGGAACATATCCCTCCATTCTTTGCTTTTTATTCTGTTATGTATATTTAAATAATGATGCGGACCAATGAATTATTTTTACACTTAAAACTCAATGTTGTCATGCTTCAACTTGGTGCTTTTCACTTAAATTTTTGCAATACATCTGTAGCAATACATATAACTTCTAATGTTTTACAGTACATTAAACTTCATTATGAAAATACACAACTTCTTGTGTAAACACAATGCACTGTTTTTATCCATTTGCTACTAATGGTTCTCTGCATTTAGCATTATCTTTATAAATATTTATTGTTTTGTAAAAATTATGAAGCAATGTAATGTAAATTTCTCCAACTCTTCTGTATTTTACCAAATTGTTCTCAACAACAACTGCATCAATGAACAATTGCCATATTTTGGATAAAACTTTCTAGTTTTCTAAAGCCTAATAGAAGTTTAATATTAACTTTTGTCATTGAACATAAATAAATGTGCAACAGTACCTTGTTTTAAAATTGCATTTACATAATTACTAGAAAATCTGAGCCTTAAATATTTCATGAACTATACTCAAGGATTCATAAAATAAAATTTTATTAGTAGTTTTAAACTAAGAGCAAATGTTTGAAATACAGAAATGCAATGACTAACATGCACAATAAATAAAAGAATTACCACAAATCAATGAGCAGATTAAAGAAACTGGACAGAGGAAGAAATGCAAATGGCCTGGCTTTTCGAGAGCTAAACAATACCAACTGCTTTCAGAAATCAGTAAAATGAAATTAATATGGCAATCTAAGAGTATGTCCATCAAGCTGTGACTTTTTATATTAATTGATGATTTTGCTATATTAACATACTGCCTAATGATCTTATATTCCCTTTCCCTTGCCCATGACCCCATCCCATTAGGGCCTCCTCAGTAGGGCTGTTAATATTCTCTGTGGTGTTTTGAATGTACCAGTCTGTGTCTGTAGAGGGATATTGCCCAATAATATTCCTTCCCACCCTGTGGCTTTTACACTCTGCTCCAGCAATGTTCCCTGATCCTTGGAGGACTAGAGATATCTCTGCTAGTGAAAATAGGAGCAAATGGGTAAAGTAAAAGACCCAAAGAATCTGGAAAGAGAGAAGATGCACTTGAATGAGCCATGGACTGAGGAACACTTCTGTAGCAGATGGGTTGGTAAATGCACATATTCTGTTGACTCTTTGTGTTAGACAGTTTTTCAGCTCAAATGAAACTAAAATAGATGATGGCTTTCATGGGACTTAAGCAGAAAAGCAGCAATCTACCAAATCTGTAGCTTATGTTTTATGCAATGGGAAATAAGCTATAATGTCTTAATAGGCCAGATATATAGGGATAATTGTATCTTTTTTTTTTTTTACTGCTTTGTGATGCTTGTAAACACACATCCTTTATATTCTAACCAAGTACCTTATAAAATATTTGTGTCTGAATAGTGTTTAAACTTTCAATTACATGGCAAAGATTACATACTCTCCCTCCCTCTCCTACAGTTCTTGCTGTACTTGCAACAGATGCTTTGACATCACCAGAAGTGAATAGAAAGAAGGAAAAAATAATGTTCAAAGAATTTCAAGAGTAGATGGGTTCAAAAACTTCAATCACCTTGATCAGAGCTCCTAAGAGAGTGCACATCCAGCCTCCTACTTTGGGTGAGATGGTCAGGCCTTATATCCTTGCCTCATTACATTAAAACTTTTAGAGTATTCTGGAAAGGGCATGATTTTCCCAAAGGCTGAGTCAGAACCAGTGGAGCTCACTTTAAACATGCTTTGTTTTTAAAGGAGAGATGAGAGACAGAGAGAAGGAGAGTAGAGAGAAAAAAGATGAGAGAAGGGAAAGGAGAACAAGAGGGGAGAGGAGGAACAACAACAAAAAAAAAAACAGACCATTATTGGTTGGCTGGTAAATAAAAACTTTCTATATATTGGCATGCTTAGCCATTAACCAATTGCTTTAGCTCACTGTGATGACTAATCTTGATAACTTCCTTGGATTGAGCAGTGCCTGGGAGAATAATATACCAGTAGTCCACCTGGGATATATTTAACAGTGTTTCCAGAGTGGACTAATTAAAGAGGTGAAATGACCCTGAATTTGAGTATCACTTTGAGACAGGTGTTTGTAGTATGAGTTTCTGACTACATTTACCTTTTTGTTTTATCTCTACACTTCCCTGTGTCTTATGCTTTCACTGCCATAATAAGCATCACCATGAATCCAGTGAGCCAAAGAGTATAGAATGCACCCTCGGAAACCATGTGCCAAAATAACTAACCCCTTAAAGTTGGCATTTGTTAATTTTGTCAGGTATTTTTCCACGGAAGTTAAAGTGTAACACATTAACTAGAAAGTAAAGTAATTTGATTTTACTCATGAGAAAAATACTCTGAACACCATTTTACCTCTATCCTTTCAATGTTCAAACTTTTAAGCATGAAATGAAAATTTATAACCAATATTTGCACCATATATTTTATTTTCAATATTCAAAGAAAGGATCATTCTTCTCAGTGATCAGGTACTCTAAGTATGTGACATAATCTGGATAGAAAATGGCAGGCTAGGATGTTATCTGTACCAATAGATCAGAATTATATATTATATATATACATACACACAAATATATATACTATATATATACATATATGCATACATATATATATGCATATATATATATATATATATATATATAGAGAGAGAGAGAGAGAGAGAGAGAGAGAGAGAGAGAGAGAGAGAGACATGCACATATGTATATATATATATATATCAGTTTGTTTAGTATTAGTAAGAGACTCCTGTTTCTGACCTGACAGAAGAATTAAATTCTGACAAGACAAGGCATAGAGATGTGCATGGTTGATAAAACCATACAAGCTAGTTGAAGAAGGCAAAATCCATAAAGAAGAAATGCAATATAAAAATAAAATTGACATATATAATGTAATACAGTCTATACTAAACCAGTGGTGACTTGGTTAGAGAAATGTCAGAAAAAATACTTGGATGTGAAAGGGAGCAAGGTGGTTTCAGTATAGCTTCCTGATGACATTGAACTTTGTAAGATCTAATAGCCTTACACAGGTTAGAGGATACATAAATAATTCTTGTACCAAATGTTTTGCAAGTAGAACACATTGTTTATTTGATGCAGAGGTGGGAAAAGCTCTGGTCACACTTTTTGGTGACTGTTCCAGGTATATGGAAGAGCCCATCTGCTGTACCAGATGCCCAGTTGTTGATTGGGCAACAAAAGTGTGGGAGGCAAAAACAGCTCTTTTCAAAAAGACCACCAGGAAAGAGGCCAAGATAATTGTGCCAGTCCTATTTCTAACCTCCATCAATAGCTAGCTTCACAATCACATTGAGTTTCCTAAGTTAATAAGAAAGCTTCCATAAATGTGTGTCTGGGGAAATGACTAAACTGTATTTTGTAGTTTAAAATATAAACAAGCATAGAGGGGTTGTGATAAAAATGAAACCATAGGAAGTGTGTTCAGCAGATCTCTGTTTATGTTTGATGTGCATTTCTTTAAAAACAGCAGAACAATATCTAATACAAATACAATCATATTCTGAACTAGTGCTATTTTATGTAACTTAAATGTAATTTATATATTTCTAAGATCCAAATGTCTCATTTACCTTTGATTAATATGCAGATAGCGTCTTATACCAACTAGTTAATGAATTAATTTTATTTTAGATTACTATTTCTTCAAACACATGGCATGAGTTCTGAAAGACAATTATATAACCATTACACTAAATTTATGCTGTACTTTCCTCTCGACATAGACTTGTCAGTATCATAACATTCAACAATCAAGGTTTAATATTTTAATTTGACAACACAATAATCTGTTATTTATGAAGTATCTTTCCATGTTCATCAGCTTTCAGTTTTTCCCTATCTTTGATATTATTTCTTTTTCTCAGATTGTTTTTCTTCTCCTCATCCCTCTTTGTCTCTCTTTTGCACAGATACACACATAGATGCATAGTTATTTTATTATTATTTCTCTACAATAGATGAAGTAGTTGTTTTAATTACAGGATCTAACTAACTGATAATACTAGATACTTGAATTTTCCAGTATCATGACACTAGATGATTTTGAGTACTGTCAGTCTCACACATTAACACCAGTGTAAACTTTGCTGGTGTCCTTTTCTTTTCTTTCTTTTCTTTTACCTTCCCTTCTCTTCCCTTCCCCTTCCCTTCCTTTCCTTACCCTTCCTTCCCTCCCCTCCCTCCCCTTTCCCTCCCTTCCTCTCCTCTTTTTTCTTTGCCAATGAGGAAAGTTAAGCCAACAAAGTTTCAGTGATGGGCAACAATCTGCTACAAATCTGCCAGACCCTAAGACATGCATTGTCACATGTCTCTGAACTTTCTTGTCTATGAAATGAGTGACTTAAGAAAAAATGAAATAGAAACAATATTTCTGCTCTACAACCTGGAAAAAGATAGAAGTATCTCTCTGTTGTGTGCTTGTTCAATTCTCCTAATACCCAGGGGCACATTTGAAATGGTCAAGGACATAAAGAGCATTGAGGGTTTTCTGTTTTATTTTTTTTTTTATTTTTGGCTTTTCGAGGTAGGGTTTTGCTCTAGCCCAGGCTGACCTAGATTCACTATGTAGTCTCAGGGTGGCCACAAACTCACAGTGATCCTCCTACCTCTGCCTCCCAAGTACTGGGATTAAAGGCTTGTGCCACCATGGATGCCAGGCTCAACACTGAGTTTTTAGCAGTGACATCTAGTGAGTACAACATGGCCATAGGGGAGTCATTTGTGGCTTACTGAGATGGAATACAGTAGGAGAATTGCATCTGTATATAAGACAATTATAAAAGAGAAGATACTAGAAATATAAGATATTAGAAAATACTGGCTTCATCCTGCCAAACAACTTAAGCACTGTATATTTTGTATATAAGAACAAGTGTTTCCAGACTCAGGAAAAATTCTTAGCTACCTTGACTTCTCATGAAAGAAAAATTAAGCAATTCTTTAAATTAAATAGAAAGAGTAGGAAGTATAAATATTAAACATATTCATTTATTGTACATTTTCAATATTTTACTTTTAACTAGCTGAACTTCACTTGTGACTTCCTGTACTGAAATTGCTTTGATAAGAATATTTCTTAATCATAAAGTTTTATTTCAAAACAAGTTTGAGAGAGGCAGAAACATGTCAGGTTATTGTAGTTTTGAACATAAAGTATACTATTAAATAACATCTTGACCATGGATAATAAGCTTGTGTGAGGCATTTTCTATATTTATAAAAGGGATAGGATAATTATAGACTTACTGGGAATTATGGAAAGTTAAATATGGCAATATCTGAAAATATTGTATGTAAAATATGATGTAGTATGGATGATATTGTTTGTAAAATATGATGTAATATGAATATGCTGTAACTGACATGGCAGTTAGAGTTTTTATAAGTTATGGACATAGAACTGACTCTAGACCACATTCTTGGATTCATTTTTGTCAACAGAATTACACAAAATTGTTAACATTGTTCTCATGTGGAAGTTAGTTCCTCAGTCAGACTGTGAATGTACCTTTCTGCTTCGTATTATGCTAAGATTCACCTGTAGAAAGGATAGTAAGAAGACACCGAGAATAAGCATGCATTTTCAAGCTCCTATGTGAGGCTAATACACACAAGTTGGCCCTTACTGAGAAGACTGCAGACTATTGCTAGTGGCAAGGTAGACACATAATAGAAGGTTCTCTCTGACTATCCAACCCAGTGAGTGTTTTCAATTATGAAAACTCCACTCTCTCCTAAGCAATGTACAAACCTTTACATAAGAGAATTGATGAGGCTGCAAATTCAACTTGCTATAATTTTGTAACCCACTCAATTAAAATTTGTGACTGATTTTAATTAAGGTTAGCCCTGTGGCTATAAGGAATTAAGGGTTTTTTTTAACTTGTCATAGAACTTCTACAGCAATCTTACTCTAATTTGAATTAAGAATTTAAAGAGCTGAGCTTGTGTTTTTTTCTTGTAAGTAATCCAGTACAATCCTTGGGGTCACTCTGACTTTAGTTAACATCTGAATGGGGTTACCTGGTGACCAAAGAGCTTGCTTCATTCCCATGAAATATAGGCGGCAATGTAATTAATCATAATAGCAACACATGATGATTCATAGCATGTCATTCACCATTTGAAGGCATCTTAGAACAATGTTACTGATTAAAGACATGACCAAACATATTTAAAACATGTATTTCTCTCATTTTTCTCTTCTCCCTCTATTCCTTCCTTCTCTCATCCTTCCCTCTTCCTTCCTTTCTTTTTCTTACTTTCTTCTTTTCCTCATTCTTCTCTCTACTCTTAGACTAAGGCCTTTCCCAGCCATAGCAGTCTAATGAGGAGGTTCATGCACCATTAGTTATTTTAACAAAAAATAAATTAACCTGCAAATTTTAAAGTATAGTTTGACAATATAAAGTTACAAGAGAGCCTTGAAGCATCATAGGTGACAACTATAAGAAAAATCTAGGAAATTTAGGCTTAACAACAAAGGGAAGAGCTTGGAGTCATGCAAAATTAGAAGCATGAATGAGGGCCTCTCCAGAGATGACGTTCACACATAAGGAGATGAGGTCCAGTGCTGGGACCCTGAGGGACTCATGAACATGACTCTAGGAATGCAAGAAAATCTGTTAACTGAGACCTGGTGCTGATTCTTGGCCTATTTGCACTTCTACGATAAAGAAGCTTTCCTGGAGTCACAACACCACAGGACAAAAGGTCAGAAGAACATTTGCAAGAAGCAGGAGCTGTATGAATGATCTAGCTACTGCTAACTTTTCCTTCCCTTTCTGAACATCCAATGCAGAGTCTAGTAGGGGTGTACTTCTCAAAATAACAGTACACTTTGCTAAGTCCCTGACACAGGCTGGTATAAAAATCATGATTTAAAATCTAGATAAAATAATATAACTGATAGAGGGAATTTGAATTCTCATGTGAAAACCTGACATGTACATATGTTGTATACTGAACAGAAGTAATGCATATATCTCTACTGTTATTAAGACATGTTAAATCAGCTGTCTGATTTAGCAGGTTTTGGAGCATTATTATTTTTAAAAATTTTTTGTTTATTTTTATTTATTTATTTGAGAGTGACAGAGAGAGAAAGAGGCAGAGAGAGGGAGAGAGAGAATGGATGCACCAGGGCCTCCAGCCACTGCAAATGAACTCCAGACTTGTGAGCCCCCTTGTGCTGCTGGCTAATGTGGGTCCTGGAGAATCGAGCCTCGAACTGCGGTCCTTAGGCTTCACAGGAAAGTGCTTAGCCACTAAGCCATTTCTCCAGCCCACATTATTATTTTTAATTAGAAGATATATAACTAGATAATTTATCCCATAAAGTATGAAATTAAGTATAAGGAGCTTCAGTATAAATATGACAATGTTAAGAAGTTACATTTCCTTTTTTCATAAGCTATATGAGGTTGTAAAATACTTGAAAAACAATATTCTGATATACTAATGATGATACAAGGACACATAGCAAACCTCTCTGTATCCATTTTTATATCAATCTACATGTTTTTGCTTTTGAAATCTTCCAAACATAGTTGCCTTTTGGTAGAGGTTGAGGTCATATAATGCTTTCTTTTGCTGTTTGTAAAATGTCCTTACATATATAAGAATATATCTCAGTAATAGGGTAGTTAGCTAACATGCATGAGAATCTAGGGTCAATCTCCAGTACCAAAAAAACCAGAAATGGTTGACTCAAATCCTGTACATGTGGCTCATATGCAAATACCTTCAATACTTCTTTTCTTCCAGTGGAATAAACACTAGTGTGAGATTGTTATTCCAATAACAATAGCTAGTATTGCCTGTGTTTCTTGGATTCCTGATCCATGTAACACTTTTAGCCTTATTCAGGCCTAATTCCTTTCCTTTTGCTTTGCTGCCTATATATTAAGAACTTAATATACATTTCAGAATATAATATTGTGGTAATAATTTCTCTCAGTTACCTTTGCCCCAATTCAAGCCTTTTCTCTTTCCATAGTGTTTGCAAACACAAGAGAAAATATTAGGTGAACCCCTTCCTTGAGATTCTCTCTAAAAATTTAAAGTTGTGTGGGTGACTATTGAAGGAGAGGATTGATAAGAACCAGAGAAAGCCATAAGCACAAAGGCTCCTTGTTTTGCTAAGTGCTCTGTGCTCACAGGCTGGTTCTAGAGCTACACAGCCTTTCATTGAGTCTGTAGACAGCCGTTGTAACAGAGCCTGGGCTTTGAAAAAAAAGAAAAGAAAAACACCTCAATGTAAGCCAGGGGTTAACAAGTGATGCAGGAGAAAAGATTTTTTCTTACATGACCAAGTCTACCAAGGATAATGAAGATACTAATAGTTTTTTATTAAAAGGAAAACAAAAGAAAATATTGTTATTAGATAAGTACATATAAACTAAAACTTTCAGATTATAAAAGATAACAGTTTTCATAATTAAGCATAGTAAAACACTAGGGTTTGTAACATGAAACTTTCAGAAATACATTGTTATGTAGGTCTCAGTTTTACCATTTCCCAAGTTCACAATTTCTTTGTGAAGATTCAAGTTTCCATCTGGATTCTTATCCTTTCTCCCTCAAGAAGTCTTTTAATGGTTTATCTATTACCAATGAATTTTTGTGCCTTTTGTCAAAAAGTTTTTTTGTCACTTTCATTTTGTTAAAGTATTTTCAGTTGTTAGAGAACTCAGGCTGATAGCTTCTTTTCTTCTTTTTTCCCCTCATTCAATGCTTTCAATAAGTAATTCTTTGGCTTCTGACTTGCTTAGTTCCTGAGAAGTCTACTGTCATTCCTGTCTTTATTCTTCTGTCTGTAACGTTTCTGTCTTTGTCTGTCTTGTCTTGCTATAACCCAGTACTACAGACTCGGCCTTTTATAAAGAAGGGAAATTCGTTTTCTCACAATTGAGGAGGGCAGGAAGCCCAAGCTCAAAGCAGCTGGTATGTGGTAAATGCATTCTTGCTATTTCCTCACAGGACAGTTGGGAGGCAACAGGACACAAAAGGATGGGTTATGTATCCTGACCTCGTAGAAGAGCAAGGACAAGTGAATCCATTAGCTCTGCCCTCATTGTAACTGCCCATGAAGGCAAATCAGGATGGAACACCTCCCAGTGGGATACATCTCTCAACATTTGTATTGGAAATTAAATTCCTAGCATGTGGATTTTAGAAAGGATAAAAAACATTCTGACCATATCATGGTTATTATCCTTTTGTTTCTGCTGGTTGCACGTAGAATTTCTCCATTTTCAACCTCCTCCTGCCTCCCTTACTTCTCTCTCTCTCTCTCTTTCTCTCTCTTTCTATCTTCCTCTCTCTGTTTGTTCCGCCCCTCTTACTTCTGTGTATTACCTACCAGTATGTATCTAGCAATTTCCTTACTTAGGATATTTGGTGTTAGATACTTGCTATTTTTAGTATTATAGAAATTTTAAGGCACTCTTATTTAATTTTTCACACTTTTTTTATTCTGTTGTTTACACTTGTTTATCTGAGACGTAGTGTACATTATACTGCTTGGTATAGCCCTGTAACTCTTGGCTGCTCTGTTTTATTCTATAATTTTCACTTTCTTTTTTTTTTAATTATTTATGTATTTATTTGAGAGCGACAGATACAGAGAGAAAGACAGATAGAGGGATAGAGAGAGAATGGGTGCGCCAGGGCTTCCAGCCTCTGCAAACAAACTCCAGACATGTGTGCCCCCTTGTGCATCTGGCTAACGTGGGACCTGGGGAACCGAGCCTCGAACTGGGGCCCTTAGGCTTCACAGGCAAGCACTTAACTGCTAAGCCATCTCTCCAGCCCTCACTTTCTTTTATTTCCCATGCTCTCTCTAAACTATTTCAATAGTTGTAACAAACTCAGCTCTGCCTTATAGTCTGTATTTTTGTAGAGAGAGGGGAATGCCCTGTTTGTACAATTGTCTATCATCTTTAGCATTGTTTGTCATAAAAATTAATTTGTTGAAAAATTTCTGATTAATCTCTTTTTTTGGTTCTCAAGATTTATTTTTTATTTGTCACAGTTGTTATCACATTTATTTATCTGTCTCATAATGTTTTACTGATTTCTGGCCATTGGTGGTAGAATAATATGAGGTATTGGAAATGAGCATGACTTTTACTTTACCTGGGTATCAAGTGTGGGTGGTGAAGTCATTATGTCAGAGGTGAGATTTAGTAAGTTCATTGTGTCACTAGCACTGGTCTACTACTAGCTTTGTGTTAAGGTGTTAATAATTATGCCTTTTTTTTCTGTGTATTAATACTCTATTCCAAGCATTGCTGTATCATAGAGTCTCTTGCATTCTACTGCTTTCACATACATTATATAATAATGTTGCTTCATGCTTAACACTTGCTGGGCTGATAGTAAGGTGTGGGGCTATTATTTCTCTTCTTGGCTGCAGTCTCATTATTAAACAGATCTTTTAATAGAGCACATGTTCATCCATGTTCATTGATGTATGCTGGATGCAGCATTCTGATAGAAGACTGTGGTGGTTCACATGTTCATCCATGTTCATTGATGTATGCTGGATACAGCATTCTGATAGAAGACTTGGTGGTTGCAATGTACAGTTATCCAACCCCTAGTCTCATATGTATGATTATGTTTTCCCAGAAAAGGGCTGTTTTGGAAGGATATGTATTGTGTACAATGTGAAACTGCTGGAGAAAGGAATCGGGGTTACTAGGAGAGACCCACATACTGTTCCTTTCTGCTTTTTGAGTGTGATACAATGTGACTCTGGCCTCCTGTTCCAGACTGCCATTCTTTCTTTGCCATAATGGACTCTACCATCTGGTACCATATGCCATAACAAACCCTTTCCTGCTCTAAGTTGCTTCCTGACATGCAATTGTTCACAGCAACAAAAAAGTAACTGATATAGGGGCCTATGGTGATAGTGGTACAGGTGCATAGCTTTCTGCCAGGTGTTTTCTTCTTTTAGCATTATGTCAATTATGAATTATGCTCTGTATGTTCTGAGAGTGCACTCCGGAATTCTTATATTAAATTCCATCCTACCAAGGTGATAGTTTTAGGAGGAGAAATCTGGATTAATGCTCAAGGGTATAATTATGAAGAAATAATTATGAGAAAGAGCCCAGGGAACTCACCTCTCTCCTGTGCAAAACACAAGTCAGCATACTTTCTAAAACAGAAATTACCCCCTCCCTGAAATCTCCAGAACTGTGATAAATAAAGTTCTGTTGCCTATGGGCTACATGAAGTATTGTATATTGTTACAACAACATGATTGGACTAAGACATACTTAAGTGATGACAAGGTGCATGCCTATCACTTAGCTTTAGGTGTTAGCTGGGCTTATGTGAAAGATATAGACAGTAGTGTGATTTTCTGTGCTGCTACCATCTGCTCATTCCTTTGATATCACTGCAATAGCCATACCATCAGAGTTTTCCCTCTAGTAACCCATCTTACATACCAGCTTTCTTGAAGACAGCTATTAGAGGCCAATGGAAAACTGAATGTAAAATTCTCTTTTGTATGGCTCTATCCTAGAAGTTCTCACTAAACACATGACTCACACTGAATTTCTATCAATTAATTAAAATTTTACCTTGCTTCCCCCCCCCCTCCCCCGCACATTGTTGGGCCTTGAGAGGCCCAGATGTGAGGCCTAGTGGAACTTCCTGAGCCTAGCTAAAGTGTGGCGACCTGCCTCTGGCCAGCTATGACTCAGCAGGATGCCTAATGGCCTCAGGCCTGCTACTTCCACTTAGGAAGCTGGAGTTCTCTCACGTGTGCTTAGAGCCAATCATCTCAAAAGTCGTGGTATGCTATTGGCCCTTATACCTCATCCCATCCTAAGATTCCCACTCTTGTTCTCAATGCTATATAAGCACCTGCCTGTTACAATGAAGTGAGTTCCCGCTTCCACAAGACTCCAGGCTTGGTGGTGTGTTCCTGGCTGTCGACACTCATCCTCCTCCTCAACCCCTTGGGAGGAAACAGTGGGCCTGGTCCTCCCTCAGCACTACCTGCTGGGGGAGCCCAGCACCACGTGTATGGATTCTAGTCCCCCTTTGAGCATTTTCTGGCTGATCTACCTCTTCCTGGAAGAGTTTCTTCCTCCTTGAATTCCCAGACAATTCATTGTATGGTGACTACAATTCTCTGATGTGCTTATGGAAAATTATGACTTTTGTATTTTATCCAGATTTTTCTCATTAAAGCCTTTCTAGTTTTTTCCCCTAGAGAATTCTACAAGCCAGGCAAAAACTGGACTTTCCACAGATTAATGTTTAAGAGTATTGACCTTGCTACTGATTAAACTCACTCAAGTTAGTTATAATCCAGTAACATACTGGCATCAAGGGATATGCTGATCTCTGTTATATAACCCAAGCATATTTTATATAATTAACCTTTCCTTTCACAATTTGCATATAGCTATCTATATCTATATCTTAAGTCAAAATGTTACAATAAAATCACATTTTACTTGACTTTAAATGTTCCCTATTTCTACAAGCTCTTTAAATTTTCAGCTGACTTTAGCTATATCTATGAGAGTGGATATCAAACAAAATATTCAGTGATAGAGATGAATTGTGTTGCTTGTAGGAGACAGGTTTTTTTTTAAAATTTCCTATGATCCTTTGCTCAATATATGGCTCTGAAAAGCAGCTAGGTTTAATTAATACATTGTGACTTAAGCTCCAGTTATGGACCATTTTGTTACAGGACTGTGTCAGTAACTTTATTTTTATTGGGACCAGGCACCCATTTATAAGCAACTTATTGGAGGAAAGGATTTATTTTGACTTACATTTTTAAATGTAAGTGTGCATCATAGCCAGGGAAAGCATTATAGGAGCAAACATCAGATATCACATATTTACATCAGCAAGGGGGAAGAAAAGAGTGAGAAATTCCACCAGTGATTGTGGGCAGGGCTGGACTGTAGTATTTCAAGGCCTGCCCACTGTGATATAGTTAATTCAGCAAGTTTATACTCCTTAGAGGTTCCACAACCTTCAAAGCAGTGCCACAAACAGAGGATTAAATATATTCAAACACAAGAGTCTATGGGGGATATTTTACATTCAAACAGCGGCTAAGCAAGGTTTCTCAAAGCTTTTCTATTAAAGTGGAGAACTACGAAGAATACTTAAGATAATAATGCAAGGCGTAGCTTAGAAACATTTAGGATTCATATGTCAAACATTTTATGTATATTATCTGTTTAAATACTCTGAAAAACCTATTAGGAGGTACTACTAATAAAAGACATAATAGATATTTCTGTAACTGACTGCAGTGCCTAAATAATAAACTTTGCAGGTACTTTCTCCCAGTTGCTCATATCCAGATGCCCATGGTCTGGTTCTCATAGGCATCCATATGAATGTCCCATACACATCTGTTTCTTCTAAGATTTCAAGTTTCTGTACCTATCCATAAACATAGAAAGTCTGTAGTACTTTGAACGTATGTCCCCCATAGACTCAGATGTTTTATGAATGCTTATAACTTGGGTCTCCAGCCACCTGTCTATAGGAGGTATCATTGGGGTGGATCCTGCAGTCCAGACATAAGGTGTTACTTGGGGTTGGATCTGAATTCCAACTAAAAGCTGTAAGAGAGCAATGTTAGCTCGGTGGTCTCTGCTGCTTGCTGATTTTTAGTGTGCATGTTGGATGCATATGTTTTGCTTTATGAAGTTTTTCTGCTCTGCTTGGATCTATAAAAGGGATCCAGTTTCTTTTGTCACTGATGGAATTTCTCCCTGGACTTTTAAGCTTGAAATAAACTTGAAATAAACACCTTCCTTATGTAAACTGTGACTGGTTTGGATGTTCATCCCAATAACATGAAGATCTACAACAAACTCTGACTGTCCATTAGTTCTCAAATATTTCACTGCCTTTTTCGTCATTGACAGACTATTTTCAGTATTATTCTGTGACATATTCATAGTTTATATATATTTATTTTTAAATTTTATTTATGTACTTAAGAGAGAGAGAGGGAAGGGGGGGGAGAGAGAGAGAATGAACACACCAGGGCCTCTGGTCATAGCAAACTCCAGACACATGTACCACCTTGTGAAACTGGCTTTATGTGGGTATTGGAGAATTGAACCTGGGTTGTTTGGCTTTGTAGCAAGTGCTTTAACCACTAAGCCATCTCTGTAGTCCCATACTTTTTATTTTATGGGTGGAAAGTAGATGTTGACATTGAGTGTTTTCCTTATTGGTTCTCCAAATTATTTACTGAGGTTCTGTCTGTCACTTTAAACTAAAGTTCACAGACTCTGCTGGTCTAGCCAATCAGCTTGTCCTCAGGATTCCCTGACTCTCCCTTTCCAGTGCTAATGTTACAGATGAGTCACCATGCCTACCCACATGTAAGTAGGTGCTAGATTCTGAACTCCAGTCCTTATGCTGATACAGAAATCACTTTAAATGATCTCTGAAGCCCTACCTGTAGATATGACTAATAAGTATGTTTTCATAGCAGGACTTGTGCAAGCATTCAGCCTGGCTCATGCAACAGAGATATATTTATATTTTAATTTCCACTGCATTTCAAAATAGTGGTTTTACAATTGGTTTGTAAGTTTAAAAGTTTTATATCCAGAAGTATATATATTGTTTTCATTGAAAATTTCTTTCCATATAGAAGTTTATCATGTGAGTTCAATTCTTTTTTACTTATAAAGAGTAATGTGCATTCATAAACTGACAGCTAATATTTCTAACATACTCCTCTGTCTATCCTAGAGCAGATCACATATATCAAAGTTACCTTCTACACACAAACAGCTATTGCAAAACTAACATTTTTAATTCTTATAACTTTTATAAAAGCCATTTCTAAAATGAAAAAAAGAAAAGGAAATATTGTTGGTAATTTAGAATCAAAGAACAGGTTTTTAAATTAGAAACAAAGAACAAGTTTTTATTTTATATCAAACTAAATGCACAAACGATGTGTAAATTAGGCATTGCACTTGCACTTGAAGGTTGTTTTATTTATACCTCTATTGTAAAAATTCACTTTACAAAAGAAAAAAATATTGTTAGAGAAGTCTTACCATCCCAATTGACTGATGTATAAAAAGATGTTAGACTGACCTTCAACTATAAGCAAGCTATTCAGTATCAATCAGCTAAGAACCTAGTTTTGATGTTTATTGGATTTATTCCAGGTACAAGATGAAAATTTATATTCATTTGTCTGAAGAAATTTCAGAGTAAGTGAAAAAGACAAGACTTCAAATTTTTAGGTTCAATTCTAATAAATTATTGGCCAGTAGAATTATAGATTTGATTGTAATGTTTTACACTGCCAAATTGAAGATATAAAATCCATGAATTGTATATGACATAATGTACTTGAAAACACTATAAGGAAATTACTATAAGAAGTAAATTATTTTATGCCCATTGTTTGACACAGACAGGACCCTGGGTTAAGGCAGGCCTAAGCTATCAGACACAACTAGGGCCCCAGGGGACCAAGAGGTCATAGCAGCCTGAAACTGGGATCAATCTCAGGTCAGGATTGGAAGGAAGGCTCCTCCCTCCATTCTTGGTGGTTGCAGTGATCCTGAACACCAGGGCAAATCTCAGGCCCCAAGTCTGGCAGGAAGTAAGGCCTCTCCGCCCCTCCCAGCCTTGGGCACCTGGATGTCTTGATAAGACTTAGGCTTGCTCATAGCCCTGTGACCTTTGGCCAGTTGCCTAGGAAACACCTTATATGGTACCAGCCAGCCAACTTCACACAGCTCAAACCTTGTAACCTGTACCCTATACTTCTTCTCACCACTACATGGATCACCTGACTTTCTCCCTACATGTGGGAATGAACAGCCCTATATACCAACTAGGCATCAGCAAGTAACCCTTGAACCCACCAATCCCCTTAGGATCCTCTCCCACTCTCTCAACTGCTTATAAAATCTCAGTCCCCTGACAAATAAACAAGCTGTTCTCTGAAGCTGTCTCCAAGGTGTTTTCACTGTGGCACTTACAGCCACTCAAGACCCTGCTCCACAGGAACCAGAGACCCACAGCCTACCGACAGGTTTTCCCTTAATATTTAATCTTTTCCCCTATTTTTTTTGCAATTTTGCTTACCATTAATTGCTATTATTTATAACAATGTCATTGAAGTTGAACCTGAAGTATTGAAAGCCTCCTTCCATTTTCTTTATCTGGTCCATATTCTTCAAATTATTTTATGTCTCTTAAAATGTTATTTCCTAAAAATAAATTAATAGAAAGAAATTTATCATTGATATTCTAATAAGTCTTACCTCCTAACACATATTCAAAATAATGCTCCTTCAGATGAAAGTGAGAAGTTAAAAAAGAAAAAAAACCCATAAAATTGATAAATCAATTTTGCCAAAATTAAGTTTACATGTAAATAAATGTTATATGTTAAGTTTCTGAAAGAATAAGTATGACCTAATGCAAACTTACAGATCAGAAGATTTTCCTTTGATTCTTACCCACGCAGGACAAACATGCTTTCTGTGTGAGCTTAATTAAATAAATGTAGCCACCCACATATACATGTTATGTACTGATACTAACATATTGGCATTAGGGTTCCATCTTTGCTCTGTTTCACCTCAAAATGCATAAACCTGACACCCAAGATGAATATGCATCTAAGTCATTATAGTCTTTCAAGAAAATATCAGCGTGGAAGCTTACTCATTATGAAATTCTTGTATAACATTTTTATGTATTGATGAGAGAGAAAGAATGAATGGGTGTGCTAGAACCTCTAGCTGCTGCAAATAAACTCTCCATGCCTATGCCACTTTGTGGATCTGGCTTTATGTGGGTAGCAAGTATTGTGTATGCAAGCACCTTAACCACTGAGAAATATCTCCAAACCTCCCTATAAAATTCTTTAAAATTTTTTTGTCTATTTTATTTATTTATTTGAGAGCTACAGAGAGAGAGAGAGAAAGAGGCAGAGAGAGAGAGAGAGAGAGAGAGAGAGTGAGTGAATGGGCACACCAGGGCCTCCAGCCACTGAAAACAAACTTCAGACCTGTGCGCCCCATTGTGCATCTGGCTAATGTGGATCCTGGGGAAATTGAGCCTCGAACTGGGGTCCTTAGGCTTCACAGGCATGCGCTTAACCACTAAGCCATATCTTCAGCCCTCTATAAAATTCTTAATATCCCCCACTCTTCTTTATTCTTCTTCCTTCAAGTGATTGCCAATCATGCTAATCAGGGGTGTCTTCCCCCTCTCCTTCTCCTTCTCCAACTCTTCTTCCTCCTCTCTGTATCTTTCCTGTTTAGTCTTTTCCATATCCTCATTAACATTCATGTTATCAATAGTTAATATAGAAATTTTAGTTTTCCCCTATAACTCTTTACCTATTGTTCAACAAATTAGTTACAAGAGAAAGTAGTTACCATATATATATATATATATATATATATATATATATATATATATATATTTTTTTTTACTAAGGGGATCCAAATGGGAAAGAGGGATATTGACTAGGTTGTGAATGTGTACTCATTTTTCTTCTCTGGATATATTTGCATAAACATCCATGCTGAAACATATATTTATGTCTGTATATTCTAGCATTAATCTTAATATGGAAACTATGTATTGTTCAAAGTATTATGGCAGGCAGAATGTGCCTTTGATACAATGGTGGCATGACTTACGGGGGAAATAACTTGCTCTCTGACTGAATTTGAAGCCCACTTCATGGGAAAGAATTCATGCTGCTTAGTCAAAACCTAGTGAAAAACCTATGGTCAAAAGATCACAAACCCTATTGAGGAAACTATTACTCATGTTTGTCTAAATGAATATGTTGTGCACATCAATTTGCCCTCTAAATATTTATGACTTATTTGTATATTAGTGTTGTTCTCACCTTTGGTTAAAAACATTTCTGCCTTGAAATTCATTGTGAGTAGTGGGGGAACTCAAAACATCAAAGTGCTCAACATAAGTGACTGTTGAGTGCTCTTTGCTGAATGTCATATCTCTCTCATTCTCTTTAAGGCTCAGTTTGTGAACTGGATAAGAGAAGGGAGAATGGAAGAGCTGGAAGAGGGGGATGAGGATGAATGCTTTGAAATGCTATATTCTGGGCATGAAGTGGTCATTGCATTCATAAATTTACAGTTTCAGTCATTAACTGTACCAGACTTGCAAAATATTAGGCCAATGGTGTGTGTGTGGGGGGGTACAATATAAAACAAAAGTATCAAAATATAAGAGAATAGTGAAAAAGTAGGAAGGAGTTAGTTAAAGTGGAACATGAGAGGAAACAAGAGTAGAAAATTCGAGGTTATTATGATCAAAATACCTTATGTAGGTCTGGAGGGATGGATTATCAGTTAAGACATTTGCCTGAAAAGCCAAAAGACCTAGGTTCAATTCCCAAGGACCCACGTTATCCAGATGCATCTGGAGTTCGTTTGCAGTGACTGAAGGCTCTGGTACACCCAACATCTATTCTCTGTCTTTCTCTCTTTCTCACTATTCCTCTGTCAAATAAATAAATAAAATATTTTAAAAATACCTTATGCACATATATGACAATTATTAATAAAAAATATTATGGCCAAATAGTCCTGTGCATATACATTGAGTACTATTGCTAGTAGTATAATATGTCATGATCCTTAGACTAGAATGGAAAATCATACAATGAGAGCAAACATGGAAATTATAGATTTGGTTTTTATTAATTTTTTATATGAAAACAAGATTAAATATTTACCCACTTAGTTGCAAATGATGTCCACATATTACCTTAAGCACTGGATGGTTTCTTGATACAGTAGGTGCATTTCAAACATTTGCAGAAGTTTGCTTGAATATATATATGTTTACATGTTTGTAAAGGCCAGCAAATTTCCTCTATAAGTCCATATATATGCACACATTTCTTAGGATTTCCTAACAATAAATATGTTAATACATTTCAGTTTTCACTTGAAATGCTATATCTTTATGAGAACTAGATACACAAACACATTCTTGTAAATATGAGTCACAAGCATAGCACTTTATAAGATCGTATAATATAATGAGACATGAAACTCACCACACAAGTCAGCTCAGCTCTTGTGTCAGAGGACCTTGGTTTTATTCTTATCTTACCTCTTTTAAGCTGTGTAAGTTTTGTCACATCACTTATCTCCTCTGTGATTCTAGTTCATGTAAACTGTGGAAGAATAATGCCTGTGTCTTACTGTCATAAATGTTATGGGAGAGCTCACTTCTGAATTGTTCAGAACAGAGACAGACACAAGGCATAAAACTCCTGAACATGAACAGCGACTACTAATACACTCCATATCAATTGGATTATAATCCTGATTATGCAAGCATGGTCTCTTTGTTTTTAGAAAACTCCCTGAGATTTTGTAGAAATCATTTTGGTAAGGACATTATTCCTTTGTGTATGGAGGACCTCATTTTTGCTATAAGTTGTATGTGCTGGAAGTAAACTTGCTGACTACAGTCATCCAGGTCTTGGGAAGTACAGTACCAGCATAATTAATGTTGTATTTCTCAGATTCATATAAGGTTCACAAAGTTTTCGCTTTTCTCTTAGGAAATAAATAATAAAGCACTTTACCCAAATAGCTTTTATTAACAGGAAGAAAAGTGAAATGCTCAAAGTAGAAAGCTATGTCTATGTCGTGGCCTGAAAGCCCTAGTGCACCATAGACACCAAATGCCAGCAGGGGTCAGGACTCCTGTGCTCTCAGCATGGCAGCAGAGCAGTGAACAGTGGAGGTTTCTCCATTCTGCCTGTCTGCCGTTGTCAGGCAGGCTTATGTGGAGCTTACCATAAATGCAGCAAGGCTATTATTAACACATTAGTTTGAGTCCAGAGAACTGAGATTGCTTACTTTCATTATTTATAAAGTGAAGGCCTTGCATCAGCTTAGCAAGCAAGGGCATTGGTTAGGGACTATTAGTAAAGAAGAATAGTCCTTCAGTCCACCATCTTTTCCAGACTCTTGTGTAGTGACTGTAAAGGGGAAAATTTGCATTGAGTATTTAATGTGGGTTACTCTCTCTTTCTGTTCTGAGCTATACTTTCTACCTAAAGAAACATACTATTACTGAATATCAATAAGCCTACATCAAAGAACATTCATTTTATAATCACATTATTATAGCAGATTACCCTTTTGATTCTGACTTACTTAATACCCATGGCAGCAGGAAATCTCAGAGTTGCCATTTCAATAATGTTGAAATTGAAATTTAGGGAGGTAAAGTAACTCACCCCAACTCCTTGGGGACACTGATGTCCCTAATAGACCATATATTTCTTTCCTTCTTAGATTTAATTTTATCAAAACATAAAAGCTGTACCCATTAATGGGGTAATGTGATATTTTCTTACACATATGCATTGTGTAACTATGTTGTGGTTGCTTGAAGATAAAATATCCTTCATAGCTTCAGGTGTTTGTGAGTAAGCTTCCTACTTGATCTTCAGCTGGTGGAAGCTTTGGGAAGTAGAGCAGTGTTAGAAGAAGTGTGGAACCAGGTGTTGACCTTGGGCTTTATAATTAAGTTCTCATTAGCATATGAGCCCAATCTTACTGCTTCTTCCCTGCTGATATGATAAGCCCTGTCTTCTCGTCCACACTTTCCTTGTCATGATGAAACTTGCCCTAGAAACTATAACTTAAAGTGAACCCTTTTCTTCCATAAGCTGCTTCTGATCAGATGTTGTGTACCAGCAATGAGCAGGTAACTACAACATATTTCCTTGAATGTTTATAATTTTATGCAAATGCCTTTTTAGGTTTCCAAAAGGAACTGTATGTGATTGTTATCTATAATAATCCTACTATGTAAATATCAACCAGAACTTCGTACTCCTACCTAACTTTAACTGAATACCCACATATCAAACTTTGCCCATCCTTTCCTGGCCACTATTCTCTCCAGACTGTTTACTGACATTCAGCCATCAATTTTGATGAAATTGTCTTTTCAACATTCAAAACAAGAGGGAAAGCATGTAGTACCTGTCTTTCTGTTTCTGCATCATTTCACTTAACATAATGATTCCCAGTTGTTTATTTAGTTACTTTTATTATTATTATTATTATTTAGTTTGTTTGTTTTTTGAGGTACAGTCTCACTCTGGCCCAGGTTGACCTGTAATTCACTATGTAGTCTCAGGGTGGCCTCAGACTCATGGTGATCCTCCTGCTTCTACCTCCTGAGTGCTGGGATTAAAGGCATGTGCCACCACGCCCAGCCCAGTTATTTATTTTTGAGATTTTTATTTTCATTCAGAAGAACTTTTGTTGACATTGGTTTTAGGCTGTCACATTTCTTTTATGTCTGGTTTCCAGAGTTTAGGGAAAGCATAGGAAAGTTTTGCTCACATAATATTCATTTTTAAAGTACAGTATCTAACTACTGTGTTTTGGTACTTTACTATGATCTGAGTGTGCTATCTTTAAATTCTGATGAGTGCTTATACATAAAACCTGGTGGTAATGTTGCTGCTTAGTGACAGTCATGCCCTTAATGCTTATGCAGGGCCTGAGTGAAGACTGAAGCATCTGTAGGTGTAGGGGTGACCTCAATGTGTCCAGCACCCACATTTCTCACTCCCCCTTCTTTCCCCAGTTAGTTTTGAGCCTGTCCATTTCATTCACAACTCCTAACTGTGAGAACAGAAGAGTTTCTTCATTCACTCATGATTCCATATTTGCAGAGAAACTACTGGCACTGTTGTAAATGCTACCAATTGTCAGACTGCTAGGATGCTGTTTTAAACTCCTGATCAAAGTTTTTGTCTCCTACTTTTCCCAGAAGTTTCGCAAGGGGAATAATGTGGCTGGATAATTGATTATTAAAACTGTGATATACTTATGACAAAAAATAGAAGTGCTAACATAACTTAGAAGTATTCATCATCACCAGGGAAAACTAAATGTGTGATCAGTCTACCATATGCAATTTTAACCACTCTTACTTTGTTATAAAGGAAGAAGCAAGAAATGAAAGAATCTTTTGTATAGCAGCCTCATATGGAAATAAATATCAATATACCTAACATTTTCTTTTGTTTTCTTAAATTATGGCTCTGATTATTGTTTTACCACCCCCTTAACTTGTTTGTTGAAATTCACATACATCTCTTCAAAATGCCAACCTTATGATTTGGACAAGGTATTGATTGTTGAGAAATTGTAGTTTGAAAGCCTGGCTGAATTAGCACCTTTACACTGAAGTACTAATGTGCTAGTGTTGACAAGCTGCTAAACCATAAAGAAAAGCAGCTGGAGAGATAGCTCATCTGTTAAAGATGTTTGCTTGGAAAACCTGATAGCCTGAGTTTAATTCCCCAGTAGCCATGTAAAGCCAGATACACAAAATGGTGCATGCATCTGGACTTTGTTTGCAGTGACAAGAGGGCCTAATGTGACCATTCTCACTCTGCTTTCAGATTAATAAATAAAAAAAAAAACATTTTTAAAAACATGAGGATAGGCAGTAGGATGAGTTCAGCTCTGGACTAGATTTCACTTAATTTGGGATTTGAAAGAATTTAAGATCATCTTCACGATCATTTTCATTTTGCTGATTAAATGCTGAATCTTAGAGAACTATGAGTAAGTTAATGAGGGTTACCTGCTGAAGATTAAAGAACTATAAGTATATTAAGGAGGGTTACCTGTTAAGTTATTTGCACAATTCTATAATACTGAATACCTGAGGATATGTTTGTACAAATGGAATCTATCATCAGGTTTTCATTTTCAAGGGAGGAATATTTTTTTCATCTGTGAAATTTTGCAAATAAAGCATATATGCTTTACATGGGTACAATCTTTTATTCTATTGACAACTAAAATATTTATCTTTTTAGAAACTTTCTTTTCCCTTCTATCACTTTATTGTGTTCTATCCTCACTCCTGAGACTTTTTTTTCCAGAGGTCCAGTAATTTGTTGGTATAGGGGAAAATTCAAATCAAAATGAAGGCTTGATTATTTCTGTTGGGAAAGACACCTCTTGTCTCTGTTGCATCTGCTTTAGAAACTTGTCATTGTGTCTCTCTGTGTGCTTTTGAAATGGATGCCAATCTTTTCAAAATCTTGATAAACCTTACTATATTTCTTTATGCTAATTTTTGTGTGTCCATAAACTGAAGAAAAAGAAATCAAGATATCAACAAAGATAATGTTCATATTTTCCTTGATATTAAAGAGGAAGATAATAGGAACTGAGGATATAATTCATTGGTGGAGTGCTTGTCTACCTTGCATTCAGCCCTGGGTTCCATTCCCACCAATGGAAAATAAATGAATAGAAAACACATAAATAGTAGGTGATTATCTTCTGGGGATACCTTCTCAAGATCTCTGCTTTGGTAGATGTTGAGTGTCCTCAGGGTCTGTCTTCTTCACCCTGGCACTGATTGTCAGGAACGCCATGGAAGCAGCATTCTTGCTTACCTCCCCAATTCCATTGTGTAGCTTGGCTGAAGTGTGAGGGGTAGGTTATCTCCTAGGTTGTTGCTACCTGATGAAAAAAGAAAAGCAGATTTCCTAATGATGAATGAAATCAGCACAGGTTAAATAGGATAAGCATTATTAATTTAGGGAGAATTTGATATATGTAGGCCCTTTTTTAGCCAAAGACTGGTGGGAGCTTGACATTGGAGAGCATAATCTTTGTCTCCATAGCATTCTAACCTTCCCACATCCAGATATGGGTTCCTACCCACTGAGCAGATCTCTTAGCCAATCAGAAAGCTATTGGTTATTCACTAGGGCTGTGTGCCACCATAGCACTTGTATACACATCTTGGCAAAGCATTCAGACTTCTTTTGATACATTTCACCTGTGTATAATTATTCCACAAATATCTATTACTTTTTCCTTTAATGTTCTTTCATTTAATGTTATAAATTAAATAATTTTTCATAATGTGATAAATAAAGTGAATTAATACCTTAGATTGTAGAACAAACAAATATGCAGTATAGGTGAAATCCCTCATATAAATAAGTCTATTAATTGTAGTTTTGGCTTAACCATCCAGCCCAATAAACCCATCATACCTCTCTTCATATGTCCCTCTTTCCTGAAATTCTAGAGTGACTTAAATATGTTTATTAATACTAACATAATCACTTGTGTGATTACTGTTGTTATTTAATTAAATACTTGCTAGATAAAATAAGAAAAAATATTTTATACGTTTGTCTAGGCATGTTTGACATGGCTTAGATAAAATAGTTTTCAATGAGTTTTTTGAAAGTCTAAGCTGATCACAAAAAGCAGTATACAACTGCTTTCCCAGTTTTAGCTTTGCTTAGCTCACATGCTGATTTCACCCTCTGAAGCTTGCCCAATGCCTCCTCATAACCCTATACTTTTTTATATTAATATAATTTAGAAGATTTGATGTATTGAAAGATAAAGAATAGAGAATGAGCCAGGCGTGGTGGCGCACGCCTTTAATCCCAGCACTCGGGAGGCAGAGGTAGGAGGATCACCGTGAGTTCAAGGCCACCCTGAGACTACAGAGTTAATTCCAGGTCAGCCTGGACCAGAGTGAGACCCTACCTTGAAAAAACAAAAAACAGACCAAAAAAAAAAAAAAAAAGAATAGAGAATGAGTTTCTATCTCAAAATGTTAAATAATGTCTATATGTGCAATTGTCTAAGATATGTTGTATGAGACAAAGTATATTTCCTTAGATATTGATGGGAAAGAAGAGCCAATTATTAGTATATACAAGAAAATTAAAATCTAGTACTTAACTTATACAAGTGATGAGAACAAAAGAAAACAGATAGAGACTCACACAAACGAAAAGCAGGTGTGTCATCTTGGAGGGTACCTAACACAACTGTGAGGTCAGTCTCCATTCTCACCCTAGCAGGGCCATGTGGCAGGTTGCACAAGATGAAAACAACTTCATCATTTTTCCTTGAATGAATTGCTAGTCCTTACAATACTCACAAATCAATATAAGTTTCAAGTGCATTACAATGGCTTTTGTCATTTTTGTTGTGTCTAGAATGTAATATGTCTGTCAGGGCTTATGTGTTTAAATACTTGATCCCCAGATGGAGGTGCATTTTGGGAATGTTGCTCAATCTTTAGAATGTTTAGCAAGTCACTGTGAGTGGGCCTTAAGGTTTTATAGCCCAGCCTCACTTAAAATTTATTTTCTGCTCCTTGCCTGCCAATATGACCAGCCAGCCTTCCATCATGGACTCTATTCTCTTGAAATGTAAGCAAAAATAAATCCTTTTTTTTTTTCTTAATTTGACTCTGGTCAGGTATTTTGTCCCATCAATGAGAAAGTACCTAATAAAATTATCAATTAAAATGTTTAAATATCAAAAGTGAGTGCTAAAGCTCATCTAACTAAGCTGAATATAACTTAATATATTTTGTATTTAAATCAAAGTTTACATATTCCTTTATAATCTTGTAATTGTCTTATATCCTTATTTACACACATACATATGTACATACATACATACATACATACACAGTGTCACAGTCAGCATCAATTTCTGAGATGAACCTCCAGACCAGACACAGTTATAGGAGGAAGGGAAATTATTAGAAGCCTATAGATCCAGGGGAAGTTCCATAATGGTCAAAGAAGCTGGCCCCCTTTAAATAGATTCAGGCAGAGAAAGAAAACAACCACCACTAACACAAGAAGCACACACTCAGGAACCCCAGACAAAGCTCCAGCACTTTCCATATCTTTAGTTGGAAATTCCATATCTGCCCCCACACCTTAGAGCTGGACCCTAGGATATGCCCAAAGTGACACTGCATCCAGGCAAGTTACAAGCTTGAATAAAACTCTTGAATCTACTGGGGACATCCATTCAAACATATCTGACTTAAACATGTCTGATTTAAAACAAAATAAGTTAGCTAGAATGTATAATTTAATCACTCATGCTATGTATTTATCATGGTATTTATATCTTAATTTGGTAGCAGGTAGACAATATTCACTATATATCTTATTAGGAATTTTAATTAAAAGAACTCATGTCTACCTTGGATTAGAATAAAAAGAGATAATAGATGTATAGATGTTACTGAGAGATAATCTATATGAGGACTACTTGTTTAGCTTGATATCATAAACAGTACTACAAGTTTGTTTTGGTCAGCTTGTATATGGTAAAATAAGGTCTATTTACTTTTTTAAAGAATGTAACCCAGTATACAGCAGAAATGTGAGTTCAGAGATTTCAATTTATCACTCACAAAAAAGACCTACATAAGTGATGTAGAAAGCATATCCAATCAACACCTTCCTATACAAATACTGACACAGTTTAATGGTTAATGTAAATGTTCACAAATGTGTTACAAAGTACATAATGCCATTTAAATACACTTGTTTAAAGTTAGTGTATCTTTTTGCCCTAATCTCTTTGTCTGATTGGATACTAAAGACATAATTTTAAGAGAAGAAGCACAACATTAAATTTTTGTATGAAATATGATATATTTTTATTGGAAACTAACAAACTTAACAAAAATAATTTACACATCTAAAGCATACAGGTGAGTTTGCTGGAGCTAAGGAACAATTCACACAGGTAAAGTTTTCCATTATCTAATGGATAAAAAGAAATTATGGACATATGTCTTTACATTCCATATATCTTCATTCTTACACTTCACTATTTCTATTGATTTTGCAAGTGCAAATATTGAGTAAAGATTTCTTACTCTGCAAAGTTTATCTGTGTGTGATTTGTATTATAGTCACCCAGTTGATCCTCCCTTGCTATTTGTTGCAGCTAGTGGCAGCAGTGTGATTGGTTTACAGAAGAAACAACCATCTGTAAGTCAAGTTATATGTGTAGGCTAGAATGTGTTATTGAGTAATTGGTCAGGAGTGTTCTGATTTACACTATTGGAAAACAAACATCATTTATTTTAGAAAAGGTTAAGGACTGTAATGAGGGATGCTTGAGACAGTTTTTTTTTTTTTTTTTTTTCAGTCCAGAGGAGAGGATAAAGAAAACAGTGAAGGAAAAGGTACTTGAGAATGGAGAAAGCATTGGTTGATTCCTTAGAAGTTATATGCTATTATGATGAATAAACACACATTAATCACTTGGTTAGCTCCTATTTCAAAAAAGTTGCTCAGCTAGTCTAGTCTACAGTGATGTGTTTCCTCACCTGGATTCTTCTAGGCTAGTGGTTCTCAAAGTTACTATGCTCTGATTGTCATCATTAGAGTCAGAGGGGTAGCCAGTAGAGATCACAGCTGGGATCCATGTTATACATAGTTTTCAGATACATTAAAGTGGAAGCCATTATTGGTGTTTGAACCAGCTCTTCAAGTGATCCCAATTCATGGTCAAGTTTGAACATGATGATAAGGCATTGACATAAGAAAATGAAGCATATGATAATTTATATCACATCATTATTAATTTTGAATTTTTTTGTACAAATTTTTATTTTCAGTTAAAGTAGGGACTCACTCTAGACTAGGCTGGCTTGGGTCTTACTCTGTAGTTCCAGGCAGGTCTTCAACTTGTGGAAATCCTCCTACTTCTGCCTTCCACGTGCTGGGATTAAAGGCATGTTATACCACACTTGGCATGTACAAGTTTTATAATCATATCTCTTTTGGTATGTATATATGTGTATTCATGTGTGTAATATGTATATCTGTATGTCACAGCGCATGTGTGGAGGTCAGAGGACAACTGTGAATGTTGGCCCTCACCTTGTTGGAAGAAAGGTGTTTCATTGTTCATGACTATTTTTGTCAGTTGGCCCAGGAAATTCTCTTTCAGTTTATCCCTCCCTTATTGACAGAAGTGTGCTGCAATTATAGATGCTATCTACACTATTTATCTTTTCCAGTGGTCCTAGGAATAGGAACCCAGACACTCATGCTTGAACGGCAACTGTCCCCAGCCTTACACTCATATTTAATTCCAGACATGTATACAAAAACTCGTGTTTGTGTGTGTGTGTGTGTGCGTGTGTGTGTGTGTGTGTGTGTGTGTATGTGTGTGTGTGTGTGTATATATATATATATATATGCAATGAATATATTAAAAATATCTTATTTTCCAAACCCTTAACTCTATGATAAGGTCTTCATGATTTTTTTCAAATATATCTGTTTCTATACCTACATATATGTATGTATGTATACATGTAAGAATATGAAATAAATATATAAAACATGGCTCATTTTCCAAACCCTTAACTCTAAGATAAGATCCTTCAATAATGAGTAATTGACAAAGTTATATTTATTTTCAGTGTGAGAGACTAATGGATTATATGTAAGGAAAATGTAAAACACTCTGGGAATTTAACTATTGATAATTGTTATGAAGTGGGATTTATTATGATATCCTTGCAGTAAATTTTTCTTGTGTAAAGGAACTAGAATGCAAAGTTTGAATACTCTCTAATATTAGTAGCATTTTTCCTAATGAACTATAAACATCTTATTTGTACATTTTATTACCAAAAAACATGAGAGAACAGTAACTTTCCATGTTTACAGTTTTTCCTCAGAAGGGTTAGGTACTATGACTATCCTGGATACCAACAATTTTTACAGGACAGTCCTGGATTCTCTTCTATCAATGTTTTTAGTCCCAAAGGACTTTTTCCATTGCCTTTTTCAGGTAAGCTTAAGTAATTTATCCTTAAGTACCCAAGAGCTTTCCACAGTCTGACTAGGAGCTATCAATACATCTGACCTACAACTAGCTTTTCTTTGTTGTTTTCTTCTTAAGATTGTGAGAAATAGAAAATTTGCCCCTTCCACAAACTCTATAGCATCATTTTTATACTGAGAAGACATTCTAGTTGTATTCCTGAACACATTTTTCAATATTTTTAACTCAGTTCATAAATTTGATCGGCCACAAAAATCCTCTTCTGCTTGCAATTTCTTTGGAATAAAAATGACAAAATAAAACAGTGTTATAGCATAGAGATTTATTTTTAAGTTTGTTCAAACAAATAAGGGACAATTTTAAATGTCTCAATTTAAATATTTTATTGACAACATATATAAATTAATTTCTCTGAAAGATGTTGCAAAAGCATCTGTTTATCTCAACAACACAGTCATCATAGGATTCCTGTTTAGCAGATTCCATTTAAAGTAGAAGGAATAAAGGAAGCCCTTTAGAAGCGTCGCGTTATCCTTGTGATCCTCACTTTTCCAAATGTTGTAAATCTCCCTCTCCCTGTCACACAGGAGAGTTCAATAAAGCTGCTCACTTGAATGGTTTCTGCTAGCTTGATTGGTTTGGCCTCATTTCTGTTGATTCTATTTAGAACTTTGATACACAATGAGGTTTTTATTTAATTAGCTGTATTGTTAACTATTTCATATGACAGTGTCTTATTTCAAATTAAGCTCTTGTTTTCTGACTTGACATAAATTTTTAATGAGATTACATGCAGCATTTTTTGTTTGTTTGTTTTTGAGACATGGTCTTATATTGTAGCTGTCTCCAAACTAGCACAAACTAGCATTTTCCCCATCTCAGTTTTGCAATTGCTGTGATTCAAGATTTTTGCCATTGATGTGAATTAGGAACAAGTTAGCATTCTTTGGCAATATTCAGTTTAGGAGCACAATTCAAATGAATATGGAAGTTACCCTGCTGGTGCTAGAATTCTGGCCTGATTCAATCTCATCCAAGATGGTCAAGTGTTATGCCCAGTTCTCAGCATCCCCAGTGACCACCAAGGAGAACCAAACACTTATGCAAGGGCAAGGAGTTTTATTTTTGGGCTTGAGCTTTGTCTCTTGACTTCACCAATGCAGTGGCTCCATACAAGAGCCCCAAGTAGTGGGAGGGTAGGGTTTTTATAGGGATTTGAACATAGAGGAAGGGGATGGGTACATGATTGGTTGATTTAAACAATAACTGCACTTGTACTCTTTTGATTGGCTTAGGATTTGGAGCTAGGTAACTAAGCAACAAGCAGCAATAACATTTGTTTGTATTTCAATTGGCTGAGACAGGGAGGTAGGCGGGATGAATTTCTTAATTGACCAGGGCAGGGAGGTAGAAGGGTCCAGTCTTTGGAAAGTCTGAGGTGTCCTGGGCAGGGGCCAGGGCAGCTGCCCCTTCCTTCCTTTGTCTAAGCTGAAACTTGTAACTTAGGCCTAACCAGGGCAGCACTTTACTGAAACCTGTCAGGGCATCATTCAGTTTCTGGGTACTTCACAAGCAGCAGTAACTTTCTGATACTTTTTCCCTGAACCTTTCCTGGGTTTAGCACCCATGGGCTGCCCTTCCCTAGCTAGCATTCCTCCTAGGTCCAACAGACCATCAGGGTCCTTCATAGACACCTGAACTTATTACCATGGGATATTGTTTACAATCATGGAAGTTGTCAATAAAAAATAAATAAATAAACTAAAATAAATAAATCCTTCTTAGCTTGTATGTCTCAGTGTCTGTCTTTTTCAGTTCTTTGCTAAATATAGACAAGAGTTCCAGACTTGAAAGCCCTCCACTCCTCTAGGATTCAAAGCTCACCTAGATCTCAGCATTTCTCCTACACCATTAATGAGATCCAGTCTTTACAGAAGCCCCTTTCCTGTAATACCACTGCATCTGGATTCAGATAGCTTTTAATATCATCTAATCAACACAATAATACAGACTTAAAATATGACTTACCAATCAGTCACATCACTCTTAAGGAGTCACTATGTGGAATACAGCCTGTCCTTGTTTGAATGTGCAGTCCATGAGATGTCCATGAGATACCAGTTACTTATGGTCCCAAACATAACAGTAACACAGAAATATGTGATGTAATTATCTCATTGAATGTTTGCATTCCCAAATTGATTATTTATTCAAAATATATACCTAATTGAAAATAAAAGTGTATTTTATAAGTGAACTTTCACTATTTTTTTTAGTACTTTTTAGTTTTATATTCTCAGACAGTTGGAATCTACCTAATCTGTCAAAACACTACTCACTTATTATTTCAAATGTCTTTTCATCAAATGCTATCATGTTCATTTTGAAAATCTCTGATTTATTATTTTAAAGTTTAACTGTATGTCAAAATGTTGTCAATACATGAAGTGAGTGGTTACCTGCTGTGTACAATTATAAAATCACATCTAAATTTCTAGATGTGTATTTATATATGTATTTGTGCACATTATTATTTGTAACTATGCATAAGACTTCTATGGAACTATTAGTAATTTTAATACTTATAGAATTTTTTATGAAGATTATACCAGTAATAGTCATTTTACTAGGTTAACAGAATGACATCTGCATATTGAAAATGCTTTCCCATAAGCTTGAATGACTTTGTATTCTTCAAAAGTATCCAAAGTATATGTTAGGACCAAGAGGATAATTTCAGGCATAGCTATATGCCTAATGTAAAGATATAGGAAAATAATTTCCTTCTGCAATAGAAATATAGAATGTTACTTGTAAATAAAACAAACCAAAGTAATGATCACTGCCATGGTAATTTGGCTTTAAATATTCTATAATTTTAAACAAAATATGAGTGAAGATTCACATTTGTTTTTATAATAATAGAAATATTTTGTCTTCTTCCCTAATTGCAGTATAATATAATAATTGGGTAATTGATATTGATGTATAGCTTCAACTTTATTCAGATTTGCAATTATCATATGCACACAAATGCACATTTAATTCTATGCAAATTATCACCTTTGGGATACACGATCATCAGCACAACAAAGGGTCAAATGATTGTGTCATAACTATCCCTCTATGTATATATTTATGTCCACAGCCTTTTCAATGATTTCCACATCTCTTTAATCCTTAATCTGCCTTCATCATGACGCTATGAAATTAGGTATGTAGAGCTTCAGTACTCATACTCTCTCCCATGTCCCTGATGTGTAAGATGGATTTGAAATCCTGAGGATCCTAGATCCTCACTTCCTTGCTCATGTCTTCACTGGATCTCACTGTCATCATCTTGGTGAGCAAACCATATAATTGCATCAAGTCTTCTAGGTGTGGGGAAAAGATTCACTCCCTGAGTAGTACTGACACAAACAGGCAACAGAATCGGAGCTCTATCTCTTGTCTTCGCATGGAAAGAGAGGTTCACACTCAGCACCCACCTCATGCCTTTCAAAGCCAGATGTGTGAGTGTGAGGGTCATTGTCCAGCCCATCCTCTCAAAACCAGATGAGTGAATTTGGTGTTAAGACTGATGTCTAGCATAGTCAATTCCTTTTGGTGTTGGCTAGAGTTGAGCAAATAAGACATCCTTTTTTTTTTTTCTTTTGCTACTTTATCCTTTCCCCTCACTTAGAAGAACCAACCTATCTTGGTGCTTTAAACTTTCTTTTTCTGTGATTTCTGGGGTTAGGGGGTAGTGGTTCAACAGTACTCTGCCTTGGGTAAATGTATATATGATGGTTTACTATTATGGTATTCTTCAAGTTGTGAGGTTCCCAGGTAGCCTGGCCACTTCAGTCAGTTAGTCATAGTTTTTCTGTTCTTACTTGTTCTTGTGAGAGGGAAGATCTTGGATGAATTAAGATATTTGTTCTCTTTTGGAATCAACTACAAGTCGATAATAACAATTTACTCATCACTTATGGTGATTTTTCAGGAAATAATAAGAGAATTTTATATCATATTAATAGGGAATATTACATGAGAAAGTCAGTTTTTCTCTTTTAGTCTACTTGAAAAAGTATTCCTTTATGAAAACAGTGACCTGCTCTAAACTTACAGTTGAATTCAATGTATGTTTTTGTTTTTCTCAATGATGTATCTCCATCTCTGGTGATTCTAGTGCAGATTAATGCTTTAGTACTGGCTTTGATTGTTGTTTTTCCTTTTTTTGTGTATATGAGGGAAAGTTTTGTTAGGTTAAAAAAAAAAAGATAAAAAAGAAAAAAAAAAATAAAGTGACTGGTGCATCAGGTCTGCATCCCAGAAGTTGGGATTTCAGGTACACGTAATGGAAGCTTTTTCTTGAAGGGAATTTGTGATCATGGACATTACTTTTATACCCCTTCAATGTGGTTTCAAAACACACATTACTTCAATATTTAAGTTAGTCATATTTCTATTACATTTCTCTGAATTATAGAAGATGTATAATGATGTGGAGGTAGATATAGACAAGTATGATCATGGTACATTGATCTAGGATAATTACAAAGAACAGGAGATAGAGATTGGATAGGCAGCCTATGATTACAGGACTGCTAAGGGGAAACTGTCCTCTTGACTAAAAGTGAGAATTGTCTTTGGTCCTCTAGGAGAAAATCAAGGTCATTCCAGTTTTCTGCCATTTCCTTATCTCTGCCCCTTAAGGAAGTCTTTCCATTACCTTCTGAGAAGTCCCTAATGAGAAAATTAAGATTTCTGGGATGGTTGCCCTTTCCCAGAAATCCTGACTGCAGATAACTGTGGTTAGGACTGGACCAGCTAGACTAGGTGCTCATCAGGGAGACTTGCATTAGAGACACTCTCCTGTATCTTGGGGGGGGGGGTCTTCCCCATTTCTCAATACCCTATATTGACATCTCTTGGGCAAGAGCTCTTCAGTTATACCTTAAATTCCATGTTTCCCCACATTTCTAGGAAACCTCTTTTGGCTGTTTCTTGGGTAAGAGCTCTGAAAATATGTTCCTTTCCTTAACTCCCCACTCTTAAAGCTCTTCCTCCCAATGCTCTAAGATATAATAAAAATCTTTTTGTACCTTATCCTCTTGCCTGTGGATTAAACTCAACAAATTCACAATATAAAACATGGGGATTTCTCACTCAGTGGAAGTTTGGTGTGAATGCAGCAGTTCAGGACATTAACTCTTGAGTGACTATTCATCCCAAAGCTAAGAAAAGTTCCTTTACTATCAAGAAATCCCCCAAAATCTCATATCAATTTTGGTATATTTAGCTAAACTATATATTATATTCTGGTTTCCTGATTTTTCACTAGTATGCTTTGTCTGTCAGAGATGTAATCCAGCATATTGTGAAATATTTGGAGGCCATAAAGACTCTTCATATTAGTAGTTTACTAGTCTGTCACTCATATATATATGTGTGTGTGTGTGTGTGTGTGTGTGTGTGTGTGTGTGTATAGTATATATACATATATCTTGTACTTTCACTTAAAGTAATATCCAACTGTTTTGTACTGTGTCATCATTTCCATACCTTTCAAGGTTAATGAAAAAATTCTAACACTGAATATTTTAAAAGAAAAATCATTTTAGTGTTTTTAATCTAACGGCCTGAAAAATGTTTTAAGTTCTGAAAAGCACTTTAAATAATTGATGTAAACATCTCAGAACATAGTCTAATGTAGGTTATATATGAAGGTCCTCACAATCATTTATTTTTCAATACATGTGTAGGTCTTAGATGCTCAATGGAGTAGAAGATAATGTGATAGACCTTGATGGATTCAGGATGATAGCATGTATTCAAAATTAAATCTTTCTGACTTCATTGAATGGTGATTTCATAATGAAATATGTCTATGTAATGCTAAATTAAACATATGGTCATATCAAAGTTTTTTTCTTAGTAATTAATAGAATTAAAAGTCCCAAGATGTATCTATGTTATAGGAGCTTATTAGGTTTAAGAAAAGAAGCAGATCTTTTGAGAATCAGAGTTCAGCTGCAGAAAAAGAGAAAGAGCATTTCATATGGTTGGAGGAGAAAATGGATAAAATGTGTGGCTAAAACAAACTGTTCCAGGGCAGCTGGGGAAATTGGGCTCAAATGTAATTTGGACTAGGTCATTTTGGCCTTATTCACAGTTCTGAGAAAAATAGTTGATAATTGCTTCAAAGTAAGGAAGATTTAAATCCTATAAAGCATGATTAAATAGAAAATGTTCATTTTAAAATGAGTTATAGATACCTCAAATTCACAGCCTTATGGGATAACAGAGTGTATTTCAAATATAATAATTATCTCAATATATTTGAATCTTAATAATATTTAAGGGTTCTTGGGAAAGAGGAATATATGATTTTAATAAAAATATTACTGGTTAAGATAATATAAAATATGTAATCCAATGAAGCCCCTTCATTTAACCAAAGAAATACTCAAGCTTAAAGTTGTACTACTAAGTAGAAAGAAAGCCAATCCGTTAACTCCTCTTCTATCTTATTGCAGAAGCTACAAAACAGTTTTTGTTTTGTAAGGCAGGATTATATTCAAAATTGTAAAATAAGAGATTTATTCAGGTAAAGATGAAAATCCATTGTTATAAAAACCATGATTTTTTTTAATTAAAAAAAGAAAGTCATATACAATTTCAGGAAAGAAAGTCATATACAATTTCAGGTAGACTTTTAAAAAATAAATATTTAGGTCTATGGGAAAGTTTTAAAGATAGCATAGAAATTCTTCCTGTCTTTAACTGAGCTTCCATTGAGGTTACGAAAACTATTCAGATCTAACATATGTAAAATCAGCAGGAATATATAGTTATGGTTAGTAGAAAATTATACTTAAGTAGGTGGGCTGGAGAGATGGCTTAGCGGTTAAGCCCTTGCCTGTGAAGCCTAAGGACCCTGGTTCTAGGCTTGATTCCCCAGGACCCTCATTAGCCAGATGCACAAGGGGCACACACATCTGGATTTTATTTGCAGTGGCTGGAGGCCCTGGCATGCCCATTCTCTCTCTCTCTCTATCTGCCTCTTTCTCTCTCTGTCTGTTGCTCTCAAATAAATAAATAAAAATAAACAAAATTAAAACAAAAAGAAGGTGACAGTGTTCCATGTGCTCATTGCTACCTGATTGTTACTGCTGTAAAGACTTTTCAGTAGACAAGGTCAGGACATGGACATGTGTATAGCGCATACATGCAGACATTTCACATGTCTATACACATTCACCATGCATAGCTTGTGCTGGTATGTGATACGGAGCAAGTGAAGAAGAAAGTATAAGAATAAAAGGGAACAGAAACCAAGATGTGAAGCAGAGTGAAAATACTGCTTGCACTTTCAAGTTATGCAAATGAAGAACTGGGAGAGAAAAACTCGAACAAATTTTCCTGTAAAAATACTCAAATTAGGCAGGGAAAACTTCAGCCTGAATACCATTTCAGAAAGCCTACACACCTTAATTAAAATTGATGGGTACTCTTGCCCATTAACATGGCACCAGTCAGGCCCATCTGTCAGGATGGCATACCTGTCATCTAATAGAATTATGCTAGATTCAGAGGGCACAAGTGCCAACCAAAAATAGTTTTAAAGATTGCTTTGAGCAGGTAGAAAAGTACTTGTCATCTCAGGCTGGGGAAATGGCTGAGAAATTAAGGTGTTTGCCTATAAAGCCTAAAGACCCCGCTTCAATTTCCCAGGACCCACATAAGCCAGATGCACAAAGGATGTGCATGCATCTGTAGTTCGTTTGCAGTGGCTAAAGGCCCTGGCAGGCCCATTCTCACTTTTTGCCTCTTTCTCTCTCTCTTAAATAAATAAATATAAATAAATATATATATATAGGTATATATGGTTTTGTTTTGTTTTTGGTTTTTCAAGGCTGATCTGAAATCCACTCTGTAGTCTCAGGCTGGCCTTGAACTCATGGCGATCCTCCTACCTCTGCCTCCCAAGTGCTGGGATTAAAGGCGTGCACCACCACACCCAGCTTTATAATGTTTTTTTTTTGTTTTTTTTTTTTAAGAAAAGTACTTGTATTCTCTGTAACATTTCACAGTGAGTTTGGTAAAACTTTATAGTTCTAAGAAAAATTTTAAAGCATATATAGTTCAGACTGTGTGCTATTTCAATCTCTTGGGACCTGTAGGAACTGCAAAAATGTCTTAGGTGTTTCCACTACAACATATCATTTTAAGAAATACCAGTTTTTTCACACCATGTGTAAAGTACCATATATAAATAGCCATATTTATTGCATGTCTCTTTTAGAACATGTATGATCTCTGCATTATTCAAGTTAATTGGCTTTCAACAGGACCAAATCAAAATTCAAGAAACCTTTGCTTTTTCTAACCATAAGGTAAGCTTGTACTTTTACAAAATCAATGACTATTCCATTTTAGTGGATTGTCTTATCTTAATTGAAATGAAAATGCTGTAATTGCAGGATGATTTTACTAATATAATTGGATAAACAAAATTTTGGCGTCAAGAATCACATAATTTTAAACACATGCTTTTCTCATACTTATTATTTTTCTATTCAATGTGGATTTAATCTCATGCCTAGTTGCTTCTTCTTACTACTTGTATATTTTTAAAGATTTATTTGTTTTTACTTAATTATTAGAGAGACAGAGAGAGAGTGAGAGGGAGGGAATGGGTGCACCAGGGCTTCCACCCACTGCAAACAAACTCAGTTCTTAGGCTTTTCAAGTAAGTGTCTTAACCACTAAGCAATATCTCTAGCATTTTTTTTTTAAGATTTCTTGTAATTTTTTATTTTCTAATTTGAGAAGGGGTGGAGATCTAGCTTGTATATTTTTCTTTCATCACTGACAGGTCATTTCAGTTTCCTATTTATTTTTCCTTTTAGGATTCTGTTGAAATTACTCAAAATGCAAAGATGATTAATGTCATGACATGATTCTTTTCATTTACTAATTAAACATTAAACTCCCCCAAATAGTATCTAAAGAACGAAAGAAATACAAGAACAAGGTCAGGGAGAAAGACAGAGAGAGACAGAGAGAGAAGAGGAGAGGAGAGTGAACAGAAAGGAAGCAGAGGAAAAGGAAATACATAAAGGCCAAGAAAAATATTTAATATTCAAGAATTAAAGGCAAAGCTAGAAAAGTAGGAAACAAGACTTAACATAGAACACTATGAGTTCCTTGGAGATATCACCTCTAAATAACTTGTGTGCAACTCAGCACCTAGACTAGTCTTCTAGTCTTGATCTGCTTAGGCTGCCACATAATAGTGTTTATTTTCCTAGGATATACCTCATGCCTCCCATCAGGTATGAAATTTCCTTTACATATTAGTTCTCATACAATTCATAATTCCATGGCAACTCTCACATTGAGATTTAATTGATCGTGTACAGGAGAATAGGCCAATATGTGTTCTAATATTATGTCTATTATTCTTAATAATTTCTCTATTTGAAATAAAATTATTACCTCCTTATAAATTCTCCAGTTGACTTTGATCTTGTGAGTTATTTCTAGAACCCACTTTTATACCAAGGGTTAGTAAAAGTACCTAAAAATAACACAGTGAAAATCCACAGTGAGCATATAAAATGCATTTGCTCCTCCATGCATGTAGCCTTCAAAGCTTCTTATTTTCTGTTTTTTTTTTCAAAGCAGTTGCATGTCACCTTCCTACTTCCAGATATGTTTATTGCTGTGATATGCCTAATTACAGAATTGTGTTTTACTAGTAGCAATATCAATTCACACAGAGGTAATAATATCATACATTTGGTTGAAGGCTTGCATAATTGGTCCAGGTAAACTGTCTTTTTCTCAATTATTTGTAAAATATGATAGAGAAAATGCAGGTATAATGTCAAATATATGACTTCATGTTGTGTGGGAACAGATGGAAATCACTTTCACACTATAAGGTTAGTTTCATATTGATGAACAGAGAACTCTGTAGCCACCCATCTCGAGGGAGTTCTACCAGGTACCTTTAGAAACATGTGCAAGCTCCTATACCTAATGTGGGGCAATAACATTTTCCATCTAATTTAGTAACTGCAAATAAGACACATGCTCACTCTTTGTTTCAGTGAATATAATTCACTTATCCAATAATTTGAAGCCATTTGAAAACTAATACATAGACACATAGCTTTTCTTTGCATCATTAGCTGTAGCACTGAGTCATGCATTAAACAGATGGAATGTAAGGTCATATAAAGGAGTCATCAACGCAAGTTATAGTCAATGAGTAATCTGCATACAGATGAACTTCAATACAGATATAATCTATTGACTGGTCTCTCATCTTTTCTCTAGCATCATTTCCACTTATTTAGATATCCAACAAATTTAATTATCTATTATCTTCGCTATTTTGAAAAGATTCTTTAATTCCATATCTTCCTTCAGCTTTCAATCTATTTCTGTAGCAACCTATTTATTCACAACAAACTGCCTTGAAAGAACTCTTTATCCTCATTTTCTTCTTCTTCCTTTCCCCCTGAAACAGTTCTCTGATGAGTTCATGTGTCACCCTAATGTGACACCAGAGCAAAACCTAGAAGCCCTTTAAAATATGCATGTGAGTGACTAGCCAGATTCTTCCACAGGATTCTTTATGCTGCCTATATTTGTTAATGTTATTCTCTGTACTGAATTAGTTAGCAAGTATACCTAAAGCTAGCATTAGAAAAGGTGAAGATCAGAAAAATCACATGCAATATCCAGCTCATTAATTGTTTCCCATTACCACAAAGCTTAGGTACAGTGAGAAAAAGCCAAGCTTTTGTAATAACAGCAGGACTGTTATAAACATGGAAAGTAAATGCTCATAGCTAGTATTTTGTGACATTATTATTATTATCAGAATTAATGAAACACACTATGAAAAACAGAGGAGAATAAAGTATAATTAAGAAACAGTATTAATGCTCAGTGAGGACACAACCTTTGTAAAAATCCAGGAAGGAAAACATTACTGAAGATACAAGTTTCTGAATGTCACCAAAAGAAAAGTCTATTATTTGGTTATGTTTATTGGTCTGAATGCTTACTGATTAGAAATAAAATCAAACCATTACATGCATGTATATCTGCCTACATGCATAAATATAAGACTGAGTTTTTTCTATTTCATTGGTGGAAAAAGTAAATTCTTGAAGTATGAACAACACCTTGTTTAATGACTGTTTTGATATTTTTTTCTATTTCATGGTGGAAAAAAGAACTCTTGAAGTGTGAACACAACACTGTTTAATTGCTTTTTTATATTACTTGATATATGGGTGGACAAAAAGACAAAGTATAGTCCGTAAAATTACTATTTTGCTTTTTAAATCTAGAGTCATTATTTCTATTCATATACACACACATGTATATATATACATACATACACACACACACACACACACACACACACACACACACACACACATATATATATATACATACATATATATATATATATATATATATATATATATATATATATATGAATAATAATATATATTCAGGATTGTTTTTTCCAACCCAAACACATTAAGACAAAGTACAAGTTTGCAATTTATATTAATAATTTAAATTGACATTTATCTCAGCATTAATTACACAGTTACTTGACTTTATGTTTATTTTGCAGAATTGACTCATGCATTACTATGCATTGTCCATTTTAACCTTAGATGGTTTAGTAGTTAGGGGCTTGCCTATGAAGCCTAAAGACCTCAGTCCGAGGCTCGATTCCCCAGGACCCACATTAGCCAGATACACAAGGGGGCGCATGTGTCTAGAGTTCAGTTGCAGTGGCTGGAAGCCATGGTGTACCCATTCCCTCTGTCTGCCTGCCTATTTCTGTATATGTCTCTCTCTCTCTCACATAAATAAGTAAAAATAAAAATTAAAAAAAGAAATAACGTTGCTATTTTACCTTATTTCATTGCACTTAGCATGGTATGTTTTGTGATAGTTTTAAAAAAACTTAATTTACAATTTCTATACATAAACGGAATTTATGAACATTTTTGCTTTATTTTGATGTTCATTTTTGGGATAAAGTCATACTCTGAGACTAGGTAGGCCAAGAATTTACCATGCAGTCCATGTTGTCTTTGATCCTTGAGATTGTGGCCATTCTTCTGCCTCAATCTCCCAAATTTTAGGATTAAAAGTATAAAATAAACATATCCAGCTTCAATTTCCTTTTATTTATTAATTATTTTTTATGGTAGAACTTGGGGGAAAGGAGGGGATTGGGAAGGCACAAAATATGAACCCAAATTGAACTGGTACCATACAATCCTATATCCTGGAAATCAGACTAAAAGGTGGAACCCTCAAGCAAACCTTAGTGGGAGCATCTGAATCAAAGGGACTTGGAGAGAGTGAGATGAAACCTAACCTCAAATTTCTCCTTTTTCTTTTCTTCTCTGGCTTTTTCTTTTTTCTTTTCCCTTGGTCCTTACCCTGTACCAGTATGTGGTCTACATCCACAATGAGCTGTTGACCAGAGAGACCTACTAGATCTCCCAAAACAAACAAGACAGACTTATAACAGAGCACTTGATTATGCACCAGAGGTTAATGGTAAGACCCTACTGTTGAAGATACCAATCACTGACTGCACAGACCATGGAGAGACCTAATTGGAATCCAGAGGAGAGCCTGTCTTCAGATAATTAGCCCATCTAGTACTGGAAGGCACTACCTGAGCTACCAGGGTAAAGTGGCCAACATCTGTCCAAGCAACTGAGTCCAAATGACTCAGAAGCAAACAACCTGATATGATGCTCACACAAGTGCAATAGCCGCACATAGCCATGTGAGTAACCAGCTGCTCTTGGTTGGCTAACAGATCTTCTCAGTGGAAAGGAAACCATATCTGGGAAGTAGGAAACAAGTCAGAATCATCTCCAGATACTGATTCTGCTTTTCATTGTCAAGCTTCCACTAACTTTACACTATAAATGTGTCTAAACACTTACAATTCTCTCTAAAATAATAATGGTTATCCTATTTAACTGGTGCTGACTTCACTCTCTGTTGGAGAATCTGCTTCTCTTTTGCAGATGGGAACTGGACTTGAGGAGATAAATGACCCAGTGCACTCCACGCTGGCCTCAGCTGAAACCACAGAGGAATTGGGGAAATGATCAAGAGTGCTATTTTCTTAGTTAAGTTGATATCAACACAAGGGTGATTGAGAAAGATACTGAGGACACTCAACACCTCCCAAACCAGACATCTGAATTCCCTTTTAAAATATTTAATTTTTTTATTTTCTGAGAGAGAAAGAAAATAGGTATGCCATTTTATTTTGACACTTCAACGGATCTCCAAATGCATGAGCCACATTGCACATCTGGTTTTAAGTGGGTACTAGGGAACTGAACCCAAATGAAAATGACGGGCTTTGTAAGCAAGCGCCTTTAACCACTGAGCCATTTCCACAGCTCCAGCCTGAATTATTTATATTTAATACTTAATAACTTTTTTCTATTTGAAATACATCACCTTATTATTTATAATTTTAAACCATTCATGCTTATTAAGACATTGATACATTTCAAACTTCTAGTATGAGTTTTTTTCAGTGCTAAATTAACATGATACTTGTATACTTAGCAAAATGTTTGGTTCTGGAATATTATTAACTTTCCCTTTGTAATTTGATTGTTCTATTTATTCATCTGTACTGATTACTTTTACTCCTTTTTATAGTTAAGTTATAATTTTACATCATACATTTTTCAAATTATTTCATATATCATTTATTCATATATCAACACTTCTATTGTCTTTATTAGCTATGATCTAGCTCATTTTTTTATATTTTATTTGTTTATTTGAAAGAAAAAGGAGAGAGAGAAAATGAATGGGCATGCTAAGCCTCATTCTACTTCAAATGGACTCCAGACACATACACCACTTTGTGTGTTTGGCTTTGTGTGGTTCTAGGGAATCAAATGTAGGCTGCCAGGCTTTACAGGTTAGTGCCTTTATCACTGAGTTATTTCTCCAGTCTCATGCAATCATGAAAACAGAACAACATTAGAAAATTTTTAAGATGATAATTTCTTCAGCAAGGAATAGCTTGAAGTCTCTTGTAATTTGTAATATTTGTACATTGTAAACATGAATAAATTGATTTTCATTATTAGCATTTTGCTGGATCTGTCTAAATGTGTTGATATAAGAGTATATCTATCACATTTTAAATTTCTTGGGAATTCATCACATAGGTCCAACACTTAGTTGATGCTCTTTTCCCTCAGAGTACAAAGAGCTAGTTTCATGGTTTGGATATGCTTTTTATCCAAAGACTCACTCATGTGCTGGAACCTTTGCCCCCAGGGTGGATCTGTTAAAGTGCTGTCAACAAATGCAGCCTAGTGAAATGTATATCAGCTATGAAGGTTCTACTCGCAAGAGTGGCTTAATGCTGTCTCTAGAAAGTGAGTCAGGTCTTCTGAGACCGCATTACATCCTACAGGGGTGGGTTGTTTTAAAGGAAGGAAGCTGATGCCCCCTTACTATTTTGTTTCCATGCTTACACAGTTGCCTCATCTACACGCAGACAGTTGCTTTTGTGTTTCTTTGCTATGTAGTTGTAGAGCCAAAGGGTCCTTACCTGAATGTTAGTACCATGCTTATTAGACTATTCACTCAATAAAATAGTGAGCCACACAATTCTCTTTATAAAGTACCAGCCTCTGGTTTTCTGATATAAAAACGTAAAACAGACTAAAACAAGGTACATTTCTATTCTTTTTAAAAAATATTTTTAAAAAATATTTAATTTATTTATTTGAGAGAGAGAGAGAGGCAAGTATAGAGAAAGAGGGAATAGTCATGCCAGGGCCTAAAGCCACTGCAAAGACTCTTCAGCAAGTCACTGACCATGTGACCTCTGGATTTTAATAGCACACAGTCTTCCAGTGAAATATATCATTACAAGTAAAGGAATGTAGAAGTGTTTTGGAAGTCCTACAGAAAATTTCATTAGTTCTCATTCATATTTTCATGGGCAGGGCACACTAGAGAGACAACTAGTAGAAGTAAGAATTTAATTCTTGCATATAAGAGCCCTCAAATATTTTAGAGGAACAAAACAGAAAGAAATATGTAATAAAATTATACAAAAACAAAAATATTGTACAATTTTTTTTTCTGAAAAACTAAATGTTGCATTCAAGAAAATTAGAGACTTCTATTGAAGTTAGTAGTGCTTTGGTCATCGAAAAAAATCAGTCCTCCCAAAAGACAGACAAGTTAAATAGATACTTTTTTTTGTTTGTTTTTGGTTTTTTGAGGTAGGGTCTCACTCTAGACCAGGCTAACCTTGAATTCACTCTGTATTATTAGGGTGGCTTGAACTCATGACGATCCTCCTACCTCTGCCTCCCAAGTGCTGGAATTAAAAGCATGCACCACCACGTCTGGCTTAAATCACTACATCGTAAATGATCTGGAACATGGGACAGATGGTTTTCTCTGAAACAGCATAAGAATTTTAAATTAAATAGAGGAAAATTTAAGACACAAAGAATACACATCCAAAATTCACTGTTAATTAAACAGAATTATAGGTGGAGACATAAAATTGAATAGTGAAGTAAATAGAAAAAACCTGCTAATGATGAAATGCAATTTACTAACGGAAATGCCCTTTGGACTCTGAGAAAGATGCACGACTGTTTGTACCTAGGAAGATCTTAGAGGAAATTTTGATATCAATGATGAAAGAAACATTATAAAACTTTCCAGAGAGAAAATGTCCAAAAAGATGTACTCATTAAAATCATGATTACTCTGACCTTTTTAAAATTGGTATGGCTCAATGCTACAAGACAACATCACAATGATGAGAAAAGTCTTAAGGGAAAAAATTATTTGAATATAGACTATTATGCTACATCAAAATAACTCAGTGGAATTAGGAAATAAAACTATTTTATATGTGCAAATTATCAGAAAGACTATCACTATCTGATATTCTTGCAAAAAATAACTTAGGAAGGACTTCAGATAAAACCAATGTTGAGTTAATGGAAAAGGCACACAGGGAATCCAGAGTACAATGTGAGAAAAAAGCAATAGAAAACTAATTAATTCCAAATGACTGTTGGCAATTTCTATCAAAAACAACAACAAGGGAGACAATTATATAATTGCCTTCCTTCTACTAATTTACATGGAGAAAACACTGACAAATAGCTTTAGTTGTCATCCATTTTTCTTTTGTGTTCTATATGAATACTTGAGCAATAGGCTTTCAACTAGAGTTGGGGAAATAGAATTAAACTTATAATCTCCCCCAAACTCAGAAGAACTTTCTATAAAGACATAATAGAGGGAAAAAAGTAATTTTATGATGGAATCAGCATTTTGGCAAAGAGTTTGCAGAAGGGATGAAATTGCTGGCTTTCAGCACAAATGCACAGTTCTCTTTTCAAATAATATGAGACACAGTCTATTTGAGAGTCACCATGACTCAGAATAGCAGATTTTGGTTACCCCAAACACTATGTTCCAACATGGTAACAGTACCCTAAAGTTGATAGAGTAATGGAACAAAGAAGGTCATTAATGAAGGTATCTTTAAGATACAGTGGTGGGAACACAGCAGCTAGGCAGTTTACAGCAACACAGGGAAGCTTCTGCCATAGATCTCAGGTATTATCTGATGACATTTTCATCCTTTTGGTTGGTGTAATATAGGGGTCTTCTTAGACATTCCCAGAGGATTCACCAAAACAGTGGCAGGAGTAGATGTTAGATCAAACACATAAGTAGGCAATGACTGACTAAAGGTAGCCCATTAAACTTTGCTTTCAGACCTGTAATGTTCCAACTCTCTATGGTCACAGAAGTTCTAAATACGTCAATTAGACGTACAGAATCAAGAACTTAGGTGTGAGTGTGTTTTTGAGCTGTCAACTCATCAGCTGAACAGATACAACTCTCCACATTCAAGCTTTGAAGATGCCAATAACTAGGGTTGCACAGGTGAACATAAGAACACTGACGCACAGGGTTCCTTTGTATGAGCCAGGTAATCTGGATAGACATTTTTGGTAGCTAATGGTCTATATTCAAAGAAAAATCAGCTTTTTGTATGCTTGAATGACAGAGAGAAGTTTTACACAAAAGTGCTTCAGCTGAAGTTAGGCCTCTCTTAAGAGAAGCAAACAGGTAGGGCACCATCTTCTTTTATATATAGAAAGATGGCTTGTAGGTCATTGAAAAAGAAATGTCTGATATTTAAAACTGGCAAAAGCCTTATTGAGTCTATAAAAAGATGCATACATTTCAAAAACATAAAGAAATAATTGCTCCACTGTTTTAAGTTAATGCTCTAAGAAAAGGGAGGCTCAGAGGAGGAGCATCCCACCTTGTTTCTAATAAGAGACTTAAGTCTTTTATTTTCATTTTTGTATTGATTGCAGGTCATCTTTTGATAATAATTCAAAGGTGAGAACCTTTGAATATACACTTGTTTTAATATCTTTGCTCTCTATACTCTTGATGTCAAGTTTATATCCCAGTCAGGTCATGTTATTTCAAAAGTAAGCTTTATTTTTAACTAATCTTCAGACCATAATGTGTAATTCAATATTATATATGCATTAAGTTTTACAATGTAAGTCATAAGGTTATCTTTCTGTAGAAAAGCAAATGCTTTGTTTTCAATATATCTTCTTTCTTTCTTTCTTTCTTTCTTTCTTTCTTTCTTTCTTTCTTTCTTTCTTTCTTTTTTCCTTTCTTTCGTCCTTCTTTGGAGACAGGGTCTTGCTTTAGCACAGGCTGACTTGTAATTAGCCTCAGGCTGGCCTCCAACTCACAGCAATCCTGCTACCTCAGTCTCCCAATGCTGGAATTAAAAGCATGTGCCACCACATCCAGCTTCTTTTTAAAATATATAATAATTTGGTAGAATTATAATATATGTCCATTCTTTAATTAGTTAATAACTTTTGTTTATCACTAGTTTATGTCTAAAAGTTGAGGCTTACTTTTTTATTTTTATTATCTGCTGATGAAATGTATTCTTCTTTGGTGAGATTTGTTTCTCTTATAATGTGATTAGAACATATGAATAATACTCCATACATTGCCAGTTAATATTCCTTAATAATCCTTCATAATGCTCTTCATTCACAATCTGTGAGGAATCTTTTGTCAACACATTTTCCCACATATATGTTTAACTTATTTTCCTGAATAGTAAACTGGCTGGAGTGTTGGCTTAGTGGGTAAGCCCTTGCCTGTGAAGCCTAAGGACCCTGGTTCCAGGCTGGTTTCCTCAGGACCCACATAAGCCAGATGCACAAGGTGGCATACACATCTGGAGTTTGTTTGCAGTGGCTGGAGGCCCTGGCATACCCATTCTTTCTTTCTCTCACTCTCTCTGCCTCTTTCTCTCTCTGTCTGTTGCTCTCAAATAAATAAATAAAAATTACAAAAAAAGTTTTGTGTACTGTTCCTCCCTGTGATTTAAGCTTCCTTACTCTTTTTTAAGATTATTATTTTTTTTAATTTTAGAGAAGGAGAGAAATAATTGGCTCACCAGAGACCCAGCCACTGAAATTTAATTCCAGATGCTTGCACCACCTAGTAGGCATGTGAGAACTTGGGCTTGCATCACCTTTGTGCATCTGGCTTATGTAGGATCTGAAGAGTTGAACATGGGTCCTTAGGCTTTGCAGGCAATCTCCTTAATGACTAAGCCATCTCTTCAGTCCCCTTACTCTTTCTTTAGTGTGGTTATATTTTCAAGATATTTACTTATTTTATCTACTTAATAAAATAACTTTAAAAAGTTTGTGTGGGCTCTCCACTTGTTGGCACCATCATTTCCCTCCTCCCAGCCCCCATTACACTGATGGCCCTCCTCGGGGGATTGCTGGTATTCACCATGGAGTTGTGGGTTACGAGTTGTGAGAGCAGCAGTCCTTCATTGACAAGGAGACAATTCCTCTGGGTCTTCCCTCCAACCCTGTGGCTCTTACAATCTTTTTGCCTCTCTTCCACAAAGTTCCCTGAACTGTGTTAGGCTTGTTTTAAATTTACTTTAGTGATGATCTCTCAGCACTTTCTGGATTACTGCTTTGGGATGTTTTGAGTATTCTCAGTGACTATCTCCATGACTATGGCTCTGATTGGCAGGCTTCTGAAAAGAAAACCAGATTCTTCAGTGGTGATTAAGATCAGTGGAGGTTAAAGGAGGTAAGCATCATTTATTAAGAGAGATTTTGATGGTTGTAGCCTCTTTTGGCAAAAGACAAATGAGAGCTTCTCATTGGAGTCCATGATCTTGGTCTGCATAGGATTCTCATTCAGGTCCTAGTTCAAGTTATGGGTTCCTTTCTACTGAGAGCTCTCTTAGCCAATAAGAGAGCTATTGGTTACCAACCTAGGCTGAGTGACACTGTTGCTCAGGCATGCTCACCTTGTCAAGATGATTGTGTAGCTCTGCCCCCTGCTAGCACACACTGTTTTTGGCTATTTTCCCCCAGCAGCACAATCATATGTTTAAGTTTTCTTCCACACCTTGGCTGTGTGTGTTCACATGTGCATGCGTGTGTATACTTGTGTGTGTCTTTGCTTTTTGAAAGGGCAATTTTTTTCCTGTTAACCCATTTACCCACAGGGATCCCTAACCTAGCTTCTGTCCCATCACTTCACTGAAACCATATTTGTAAAAACCATCAAATACACTTAAAGTTCTCTACCTATTTATTTAACAATTCTGACCAAGTCCATCTGCTTCAATACTGTTTACTATGAATCATAGCACTTTCTCCTGCATTTTTAAATCTTCATTTATTGTCTCCTAAATGGAAATAGACATAATATGATAATATGTAAATACAAATAGTATACACATATGAAGGAGTGATATTATGTAATTCAAATGAATAAAATATATACTCATATTTGTTAACATATTTATGGATAACCATTAAAAAAATCTAGTTTATATGAAGAGACCTATTGTATATTAAATTCATGCCAATTACCAACATATATTTATAGATATAAGCTGACATAGATATAAACTGATTATAGCTAATAAGGTTATAAGATTATTGTAGACAGGAATTTCATGATAATGGTTATTTCCAGTAGGAAGAGGAATGATTATAAATGGTAACAAGAAGACTTCAGATTCATCAACTTCATGAAAATAGATATTAAGCAATATTATGGGATATTGATATTATTTAGTTAAAATTGCAATATTGCAGAGCTGAATGAAGAGTCACCATTCCTTGATAGTTCAAAATGTTTAACATGTTAAAAATTAATGGGTGATTACAATAACATAAACTTAAGATATTTATCTGTGATGGGCAGCAGAAAAAATAAATAAATGAACCCAGCGCATAGTAGTCCAAGGCAACCAGATTATAGATGACAATAAGTTCTAAGAAAGCCTGAACTACATTAGGCAGCTCTGTTTTATAAAATAAATTTATAGGTTGAATTGACACGGAGTTGCAGACTTAGAAGAAAAAGTCATTTTGTGTTTAAGATAGAGAGAAAAAAATGCAAAAATCTTAAGTTACTCAAATACCCAAATCTGTGCGAGTGCAGGAAGTAAGAGATGATATTCTCACAGTAAGAACTTAGTCAATGTAGCTGAATGAGTGATTAAATGAGCCATTAAATGCTCTCAGAAACCCATTTCTGTGTCGCTTATTTAATTACCTGTTCGCCTCTCCAACTTGGACCACTTTCTTATTTTCACAAGTTCACCGTGTTCTCTCTTAAAGAGAATATTCCTTTCTGCTTTTAAGAGATAATTAAGGCCCTAATGGTACTTTTCAGTCACTGGTTTATGTATTTGAGGGACACTCAGATTGCAGATATTGCTCTAGGCAGTGAAGAAATCACAGTGAAAAAAATCAGGCTTAATCATCAAATACATTAGTAAGTAATGATACGCCACGTTCAGAGAATCCTACAGTGTCATAAGGCCCAGGTATGATGTTAGTTGAGGAGCTTAGGAAAACTCTTCAACAGGTGATGTTGAATAGTCTTAAGTGAAATAATGAAGGGACAATGAAGCCATTGTATGGAGGACATAATGGTCCAGTTTCTGCTGAACAGTATATAGGTCCATTCTATTCTTCACAAGGTTCTTGCAAGGATGGGATAATTTGAGACTTGTTCATTTTCTCTTACAATCTGCCCATGTTATTCCTCAGTCTTTTTCAGTTTGTATGTTGCAAGCAATGGGGTCTTACCCTATTATTTTAAAATTTTCAAATGGCTTTCTTCTGTATTTTTGTTGCTGAATTCATTTATAATAGATATTTACATTTCATATTAAAGTTATCCAACAACTTAGTCATTTTAATCAGAAGTCTTATTTTTAGTTTTACTTACTTTTGCTCAGGGAAACACTCTACTATCATTGTGTTGTTTTTTTTTTAACAGGTATTAAAGGACGCCTCATGGATAATAATATTTTTTTGCATAAGCTAAGGACTCAGTTTTTGATGAGACCCCTAGGGAAGTTATGTATCATTGACCATCTAATTTTATACTCACTCTAGACTGTCTTTGTACCCATCATACACCTGTGCTTACAATATACACCATCAAGAAAACCTTTGGGCAGCATTTTATCACTTGCACACAAAAGTTAATAGTATCATCTGTTTCATATTTTTTGACATGTTTAATTCACCTCACCTTGAGTTCTAAACTAGCGTTCTCAAACTTATCAGTGAGGTTATAGTTATCAAACTGAACATATTTTCAGTCATTTTATTATTTGACACACAAAGCATTCCATGGTAGTATGCGTTTTTGGAGACTTTTTTTCTTGTGAACTCTTCTCTTTCTGCTCCTTTGTAACAGAATTCTTTCCTTTTTGAAAGGTTTAGTTCATTTTTAATAATTCATACATATATATTTTGTGTTTGATCATATAGAACTACATCACTTGTTCCCTTGCATTCTCACAAAACCACTTCTTACCCTTACTAGTGAATACATCATTGCAGAGAATGACTCCCCCTCCATCTGCAAACACTAACTGCCACTATCTCCTTAGGAAGGAATGTGACTTCATGAGGCCTTCCCCATTCAATGAATAAATGCTGATTGGTTCTATGTTAGGAAGCTCTTAAAAAGCTGCTGGGAATTCATTAAAGTAATGGCCATTTCATTTTCAGGTTGAGAGAGTTGCACAGACTTCCTCCTGAACCTCCAACTCTTACATTCTATTCATTTACCTTCCCATTGCTGGGGCAAAAGACTACACAAAGTACCTGATGGGAAGAAAGTTGTTTATTTTGTCTTCCTGTTTGGAGGGGAAGCTTAATGAGGACAGAGGATGGCAAAGCATAAGTAGAGGCTGGGTATCACTTCCTTGCCTGGCAAGGGGGAACTACATGTAACACTCTTAAGCCTACCTTCAATGACACACCACATGCAGTAAGACTCCACATCTCAAATTGTCATAAGCTGGGAACCAAACTCTGGGAACTCATGAGTTTATGGTGGACACCTTTCAAACTACCACACATTCTGCCTCTTTGCCCAGGATGTTTCCTGAGCCTTGGGGAGATGACAAAAATGTCCCATGTAGGCCTTGGCACTAACTCATCAGTTCTTTTCTTTGTAGAGTTCTTTTAATTTCCTTTACATAAGTTTTTTTTTTTCTTTTTAAACTTTTTAATGTATTTCATTTGTTTGCGAGAGAGAGAGAGAGAGAATAGGCACATGCCAGGGCCTCTAGCCACTGCAAACAAACTCTAGAAACATATGCCACCTTGTGCATCTGGCTTATATGGGTTCTGGGAAATTAGAGTTCATAGGCCAAAGTTCACAGTGCCTTAACTACTAACCCATCTCTCCAGCCCACATATGTCTTTCTTTACCTCATACAAATGTTGATTTTCCTACAATCTTTATTTTTTTCTTGTCCTTTTATTAAATTTTTCCTGACAAAGGATACTTGTAATCATAATCATAAAACCTGTTTATATTATAATCACACTAAGGTACAACAAATGTAGAATGACTCTATTTAACTCTAATAGTCTCTTCCTACATTTTTTAGTCCTATGAACAACTGTTAGAAAACAGGTGAAGAGGTCATGGCACACTTCAGGCTTCCAACCCAATGTCTACTTTTTTAAAAAAATAATTTTAATTACAAATATTTTTCAACAATGAATTTTCTAAACAATTATTCAAGTCCATATAAGATTTCCCTATTTCCACAGACATAAATTCAAATGATACCAAATGATGCTGATTTCCCCACAGTTGATGGAATTGAAACCTTCTACTTTAATCAACTGCCTTGTTATGATTTAGCTCACCTGTGATACAGTAATCTAGTTTGTCTTTCAGTACTTCTCCTAATATTTGCTATAAAGCCTCCAGGATATCATTTAAAAAGCATACATCTGTCCTTATCCATCTCTACTATACTCAACTATCAATATTTTCTTTAGGTAAGATTCTGAATTATTTAGCAACCTATGTAAGTCCCTCCTTGATTATGTTTACTTTCCATGGTTTTAATCTCATCTCTTCCTATTCTACCCATGCCCTCCCACAAAAAAATATTCTGTTCATGTAGAATGTTTGTGAGTGTGTCCTGCTTGGTCCTCTCTCTGTGTCTCTAAATATATTTTATTTGCTTGGTGCATTAGCCAGCTTTGTGGTGCTATCACAAAATGTCAGAGACTGGCTAACATGGATGAGCCTAACAATGGTACCAAATTGACTGTATTCTCTGAGTACAAAATTAATTAATAAAAATAATAAAATAGTAAATAAAAAAATAAAATAAAATAAAATAAAAAATGTAAATTTATTTTTAAATCTGAAGGTAGGAAGACCAAGATCAACATGGAAGAGAATTAGAGACTTGGTTTCTTGCTTCTAAGATCGTATGCTTAATGTACCACCCTCCAAAAATGAGATGTCCTTCTCAGATGACAGACATTCCACTTCTCGTGGTGTCTTTTCTTTGGTGACATTAGTCTGTGATCATTAAGAAGCCCACATAAGGGCTGGAGGGATTACTTGGGGGCTAAGGCTCTTGCCTGCAAAGCCACGGACTATGGTTTGATTCCCCAGGTCCCACATAAATAAATAAAATAAATAAATAAAAATCAAATATTAAGAAAGGAAGCTCAGACAACCTAATCAAAGCCCCACTTCTCCATACCAGCTTTTGCTCATTCTCTCATACTCACTATATATAATGAAATATAGAAATAATTTATCTAGGAAAACTTCCCTAGAATCCCCATGCTTCTCTCTCCCATATTTTTATTTGAATTATGAACAATGATCAGGGTCTTCTGAGGGCTAAGACAAATCATAATCAGGACATTTGCTGTAAGAAATTAATTCCTATTAATATTTTTGTTTTTATAACTAGATATAAATTGGGAAAATGACTTTAAAATGCTTTATTTTAAAATAAATTTGGGTTTATAGAAAAGTTTACTCATGATTCATCTTCTATAACATGGCAGATTCATCAAAACTAAAAACTGAAAATTACACTGATATTTCCATTTCTGATGGTTTTCTCCTCTGCAGTGTGGAGGAAAATTGTATCCCCCATTTGCCACACTGTGGGTTTTCTCAAACATTCTTTAAACAAAAGAATCTTCTAATTGTGTTGTGTCTTGCCTTCCATGTTTTAATCATTTTTCTTCTATGCTGCCTTCCTTTTGTTGCATGTGTATGAGATATAAGCATGTTCTTGTGTTTGAGTGCAGGTGTGCAAAAGCCATGGACACATTCAAAAATCAAAGGACAGCTTTAGTTGTTGGTCCCTTCCTTCCCACTTGTTCAAGGCAGGGCCTCTCTTTGTTCCACATTGCATTTGACAGGTTAGCTGGCCTGTGAGCTTCTGAAGGATTCCCTTGTCCTCAACCTCCCTTCTTGCTGCACTTGTGCTGGGATTACAGCCATTCCATTCGTGCTGTAACTTCTAGCTTTTATGTGGGTTCTGGGGGATCTGAGCTGAGATGTTTATGCATGTGTGGTAAGAACTTTATCTGCAGTACTATCTTTCCAGCCCCTTTCTTCTTTTTCTGCTTTACATAGTTTTCCTCATGTATAGTATTTTATTTGGATTCCTGGAAGTAGAGTAAGATAACACATATGACCAACATCACACAGCTTGTTTCTGATACAATTTATTTGCTAATATAAAATAAATGTGAATTGGTGTAGTGATAAAATATGTAAAAATGATACAGAGCTAACTAGCTGTATGTTCTATAATGTTTTATTCATAAATATAGGCATAGGGCTATACCTGGCCCAAGGGAGACTGTCAACTCTCTCCATGTAGAATAAACAGATTGTACACAAGGAGAAATGACTCAAAAGTGCACAGCATTTGCAGACACCAGTTTGATGCTAGAAGCACAAAATGTCCTAATGCTCTGTCGCTTCATTCTCTGTTTTCTGCAGTTCACCGTAGAAATTAAGCTGCACCAATCACCTACCAGCCTTTGAGTTGTCTCTATAACTTAAATGGCCTTGAGGATCCTGCAAGCTATAAGGAAAATGTTTGTGATAAAGTTATCTTAGTCATTCATGTAATAAATTAATTTTTCTATTTTAATGAACATATAAAATCAACTAAAATTTGTCTTTTTGCCCCATTTCTGTTTGTTGCCCATCACTTTATTAGAACAGGGAGAGATAATGTGGCCTCTTATAGTCACTCTTTGTACATTAATCTTAACTCCAGCTATAGAGAATGAGGTGAGAGGTGGCGGGGGGGAAGAGAAAGAGAAAGAGATAGAGAGAGATGAAGGAAAGAAGGAAGGAGGGAAGGAAAGGAGGGAGGGAAAGAGGAAGGAAGGAAGGAAGGAAGGAAGGAAGGAAGGAAGGAAGGCAGGAAGGAAGGGAGGAAGGAAGGGAGGCAGGAAACTACTGAATGTATTTATGTACTTTTAGCAAATATAGCAATCATGATATGTAGTTGGGTTAAGGAATTCTAATTTATGTATGTAATTAGAAATGAAAATCTGTAATACGGTAAGAAAAAAAATAAACTGACCATAAAAATATTTCTCTATTCTGATAATACATTGGAATATTAGTACAATCATACATGTTAAATATTTCCAACAAAATTTATAACATGGAAGAAGTGAAAAAAGCAGCATTATTCCTTAGGGGAAGATCTGTAATTGTCTAAGTATAAAACCATTTCTGGTTTGATATTCTTCACTGACTGACATTTCTTCTCACACCAAGACTAATTTAACAGAAGACTGAAAATAATTGAAATTGGAAAATTACAAGACTTATGGAGTTAATTGTTGATAAATCCAGGTTTAATTATTCTTTCAAAATGATGAATCTGGTCATTAAACAGTCTAGCATGCTATTTTCTGCAATTCACTCTGTAGTATCCAATGTAGAGATTGAGTCTAAGAACTCACCATTCAAATGCAAACTCTTAGCTCTTCAATAAAGGTAACAATGTTCGCACAACTGGTACCAAGATTAAATGGGGATTAATTCCATGTCTTGACAATAAATCAAACCTCAAGTGAAGCCTTTACCTTGGATCCCCAGTTTTCATGTAAATTTCAGGCATAGTATTGGGCACTTGTAATCCAGTACTGGGACGGGGAGGCAGGGCATCTCTGGGGATCAATATCTAGTCCAGTCTAAATAAATTTGCAAACTCTGGGTTCAGTAGCACAACCTCTGTCAAAGAATAAGGTGGAAAGTGATTGTGAAAGATTCCCAATGTAAACCACTGACATTTACACACACACACACACACACACACACACACACACACACACACGCCAGCATATCTGTCTACACACATTCAAACATGTATACACACATGCACATATTCCACCCACATACACATGCAGGTAAAGACTAGAAAACATATAAACACTGTAGGGTGGGAAACTTTCCCTTTGCGGTGTGGGCTAACGATTCTGAGTTGTTGTACAAATATATGATAAAAATGGAAAACTCTGACATGTAATTTAAAGAACATTTTATTGGATCAATGCATGTCAATTTTTTAGAATGTAAATGAATAACTCTGATATTGAATTATGGCATTATTAATTAAAATAAACACGTTAATCTGGAATTTTGTGGAAAAAATAATTATGCAACAAAAAGGGGATGCTGTGGGATGTGGAAGGAATGCAGAAGGATAGAGTCACAACCAGCTTCACTTCGTTGGGATGAGCTTCCAAACCAGGCAGTTTATGGCTAGAAGGGATTTATTGAAGCTTGCAGATCCAAAATGGTGAAAAAGAGAAAACCCACTACCAAAAGCAAGGGCAAAAGCTGGCAGCCAAACATCCGGGAACCCAGGCAGATCTCCCTCTGTATACTTTAGGCTGGAATTTAGATCCCTCCCCAGTAATACCTGAGGGCTATACTTAGGGATCCCTGTATAGTGTAGCAGGAGTCTGCTTGCTAGGTGCAGAAGCTGCTAACTCAGTTTTATAACACCTGAATCTGTTCAGGTACATACATTCAAAATACCACAGGTAGTGAATGTGGAGGGAATGCATCAAGATGGATATAGTAATCATTGGTAAATTTCTTCTTGGTGAATAGGATGTTGTAGTTAGATTATCATGTAGCAGATTGCATGATAGTTACAAAGAGAAAAGGCCTTTATTAAATGAAAAATCAGATGAAACTCTTCATAACTATGTTATTGAACTTAGTGTCACCAAATCATAGGATAAAGTGACATCATGTGGCAATTTTTACATCACCAAAAATAAAAGAAGCAATTAGATATCTAATTTGAGGTTTATTTTGTAAAAACAATTGGCCTATTTTTTAAAATTTTTTTGTTTGTTTTTATTTATTTATTAGAGAGCAACAGACAGTGGCAGAGAGAGAGACAGAGAGAGAGAGAATGGGTACACCAGGGCCTCTAGCCACTGCAAACGAATTCCAGACATGTGCACCCCCTTGTGCATCTGGCTAACATGGGTCCTAGGGAATCAAGCCTCAAATCAGGGTCCTTAGGCTTCACAAATTGGCCTATTCTTAACAATGACAGCAAAATCAATGTTAAAAAAAGCAAAAACAAAAAAAACAACTAGGGAATGGTTTCAGTTTAAGGAAAATTCAAAATAAATGATGGAAAATTCAAAATAAATGATTGGGGGATAAATGGGTTTATTGGATTAGTGATTAATTGTGGGAACCCCCATTTTGTGGTTGTTTTGTCTCTCACTTTTAATATAGTAATTGAAAGTAGGAACTCAGGAAATTGTAGTGCTTGACCGCACATACATGGGGAAAATATGAAAATAGTTAATCATTATAGGGGCCTGATGACTTTACTTGAGGTGAATAATGATGGGATTGTTTGATGTAAAGAATAGCAAAATTTTTCTATGAATTCTGTAGAACTGTACCTTTCTTGAAGTTTGTTCTTGCATGACATGATCAGAAAATAAAAGACTGAGGCTAAAAGCTGTGGCAGCAGAGCAGAGCAGAAAAGCAGAGAGAGAGAGATGGAGAAACTCAGCTGCCTTCAGCATTAGCCTGTCAGCTTGCACCAGAACTTGACTTAGAGTCATTATTGTACTGCTCCCTTTCACACCTCTCTTTGGGGACCCTCCTTCAAGCCAGGACTGGACCCCAGAAGTTTAAAATCATTGATACTTAAAAAGTAAATGTAACATAAGATTCTAAGTTTTCAAATAAAATTTCAATGGATGCTATTAATAAAATTGGAATAAACTGTTCATACTGTACTATAATTTGCTTTCCTTGTTATATTTTGAGTCAGACAATTGTACTGAGTTTAGGTTAATGTAGAAGAGCACTGTTCTCAGATAACACATACTGAAATATTTGTGAATTATCATATTGTCCAGAAGAAAGATGAATTATTCCTGCCAATGAGTTAGTAATGAAATAAGTCAGCTAAAGATATATGGATGTTAACTGTATACCACCCTTTCAACTTTCTAGTATGCATGGAGTATTTCCAGAAAATGTTTAAATAGTACTACTTAATATTTAGGGGTTAAGAAATTTGCCTGCAAAGCCAAAGGATCCTGATTCAATTCCTCAGGACCCATGTTAGCCAGATGCACAAGAGGGCACACACATCTGGAGTTCATTTACAGTGCCTGGAGGCCCTGGCGTGCCCATTCTCTCTCTCTCTCTCTCTCTCTCTCTCTCTCTCTCCCTCTCTCCCTCTTTCCCTGTCAAATAGATAAATAAATAAATAAATATTTTTAAAAAAATGTACTGGGAATGGCCACATATGTCTGTAACCCCAGTCTGTACGGGCTCATAGAAATGCACACACCACACATACCACATTGTACACACACATATACAGCAACACACACACACCACATAAAATATTTCAAACCCACATACCACAAGCAAGCCAAAAACAGAGAACAAATATAATACATTAGTAACTACAATAATTTTTGTAGGTGTAAGCATGTCTACCCGTCAAACATACAACTGTTCCCTCACTGTATCCATTAATCAACTTTAAGGAACTTGAACTTGTTTGTTCCTATTTTCACAATACTTGCATTGTGTCACACAGTTGGAAGTAGCAGTGAAATATAAAGTATTTAAGGTCTTGTGTGTATATGTACGATTGTTTGTGTGCATGTTTATGTGTGTGGTACAAGGGTGCATGGGCATACTTTCATGAGGATTACAAAGGCACATATGCTATTGCCACCTCATGTGGCTTGTTTTAGGTAAGTTCTAATGCTCTGAGTATGAAGCTCATGCCCTTACCTCTTCATGGCAAGCATTTTACTGACAGAGCTATCTCCCCAGTCAGCTTGTAGATTTTTTTTAAAGACATGTTTTAAAAATGATAACTTTTTGACACTTAAAAGGATATATGATGATTTGAGGGAAATAGTCACTCAGAATGCCACCAATTATTTAACACCTAATATACGACTAGTTATTTCCTCATTATTGTGCATGAATCTCCTATTAATCTAGCAATTGCTCTGTTTTTAATGGAAAATTCCCATTAAAGTTATAATGAAACTCAGGCACAGTCAACATATTGTCATAAATGACTGAGCCAGGGCTCTACAAATACAATTTTCTTCCAGTGCTTTCTCTTACAAGTACATAAAAATAAAGGCACTATTTTTCCCAGCACATCAGTAGGAATGATTACATAATGAGATTTATCATTTAACAAATTAGCTATGTTAATAAGGGAAAGAATTAAATTTGTTATTTTTACTGTTGTGGTGGTTTAAATAGAATAGATGGCACCCAATATATTCAGTTGTTTATTTCTTTGTAGTTTGCATTCTGCAGCCACCCAGCTGGAGGCAATATCACTGGGTGGATCTTTAGGTGTGATGGTGGGTTTCAGATTTCAATCTAAAGATATGCAAAGTATGCCTAGCAAGAGTTCCTGAAGTGTGTTGTGGCTGTTGGCTTTTGGCTTATACTTTTCTCTCTGCTTGGTCCTGTGAAGGCAGGCCAGCTTCTTCTGCCATTTATGGAACTTCCCCTGGATCTGTAAGGCTTCAATAAATATCCCTTCTTCCATAACTGTGCCTGGTCTGGAAGTTTATCTCAGCGAACCTGAAGCTATCTGCTACATGTGGCTACCAAAGCTTTATTCCTCTTGAAAGATTATTTTGCCTGAGGTTATGCCTATAGGTATATAAATCATAAGAAGAATATTTAAATATGTATGAGTCTCTGTAATTAAATAGTTTTGTTACTGGTCTCCAGAAAAGGTTATTTTTTCACACTAAGACAGAACCAGACCAGCTCTACTTTGGAACTCTCACAGTTCATGTTATAGATCATGACACTCCTCACTCCACTACCCCAAATTTACATATATATGATAATATTTTATTTGCCATTTTAAAGAAATTAAATTTACTATTTATTCTTTTTTTTTAAATTTTTTTTGGTGTTTTTATTTATTTGAGAGAGTGACAGTGAGAGAAAGAGGCAAAGAGAGAGAGAAAGAGAGAGAGAGAGAGAGAAAGAGAGAGAGAGAGAGAGAATGGGCATGCCAGGGCCTCCAGCCACTGCAATCGAACTCTAGACACGTGCACCCCCTTGTGCATCTGGCTAACGTGGGTCCTGGGGAATTGAGCCTTGAACCAAGGTCCTTAGGCTTCAAAGGCAAGTGCTTAACCACTAAGCCATCTCTCCAGCCTTACTATTTATTCTTAACTTCACTGGCAATACTTAACTATTGTTAACATAACTTTTCATCTTTTATGCTTTATTTAATTAACTACTTTACTAAATACAGTTTGGAAATATAATAACATCTCCCTCCTTTTCTTCCTCTAAATCCCTTTCTGTTATACACTGAAACACCTGGATTTCTAGCCAGAAAACTTTTCAGTAATATTACTTAATGTTTCATTTTCTTTCTTTTTCATTGATACATATTGGTATAAAAACTGTACATGTAAATGGAATAAGACCGAGTGATGTGTTGAGATATGTTTATATTGTGTAATATTTAAATCAAGATAAATGCAGCTATATTCCTAAACATTTAACATGTACTTATAAAGAATACTTTCAAATCCTTTCTTCCAACCTTGTGAAAAAAATCAATTATATATACTTGCACTGAAGGTAAAGATCATTTTCTTCTCTATCCTAAGCAACTCAGCATAGAATGCAGTTTCTAAACAACCACAAAGTATGGATAACAAAACTACTCAAAAGAAGTTTTCCATAGCAGTTTCTGGCAGAGCACTGAAAAATATTGATCTTAGAAAACAAATAGAACGGCACATTGATCTTTGAAGAAAAAAACAAAACAAAACTGGGCAGCAAGAACCATGTAAAATCAGGTGAAAAGGAAGAAGAGATCATTTCACTGTTAGAATTGAAGAAAGACTGAACATATAAAAATATAGAAAGATGTTTAAGGTGAAGCTGCCAGATAGTATGAAAAGAATGAGGCAAAGTCATTAGTGAGTGATGAAACATAGGATTTTGAAAGGGACAGACCTTAGATTACAGTTTCTGCTAAGCCTCTAAATAGAAAGAAACTTGGAAATCACTAGATCTCTGGGATTTAGACTTTGTGTAAAGGACCATAATTTTAACCACATTCCAGTCACAGCAATGGTACAAGATACATTGGGGAGTTCATTAATCAACACATGTACTGGAATCCTCTTCTCAAAGTAATTCTCCTTTACATAGCATCATATTTGTGTACAAGGAGCCATTGAACTGGACAATAGCTATGGTCCAAATAGCAGCTATAATTACTCCTTAAAGTTTGTTCTACAGTGCAACTAGAGAATGGTGGACAACCCCAAACCACCCTGATAACTGAAGTTGAGGGCTTCTTCTTTATTAGAAATAAAACTGATCTGTGGTTCTCTTGAATATTAGATCTGTATGTGCCAATGTTTACCCCACTTGCTAGCTAATCTATTAATTAACTAATCTAAGCCATTAGTCAATAATGCATCTTCAAATATTTCCTTTTATTTCAGCTCCCTCATTACCCACTCCCTCAAACCAGTGTCTAAGTTACTTAGCTGCCAAGTCTTTCCTGGCTCAAATCCACACTCTTAGTTCTAAATGATGCACTCACAGTTTCTGATCTGGATTAGCATAATAGCCCTATTCTTCTTTTACTTCTCCCCCTGCCCCCACTGCCTTTCTAATACCTTCTTTTAGCCACCAAAATAAAGGTTTTTTTAATTGCCACATTACTTTCCTTGAAATCATTTAGCAGCACCCTTCTTACAGAATTTTTCTTAGGGGCATTTGTTTGCAGTTATGTCCCCTAATAGACTCAGGAGTTTAGTAAAGTTGTAAATTAAATTTCTATCTGCCTGGCTGGAGGAGATGCCATTTTGGGTAGATCCTGGGGTCGAGCCCTAAGGTGTTATTGGGGTGGATCTGAATTCCAGCCTAAATTATGCTGAGTTCTTGAGCTCTGCCTGAGATTGTCAAAGTGTGCTTGCTTGTAGTGCTGGTGGGGATTTTGCTCTTTGCCTGGCTTTGGTAAGGAGGGAAGCTTCTTCTGCTATTATGGAACTTTCCTCGATCTGTAAACCTGAAATATTTTCTATTCCACTTATAAACTGTGTCTGGTTTGGAGGTTCATCATAGCAGCATGAAGCTGACTATAACATGCAGTTTTCATACACATGGCAATGTTTGAATAATGTTTCAGAAAGTCAGTGTTCTTTCTCATGTGAACGAAAGTTCCCAGTGGGGAAACAAATGCTCTGTCTGCTGCACCTACCTCCAGCAAGGCTGAATGGACTAGTAAAGCTCCTGTGATCACAGAGAGATGGAATGTTGTAAGTGAAAGGCAAATTACCTTGGTTACTTCTAGCCCCTTAATAGCCCATCTCTCTGTCTGAACTAACATCCAAGTGTAATCCAAGTGTAATCCTTTTTTGGAAATGCAAGGACAGACCCCAGTTTCCAACCCAAAGGGTAAGAATGTATTCAGATAACATCTCAGCCCTGTGGTGGAGATTTTCCCACTTTGCTGTTACCTACCTACCTGACTTTTTTTGTTCTGTAACTATAAAACCTTAATAAAATTGTTAACAGGTTGGAAATAAAATTTGGGGTAACTTACATCTGTGTTCCTGGGTGATGGTCACTCATACTTGGCTTCAAATTAAACTCTCCTATCCTCTTTGGGGTGAGAGCTGTGTCTTTTGCGACAACACTCAAAACATTTAAAAATTCACTTGCTTGTGTGTGTGTGTGTGTGTGTGTGTGTGCATGCTTAAATGTAGAGGCAATAGCAATATAAAAATAAGACTTAGAGATGTTTAGTTACTTGGAGTACTTAATTATTGGTATAATTGAAAATCAGTGTCACCCAGAATTTTCTTTCTTTTTCTTTTTTAAATTTATTTATTTGAGAGCAACAGACAGAGAGAAAGAGGCAGAGAGAAATAGAGAGAGAGAGAGAGAGAGAGACTGGACATGCTGGGGCCTCCAGCCACAGCAAACAAACTCCAGAAGCATGCACCCCCTTGTGCATCTGGCTAACTTGGGCCCTGGGGAATTGTGCATTGAACCAGGGTCCTTAGGCTTCACAGGTCAGCACTTAACCACTAAGCCATCTCTCCAGCCCATCACCCAGAATTTTTTTACCTTTATTTCTTTAAACATATCTTAAGGAACTTAATTTTTGATGTAGACATTTTTATTTAACATTTTAATCTAGAAATATATTATTTCCGCTAGATCTCTAAGACCAATTCTCTGGATAGAAAGGAGTGGCTTTTTCCTTTTCAGTTTTGCCATGTAAAAAGAAAACTGTTACCAAAAGCAACCAAAGCAAGATAATGTCTTTGGTATCTCTGTTTTAAAACTTAAAAAAAATATATATTTATTTGCTAACAGACAGAGAAGAGAGACAGAAAGAAGCTGCAAACAAACTCTAGATGCATGCATCACCTTGTGCATCTGGTTTTATGTGGGCACTGGGAAATCAAACTCAAGCTTTAAGGTTTTTTATCTTTTACTTAGTAGTTATGTACATACTCAGTGTGTAAACAGCCATGTTGGTACCATCCTTAGCCTCATCCCTATCCTCTCCCTGCTGAAGGGACCTTCCTTGTAGGGAATTGTGGGTCATGCTTCATGAGGGTAGCCATCAGTTATGGGGAAGAGACAATGTTTCTGTGTGTAATGACCCAGAGGTTATTGAGGTCCTCTTTTTTTTCACTCTCCTTCAGATCATTTAACTGTCTTTTGAACCCTTTCTAGTTCTTTTCTATTATGTCTAATCTAGCAAGAGCAGCAGTCATACAATTATTGGCCTTTTGTTGAATTTCTGCAAGATCTGTTAATTACTTGGCCAGGGTTGCATAGCTTGTATCTTCATTTCGCGATTCTGATCCTATTATCTCTTCTATGTTTTGATTAGAGACATCCATTGTGGGACTGGGAAATCTTGTTGGATTTACTTGCATTTGATTTTTCATGTTATTCCTTTTGTGCTGTGGTCTGCCCATCACAGTGTGGGACTCTTATTTAATTTAGGAGGAAGCTGTAGTCTACCCTTGAAGTGTCTCCAGTGATTATTCCCTTTTATGTTTGCTTTGATTAGACTTCTGATGGCAATGGGGCCTATCTGCTCAGAGGAAAGGAGCCTGCAAGGCTCTGGTGGGGGCCTGAGGACTTGATGAAGGGGTTAGTTAGTCCAGTGTTTCAGGACATGGGACTGTGTGGTCAGGTAGACAGAGGTGACTGGATAGGTGGGAATGGGACAAAGCAGACTGTTGCTGTGGCTGGGCTGCAGAAAGGGGGAGGATGGGATTACATGGTGGTTCTGTGATGCTGACATTGAGGAGATGGGACAGCAGGACCATTGGGACTGTATAGCAGGGGGTGGATGGGATTGCTGGGTCCTGTGACAAGGTGGGGTGAGGATATGGGACTACTGAGGGTCAGGTGATGCACAGTGGGGGTGGATAGCCCACAGTCCTCGTGGGTTGGTGGGAAGGGGTGAATAATAGCCTGCTGGATGGGGACCTAGTGGCCTGAAGGAAGTGCAGTAGGACCTGGTCTGCTGGTGGGGCAGTGAGCGGGATGGCGGCAGTAGTGTGTGGAGGTCGTTGGTGGCTGGAAAACAGAAGGAGGGAGGGAAGGGGTTGCTAGCCTGTTGGTTTGGGTTCATGCACAGAGCAGCAGGTGGAACATTGGTGGCAAGTGGAGGTCCCTGCTGGTGGGAAAGACTAGGGAGGTGTTGCAGTCAGGTTCGCATTGCTGGTAGAAATCACCCAACAAAGAGAAGTGTGTGAGAAAAAAGGGGGTTATTTTGGCTTACAGGCTGGAGGACGAAGCTCCATGCTGGCAGGGAAAATGATGGCATGAGAAGAGGGTGGACATCACCCCCTGGCCCACATAAGGTGGACCACAGCAACAAAAATGATGCAAAATTGAAGAGGCCACTAGTTTTATATATCTGGAACTTTATGTTGTCATTTTTTTTTTTTTTGGACAAAACACACAAAAACAAACATAAACATCATGGATAAAGATGACATAAACAAATAAATTCTAGGTGTACCATAAGAACGCAAAATTAAGTGAAAAGTTTTTATCCTCTTTGAGATGTAAGGCTCACAGAAGATCAAAGGTAAAGTTTGCTACATAGATCTACAGCAGATAATTATTCTCATTTGTTTTTGAGAGCTAAAAATAAAAGGGGAGAATATTTATTTATTTATTTATTTATTTTTACAGGTGGAAATGTCTTATTCTTGTTCTTAATGTTAGGGCAACTATTTTAAGCCATCTAGCAAGGATATAGATTTAATGACATATCAGACTCAGTCAGGCTCATAAGAAGAAAGGCCAGCTATAAGTTTAAGTGAAAGATGGGTAGAATAGCAGTACATTATATTAGCAGTCATTAAGACTTGCCCACAATATTTTAGATGAATCTTTTGTGAGCCCCCAATATGTCAGCATCAAGGGGACTGAGACACAGGTTCACATTGTCATCTTCAACAGCCTGAGGAATTCCTCTAGACTTTTAGGGATCTCAACTCAGGTTGTATCTAGGATTTACAGAATTCCAGGAAATGCCAGTATAAAACAGAGTTGAATCTTTTTTACAGACTTAAGCACGAGAATTAGGCAAAGGAAGGGGTGCTCAGAGGGAGGGTGAAAGCATACCTGAGACTATGGCTCTGAAGTCACGAGGAGAGTGTTTTTACAATGAAGATTTTAATCTAGTGTGGAATTCCCTAGGTTTTATTTTACAAATAACAATATTTCCTTTATTATGGGATTCTGTTCTGCTTGGAGAGAGCAGGAGTGGAGGGAGGTTAGAGAAGGGAGAGGAAATGAGAACAGTTAAATTTTGTACAATTTATATTTAGTTCTGACTTAATCTCTCAAATTTTCTTAATCTTAATCATTTTGGATATCTCTACTAGCTCAGGATGGGCTCCTAAAAGGGAGTCACCAAGGACAGCAGAATGGCAACAGAGACATAAGGAAGTGGATTATCCACATTCCTCAAGAAACCACCCAGCCATTATCTGTGCCTTGCCTGGCAATGCCCCCAGGACATGGTTTTCTCCCCCTTTTTCTCATGTGGCCTGGTCACTGTTCTTGTCTCACACCCTGGCTATCTTAGCTCTCCCCTAAAGGTACCTTATTTATTCAACTTTTCCCTTCCTCACCTTCCCCCAACTGAGGAAGCCCTATAAAGCCCATTATCTGAAAACTCAGTTTGGCTGTGCTCATCTCTTATGAGTCAGTCCTGGCAACTCATGCTTTTCCAGTATGAAAGCTTTCATCTTTGCTTTAGAGTGGTTTGCATGGTCTTTGTCACTCCCAAACCTTACAATCTCCTTTTAATTTATAAGTTCTAAAATTCTTATTGACTAGTTTGTAAATTGCCAGGTTAGTCACTTTTTGGATGTTTTAAAAGTTTAATTAAAGCAGGATGCCCATTATTTTATTTCTATAACAAAAAACATTACCTAGTACTTTAATATTTCAAAAATAAAATAAAATTGAACCCCAATTTAGGAATAAATGTTCCCCATTGTGGGTGGGAAATGTAAACCCAATTTATTTTTAGTTGGGTTTCCCATTTTGTTTTCAAATACTTGCAAATTAAATTAACAAAACTGTTCATGCCAGCTGGAGTACTAAATAGTAGTTTTTTTTTTTTTTTTTTTTTCCCCTAACATTTCCTCTTTCTTTGGAGGAGTAGTAACAGAGGGAAAACATGCTTAATGCTAGCAGAGACAAACCAAATAGAATAGTCAGAAATCAAGATGCTCTCAAGGATCTGCATGTAAACAACAAATTCAATGGTCAAAACCAAAATGTTTTCAAAGCAAAGAAAATAGATACCTTAAATCATTTTGGGAGCAAATAACAAAACATTTTGAGAACAAATAAAAATATGTATCCTGCAATGACAAAAGAAAAAAAAAAAACAAAACAGGATCCTAAAAACAGCTCAGAATAAACAAGTGGACCATTGACCAAATCAAGGGAGGTCTGATCCTGAGAATGAATTTACCAATATGCACTTAAGGAGACAACACTGGATGGTTGAGCACAAAGGATTTAGTTGGGACCTGGCTCTGGCTGGCTGCATCATAAGTGGAAGTGGCTTGTCTTTGAGGCCACATGTTGGGCAAAAGACAGTTCTTACCTCAAAAGGGGATAAAAGATAATTTATTCAGGATCCAGTGTGAGTAACCATGGCCTGGGAACACAGATTTAGGTTACCCCAAATTCCATGTTCCAACCTGTTAACAATTTCATGAAGGTTTTATAGTTACAGAACAAAAGAAATTCATAAATCAAAGTACATTTCAATTACATTGGCTGACCATCAGGTAGGTGGGTTATAGCAAAGTGGGAGAATCTCTTCCATAGGCCTGAGATGCTACCTGATGATATTCTTAGCTTTTGAGTTGGTGAAAGCTGGGGTTTGCTCTTACATTTCAAAAAGAATTATACCAGTTCAACTGATAGTCATCAGGATGTTAGTTCAGAAACAGAGGTGGCCAATTAATGATTATTAGGAAGCTAAAGACAGCCCAAGGAAATTTGGCTCTGACTTTCAACAATTGATCTCACTGTGACAATATGAGCTTTATCAGTCCATTCCGCCTTGCTGGAAGTAGGTGCAGCAGATACAGCTGTTTTCTGGGAACTTTTGTTCACAATGTATATATGAGTGTGTGTGTGTCATAATACATGTGTAAAAGGCACAAGACAACTTCAAGGTGTCTATCCACATGGGTTGGCAGGCATACAAGCAAGCATCTTTTTTTTTTTCAAAATTTTTTATTTATTTATTTATTTGAGAGCGATAGACACAGAGAGAAAGACAGATAGAGGGAGAGAGAGAGAATGGGCGCGCTAGGGCTTCCAGCCTCTGCAAACGAACTCCAGACACGTGTGCCCCCTTGTGCATCTGGCTAACGTGGGACCTGGGGAACCGAGCCTCGAACCGGGGTCCTTAGGCTTCACAGGCAAGCGCTTAACCTCTAAGCCATCTCTCCAGCCCACAAGCAAGCATCTTTGATCCTTGAGAAATTTTTGCAGCCATACTTTGTGTGTGTCTGAGAAACAGTGTCTCATTCTAGCCTAGGCTAAGTTGGAACTTATGCTGTAGTGAAGGCTGTTCTCAAATTATGGCAATCTTACATCTTGAGCCTTTCAAGTGCAGGGATTACAGGTGTGAGCTGCCACACTAAGCTCTATAAATGAACACTTTGGGAAAAATAAAATGGAACAGAATAGACCAATATGGTAGAATGCATTACATGTAAGAATATATTGCCTAAGCCGGGCATGGTGGCACACGCCTTTGATCCCAGCACTCAGAAGGCAGAGGTAGGAGGATAACTGTGAGTTCAGGTCCACCTTGACACTACATAGTAAATTCCAGATCAGCCTGGGGTAGAGTGAGACCCTACCCCAAAAAATCAAAATCAAAAACAAACAAAACAACACAAAACAGAATGTATTTCCTAGTAAAAGCTAAAATTCTGTGAAATTTTAATTTCTATCTGATTATGCTATGCCATACAATATATTTTTGCTATGGGTTGTCTTTGAAAGTTTGAGAAAAACTACTATATAATATTGACATCATCATCATCTTATTATCTTTTAATGTATCTGTACCCTAAAAACATAGTTTCAGTAACAGCTTCAATGAATATTCCATACTCTAATTATTAAACATTGTGATTTTGTCTTACATGTTCCTGTCCACTTGGGAAATTCCTACACATTTTCTTGTGTATGTGGATGGGCTTGATATATGTGAGTTTGTGTTTGTAGGAGAGATGTAGACTTCTGTTTTGTTCTTTAATCTCACTCTACTTTATTTTTTGAATCAAAATCTTTAAGTTAACTAGATCTTACCAATCAGGTAGAAAAGCTGGCCAGACCAAGTGATCAACCTGTTTATTCTTCCTGAAAGTTAGTATGTAAGTGCACACTCCCGTACCAAGCTTTACATAGGTAGTACAACTAATCCACAAAGAAAATATAAATGTAAAAGAGACTGAAAGCAGAGATGAAAACCTTACACTTGCACAGAGCCAAACAGAAGCGATGCGTTATATTCATGCTCTAGTGAAAAACAAAAAGCAGTTTTCAGTGAATAAGGCTTGACAGCATCGTAAGCCTACCTTGCAAGTTAATTGACAATCTGTGCTAGCTGATGGGCTTCATTTCAAGTAAATGACAAAGCAGCAACAATAAAACTTAGATGTAGGATTTTGTAGTTTAGAAGGGTCCTCCAAATTTATGAATCCCATTTTTAGGTCTGTTCTAACTTTAAGCAATAATTGATAAAGATGGACTCAAGAAGGATAAATTATGAATTATTATATTAAGTTTATTTAGGGAGAAATTACAAATTGTGAGGCTTAAGGGGAGTTGGAATTAAAAAAAGACTAGAACAAAATCATAAGCATCTGGAAAATAGGAAACATAAATCATGAGGAAAAAAAATCACAGAACATGAGATTCATTTAAGAAAATTGAGGGATTTTTTTCAATTTTTTTTTAAACGTCCATGATTATAAAAATATCCCATGGTAATACCCTCCCTCTCCCCACTTTCCCCTTTGAAACTCCATTCTCCATCATATCCCCTCCCCATCTCAATCAGTCTCTCTTTTATTTTGATGTCATGATCTTTTCCTCCTCTTATGATGGTCTTGTGTAGGTAGTGTCAGGCACTGTGAGGTCATAGATATCCAGGCCATTTTGTGTCTGGGGAAGCACATTGTAAGGAGTCCTCCCCTTCCTTTGGATCTTACATTCTTTCTGCCACCTCTTCTGTATTAGACTCTGAGCCTTGGGTGTGTGATAGAGATATTACAGTACTAAGCACTCTGGTTACTTCTTTCCAGCATCATGACATCTTCTGGGTCATCCCAAGGTCACTGCTATCTGAAAAGAAAAGATTCTCTACAAAAAGTGAGAGTAGCATTAATATAAGGGTATGAACATTAAGAGAAGTGCTTACTGGGCAGTTTGATAAGCATGGTATATACATTTAGCCAGATAGCAGCAGACGTTATACCCCTAGGGCTCATGACTACCCCTGTTTTAACTTTTCAGTATCAGGGATATATTCCCTCCTATGGAGTGGGCCTCCAGTACAATTAGAGGGAAGTTGGTTTCCACCATAACAGACGTATCACTACTGCACCTGTTGGCTCATTTGGCATGGCTGGCCATATACAAGGCTTGCAGTGTCCACTGTTGAGTATCTTCATTTCTCTTTCTTCCATTGAACTGCATGCAGAATGGCTTCTCCAGCTTTCTGTTAGCTGGTCTACATGAGGAAGTTATAAGCTCAGTTCTAGCAGGATTTCTCAGTGGCCTTGCAGCCCAAGTATTTGGAGTCTTCAGCAATAAGGTCTTACCATCTATTCCTGGTAGGAAACCAAGGGCATTGGCAGTGGCCTATAATATTTTGGAGGCATCATGGACGACCCTGTCCAACAACTTACTGGAAGGTATTTCATCCCTGGCACTGAAAATTTTCTAGCAACAATCTTTGGCTCCTGAGTGTTCCATTGTCCAAAAAGTAGGATTCCATATGATTTATTTATATCATCTTAGATTTTGATTAGTCCTCCCTTTGCCTTTCTTTTACTCAATCTCTTTCTCTTACCTAGGGAAAGGCTGGAGTGGAGCCACAAGCACATGGGGGATAGAACCTAGGAGCCTGTATAGGAAGATTTAGAAGGAACACACATGCATCTGCCCTGTGCTTCTCTGTAGAAGAAAGTTAAGAGGGCAAATGGTGGTGGCTTAAGGAAGAATAAGAGAGGAAAAGATATCAAAGCAGAAACCAAGAAAGTCATATGAGAAATGAGTAGCCAAGAGAGTTACACCCATGGTTACCCCATAAATTACACAGGTAACAGATCCAGAGTTAGAGAAAGCACCCATATGGTAGATCAAGAGTGTAAGGGAAATGCACATGCTAGATTAAGATACCAGAAGAGGTCAGTCGCTCGCGGCCGCCACCGTCCCCACCGCTACCGCCGCCGGTCGCCCTCAGCCAGCAGCTCGGCGCCACCTCGGGCGGCTGGCGTCTCGGGCGGCTGGCGTCTCGGGCGGCCGAGCGCTCCTCCAGCTCCGGAGCGAGCACAGGCGGCATGTCCATGGGGCCGGCCCGCGGCGCCCCGGCCTGGTGAGAGCATTTCCACTGCTGCTCCAAGGACACAAAGTTTGAAATTCCCGGATAATTACCTTTGAGAAGCTGGAAATAATTTCCTTAACTCCATCTCTTAGTTTCCATAGGCACATTGAGAAACCATGAACAACTTTAATAAGGAAGAGATTGACTGCCACATCCTTGATGAAGGCTTTACTGCCAAGGACATTCTGGACCAAAAATTAATGAAGTTTCTTCTTCTGATGATAAGGATGCTTTTTATGTTGCGGACCTTGGAGACATTCTAAAGAAACATCTAAGGTGGTTAAAAGCTCTTCCTCGCGTCACTCCCTTTTATGCAGTCAAATGTAATGATAGCAGAGCCATAGTGAACACCCTAGCTGCCATTGGGACAGGATTCGACTGTGCAAGCAAGACTGAAATACAGTTGGTGCAGAGTCTTGGGGTACCTCCGGAGAGGATTATCTATGCAAATCCCTGTAAACAAGTGTCTCAAATTAAGTATGCTGCCAGTAGTGGAGTCCAGATGATGACTTTTGATAGTGAAGTTGAGTTGATGAAAGTCGCCAGACCCAAAGGCAAAGTTGGTTTTGAGAATTGCCACTGATGATTCCAAAGTAGTCTGTCGCCTCAGTGTTAAATTTGGTGCCACACTCAAAATCAGCAGACTTCTCTTGGAACGGGCAAAAGAGCTAAATATTGATGTCATTGGTGTCAGCTTCCATGTAGGGAGTGGCTGTACGGATCCTGAGACGTTTGTTCAAGCAGTATCTGATGCCCGTTGTGTCTTCGACATGGGAGCTGAGATTGGTTTCGGCATGTATCTGCTTGATATTGGTGGTGGTTTTCCTGGATCTGAGGATGTGAAGCTTAAATTTGAAGAGATCACCAGTGTGATCAACCCAGCGCTGGATAAGTACTTTCCATCAAGACTGTGGTGTGAGAATCATAGCAGAGCCGGGCAGATACTACGTTGCATCAGCTTTCACGCTTGCAGTCAATATCATTGCCAAAAAAATTGTGCTGAAGGAGCAGACTGGCTCCGATGATGAAGATGAATTGAATGAGCAAACCTATATGTATTACGTGAATGATGGAGTATACGGATCATTTAATTGCATCCTTTATGATCATGCACATGTGAAGCCCTTGCTACAGAAGAGACCCAAACCAGATGAGAAGTATTACTCCTCCAGCATTTGGGGACCAACATGTGATGGCCTTGATCGGATCGTTGAGCGCTATAACCTTCCTGAAATGCATGTGGGTGATTGGATGCTCTTTGAAAACATGGGTGCATACACTGTTGCTGCTGCTTCTACTTTCAATGGATTCCAGAGGCCTACTATTTATTATGTGATGTCACGACCAATGTGGCAACTCATGAAGCAAGTTCAGAAGCACGGCTTCCCGCCTGAAGTGGAGGAGCAGGACGTCAGCACTCTGCCCATGTCTTGTGCTCAGGAGAGTGGGATGGACCGTCACCCGGCAGCCTGTGCTTCCACTAGTATCAATGTGTAGATACCATTCTTGTAGCTCTTAACTGCGAGTGTAGCTTGAATTAAGGGATTTGGGGGGTCCACTTAACTTAATGACTGCTAGTTCTGAAATGTCTTTGTATGAGTAGGGCTGGCACAGATGCAGCAGTGTGGAAGGCTAGGCAATGGGGTCACACTTATCTGTGTTCCTATGGAAACTATTTGAATATTTGTTTTATATGGATTTTTATTCACTTTTCAAACATACTAAAGTGTGCCCCTCAGCTGCTGAGCAAGCATTTGTAGCTTGTACAATGGCAGAATGGGCCCAAAGCTTAGTGTTGTGACCCATTTTGAAAATAAAGTATCTTGAAATAAAAAAAAAAAAAGATACCAGAAGAAAGTTTTACATTCCATATATATATATATATATATATATATATATATATATATATATATATATAACATTTATTTACAATGAGCAGTTACCCCAAAGCATAATGCAGAAATAAAGCAGAAAAACTACTCAGACCCAGAAGCAGTACTCTGCTTTCCCCCACTCCACCAAGTTGGTAGATGGGGAGCCATACTCATATGTACACAAGCAGGGATCACAGAGCAACATGCAGACAAAATAAATAAATAAATAAATAAATAAATAAATAAGAAGCAGAAAAAGCCTATGTAGCAGGTTCACTGAGATGAGCTTTCAGATCAGGCACACTTATGGAGGAAGGGATTTATTGAACCTTACAGATCCAGGGGAATTTCCATAAAGGCAGAAGAAGGTGGCCTGCTTTCACAGGACCAAACACAGAAAGAAAAGCACAAGCCAAAGCCACACAGCACAGCACACTTCAGGAACTCACAGCTGGGCACATTTGCATATCTTCAGATTGAAATCTCAAATCCACCACCACACCTTAACTTCCACCCAGTGACCCAGAATGCAGCCAGCCCTTATACCAGTAGCTCAGTTCCAACAAAGTCCTCTGCAGTATTTCCTTCCCATTAGAAAGTTCATAAACCAAGCCTCGAGGTTCAATACTGTCTGCACTTAGGATTCTCAAATTCTCATCAGAATAGTCCATAAAACTTGGCTTACCACTCCAGAAGGAATATTGAGTTGCAAGCACCAAGTCCATGTCCATTCTTCTAAAACAAAAGTTCCAAAACACCAACATCCACATGGTCAGGTTCATCTCAGCCCACTCCTTGGTACCAACTTCTGTAGCAGACAGCTTCAGGTTCATTTCGATGAACTTCCAGATCAGGCACAGTTATGGAGGAAGGGATTTATTGAAGCCTGAAAATCCAGGGGGATTTCCATAATGTCAGAAGAAGATAGCCTGTTTTTACAGGGCAAAACACAGAAAGAGAAGCATTAGCCTAAAGCCACACAGTACAGCACACTTCAGGAACTTCGGCTAGGCACTCTTTGCATATCTTTAGATTGAAATCTCAAACCTAGTACCACACCTAAGATCCATCCAATGACACTGTCTCCACCCAGGTGGCTGCAAATGCAAACTATAAACTAATAAAACACTGAATATATCGGAGGCCATTTATTCAAACTAATACAGTCTATATAGTACATTAAAAATGTACTTTTTCATCAAATTCAGGCATGTAAAGGGGAAGATAGGTCTAGTTTGTAGATGCAAAGGAGCAGGCTTCAGGGAAAGCACACCTGGAAAGTGAAGACCATCCACATAGGTAGCCTTCTAGACTGTGGGCATCAGGGGGCACTGTAGCTGTTGTAGATGAATCTAGATTAGACATGAGTTTCATTCCTGCCAAGGGTTCCATTCATGCCATGTGAGGAGGCACTGGTTCTCTCTGAGCCTCAGTTCCTAATTGAAACTCAGCCTAAAGGAAGCTAGCTTCCTAGTTCTTCTTCAACATGTCTTTATGATGAAGTATTTTTACCACTTGGGGCTAGGTGGCTCACCAAAATTAAGTTCTTGCCACCCAAAGATAGAAAAGCATTTCTGGATTGTTGACAAATGGATTTTTATATAGAGCACAAAGAAACAGAATTTTTACTTGCAAGCATTTTTTAAAATTTACTTTTATTTTTATTTATTTATTTGAGAGACAGAAAGAGGCACAGAAAGAGAGAGAAAAGGAGAGAGAAGGGAAGGGATAGAGAATGGGTGCACCAGGGCCTATAGTCATTGCAAACGACTTCTAGACATATGTGCCACCTTGTGCATCTGGCTTACATGGGTCCTGGGGAATCAAACCTGGGTCATTTGACATTGCAAGCAAGTGCCTTAATTGCTAAGACATCTTTTCAGCCCCTGCAAGCATTTTTAAATGGAATACTCTACCCTGAAATAGAATGAAGGGTGCTTCTTTCACTTTTAATACCTCGGGGAACTTTTATTTTTCTTCAAGATTGGTTTTCACCTTTACATAGTGAGTCATCTTGCTCACCTGAGTTCTGCTGGGACAAATTATGTGATTATTTTCTCTTTATTAGATGCATCAAAGTGAGAAAAATCTACATGGAATTGGTCCTTGCCTGTTTCCCACCTAGTCATGTCCTGTTGCAAGTGGGGTGAATGAAAGACCTCAGATAGAAGACCTAAAAGTGTCACACGAGATGGCTTGTCACTGTGGACGGAACTGCCAAAGGCATGCAAACTTGTTGTTGGAGAAATAATCACCAAACATATAGGAGGAGACAGAGACATTTTTTGGACAGACAGAGTTGACTTCTGGCACATCAATGTCCATAGGGTCAATGCTTTGGGAGTTGCAGTAACCAGTAATGTGAAAATAGCCAGCTATATGGAAATGATCTGGCCCATTATGTGTCCGTGCTTCCTGAGGTTTGAATCTGACCAAACACACACCAGCTGATGAGGTCTTATGGGAAGAGTAAAAGGCTCACCCTCTCTGTCCCAGTCTGGAATCTGAGCAAAACCTTAAATGAGAGAGAGGCCTCTGTAAGTCAGACTGATTAAAAAAAAAATCATAGAGTACACAGCAGCACTTTGCATGTATTATTTATTTATTTGAGAGAGAGAACTATGCACATGGAGAGGGAGAATAGGCACCTCAGGGCCTCTAGCCACTGTAAATGAACTCCGGATGCATGTACCACCTTTTGCATCTGGCTTACGTGGGTACTGTGGAATAGAATCTGGGTCCTTAGGCTTTGCAGGCAAGTACTTTAACCACTAAGCAATCTTTCCAGCCCTTTGCATGCATTTTTATGTTGCTTTCTTAAGTTTGATTCCTGTTTTATTAAAAAAAATAATAGGAAGGAAAGGGTGAAAATAATAGCCAACATTCCACAGTCTCTCATTTGATAAAATATGTATTACATAAAAACCAATTATTTTTAAATATTTTATTTATTTTAGAAATTTATTTATTTATTTATATATTTATTTTACAGAGAAAGAGGGAAAGAGAGAGAGAGAGAGAAAGGGAGAATGGGTGTGCCAGGTCCTCTCCAGCCACAAATTCCAGATGTGTGGGTCCCCTTGTACCTCTGGCTAATGTGGGTCCTGGGGAATTGGATCTGGGTCCTTTGTCTTTCAAGCAAACACCTTAACTGCTAAGCCATCCTTCCACTCAATACTTTATTTATTTTGTTAAGGAGAGAAAGAGAGAATGACAATGAGCATGCCAGGATTTCTAGCTGCTGTGAGAAATGAACTCCAGATACATGTGCCACTTTGTATATCTGGCTTTCAGTGGGTACTGGGGAATGTGTATATATATACACACACACACGTGTGTGTGTGTGTGTGTGTGTGTGTGTGTGTGTGTGTGTGATTTATCACAGAGATTGACTTGCTATCTATGCATCAAATTGAATGAAAATATTATTAAGAGGTCATACAAAATTTTCCATATAGTGAAACAAAATTATTCCACATACTTAGATAGGGGCTATTTAAAATGAAAAGTAGTAACTGAGTCCAACATCACCACATATAGTTATATAATTTTCAGTTTCTCCAGCTTTGACACTTCTACTATAATTTATACTCTGCTTAATATTATCAAAAATATATTTTTGGTCATTTACTACACCAAGGTATAATGGAATTTCAAAAATAAATAAAAGAAAAATAATACTCCTATCTGGTTTTTTTCTTTAACATTTTGCATGGGATTTGCCATACTTTAGCCATTGTTGAAGGCTAAAAAATATGTTCAATGGAAATACAGGTTAATGATCAAATGAAAAACTGAAATATTTGGGACAAGAGTGTTTTATGATATATATTTCCAGTCTCAGCTTAGTTGAAAATAATTAGTCATATATAATTTGTATAGAATCTCATTTTCTTAAAAGTGCTAATAATTTTTAAAATTATCTATAACATATAGTGAGTTATTTGCATCACAAAAAGTGGTAGAGAAAATATAAAGTTTCCTTTTGAGAGTCTTTAACTGAGTAATTTCATGCAACATTACTCTTACTGTAACTTTCTGTGATAGGCTCAGTAAGTCTGTTTACAGAAAATAATGGAGCTCTGATTATGTTTCCATCACTGAATGTTTCACCAATGAGGAGGAGATTATTCTTGCTTCAGGTAAGATCAGACATTATAAAACAAGCACGTGTCATGCAGCTTACATTTTTTTTCTTATTAAAATCACTTTGGGATCTTTATAAGTGCTTCAAACCTTTAAACCTCAGCTCTACCCTTCTCCCTCCCAGGTCCAAGTAATCATAATCCATTCCAAACCAATTAAAGGCTAATCTCAGGTGGAGGGGGCAAGGGACAGAAATATTCATGTTTCCCATTCATTCTTATTGAAGTGTTTTAGCTGAAGCAGGCACATTTAGAAACTATCAATAGATTGGCATATGGTTCAAATTCCTGGCTTGTATGAGCAGTGAGAACACTCTGCATTAATTTTACCACTCCACCAAGCATGGTTAAAACTTTATTTGCATGCCTACTAAATCTACTATAAAGAAAAAAATATTATCTCTGGAAATCCCCAAGTGTATATGTCTAATACATCTGCCATTGCTATATCAAGTGGCTGGAATGTATTTATGTGTCATGGAAGTAACCACATCTGAATAGACACTCAAATAGCACATTTACAACCATTTATGCTCATGCTGTAATATTTCATAAGTAAACCTGTGATAGCAGTAAGCAGCCCTGCTGGCAGGTTTTCAAATGTGGCATCAGAATACCCTTCAAAAATTCTGAAACCTTTACTCCTTTAAAGAATTCAAGTTAGGATTTTAGTAAAGAACTCATGATGATTTTTATCATAATGCTTGTAATCCCCTCTGCATCTTGATTTCTTATCAAATATTAACTTAAACTATCCATTATCAAAAGAAAATAGTGTTCGTATTTTCTTATTCTATAAATTCTTGGGTTGACAATCAACATTTTAAGGAAACAGAAGACCCAGACTATGACCTTATGTATTTACACTGAACTTATTTTCTGAAATAAGGCAACTATGGCTTGGTGGAATTTTTCTCCCTTGTGGGACAGAATTAGAAGATGGTTATGGCTAGTCATCTGCACTAGGGATTGGGAACACTTGTTTTTCAGTGGTTTTCTACTGCCCTCCTTCAGTTCTGTGTTCTAGTTTATCCATTGACTCCTATCTCAATGAGCTTCCAGATACTCTCTTTGGGCAAGGCCTCACTCAATTACTAGATGTCTGGAGCCTGGGCAGCTATGATAACGGCATTCATTCTCATCAACATGGATGCATCTAGTCCATTAGAATTACATCCCATAATTAGTAATCTTCAAGAACTACAGCCAGTGTTTACCCAGCATCATGCTCTCTAGTCTCTATTTTTTTTTAATTTTAATTTTAATTTGTTTATTTGGGAGAGAGAAAGAGGGAGAAAGAGAGAGAGAGAGACAGAAAAAGAATGGACACACCAGGGCCTCAGCCACTGTAAACGAACTCCAGACTCATATGCCACCTTGTGCATCTGGCTTATGTGGATCCTGGGGAAATGAACCTGGGTCTTTTGATTCCCAGGCAAGCACCTTAACTGCTAAGCCATCTCTCCAGCCCTCTAGTCTCTCTCTTAATAGAACCTAGTCAGCCCACCTCTCTCATGTTCTCTGAGTTTCAGACTTGCAATTATTTTTCCCTCCTAAGGCGAACCAGGTGGTTTCTCTCTCCAGGAAGTGTTACCATATCAATGCAGAACCCAGTCAGCATAGTATATACATCACAGTCCAGAAATTCTGGGCTCAAGTGATTCTTATTCCTCAACTTCTGTAGTGGTTAGGAAAAGAGGAAGGTGCCAGGATACCTTCAACTCGGAATTTACACAGTGGCTATATTACTCAATCCTGTTTCCTTGATGAAGAGCGAAGAATTTGTACACATTACTTTCTTTGTAAGTTTTGTGTATGTGTAGAAAGAATTTAGTTTACTTACACTTATTTTTATATTGCTTTGGGCAAAACTAAAATAATTCTCATTCCAACATCCTATTATATAATTGTTTCTGTTTATATGATGTCTCTAAATCAATTCTGAAAAAAGAAAATTACCACATACAAAATAAAACAAAAGAAAACAACCTTTACATGTAATTTCATTAAACTTGCAAATATCAGAGCTACAAAGTCTACTGAGACCTGAATGATATGTGGTATGGCTTGGATGTGAAGCATCACATGTTTGTTATGAAGTCTCATAATAATTCTCAGTTTGTGGAACCTTTGTTGGAGGATGTGTACCATTCTGGAGGACCTTGGGGGTCTGATAACTCAGGCTCACATTCTACATTTAGCTCTGATCACACTTGAAATCTCCCTGTTGCTTGAAGACATGATGCTCAGTTGACTGCTCTTGCCATGGTTTTCCTACCATGACAGGACTTTCCCATGAAACTGTAAACCAAAAATAAACCCTTTCCTTCCATAGACTGCTTCTGGTTGGGTGTTTTGAACTAGAAATGAGGCTACAATATCCAAGTTGAAAAAGGCAACTCCATAATTTGAAAACTATGTATTTTTCTTAGTCATAAAGTAGAATAAAGTTATGCTGGCTACAGAAGAATGAGTATTGTAGCAAGTTAATGATGCCAGTGTCAGAAACACAGGCATCACATGTTTTCCTGCATCTCCTGGATTTGATGTATATGTCTATAATCATGTGTGTACATAAGAAATAAATGTAGAAGCAAAACCATCTACGAAGAAAGGAGTCTAATGAGAGCGCCAGGACAGGGAGAGTAGGAGAGGAATGCATTAAACATTTTATGAACATTAACAAAATAAAAAAATAATGTACATTAAATTAGGGAATTAGAGAAGCAGGAATGAAATATTCTTAATAACTTAAGAAATTATAAAATATTAGGATTAAATTCATATCTGAATTGAAGGTTGAAGAATATAACAGAAGCAAATTTGCTGGTATGCTTCCTTTTCCATTTGTTGAAACTGTATTGTCTCTTCCTAATCCTCACAATCATACACTCTTAAAGGATATAGTTACTACAAGAGCTTATGATAGCTGGAAGCAACTTGAATCACTCAAGCACTTCAAGATAGAATAAGTCCTATGATCATTTATATTTAATCAGCTACTTACAATAATTTATAATGAAAATATAACTACATCTATGACCAATAAAGAAGTAAATTTCCATGGGTACTTGTGTTGAAAACACAATTATAATATTATGTGTCCCAAATAATTTTTTTTATTTAATTCAATCCTCCAACTCTCATATGATGTGATATTTGTTGTTGCTACCACATTGTCATATTTTTCATAATTCTAAAAATGAATTATTACATGACAAAAAGAAATGCTAGTTTCTAATGCAATGGATTTTCACAATTATGAAACTGTAATACTGTTCCTATTACAGTTTTAGGCATGATTTCCCTCCTATGGAGCAGACTTCTATTCCAATGGGACAGCAGTTATTTTTTCCATAGCTTTCATGCCACTCTTGCATTTCTTCTTAAATCTTGAATTCCGAGACAATTATAAATTATACAGGACCCATAGTAGGTAGAACTATGTCTGACTTTTCTCTACAAGCTTTTTGCATAATGCATTCTGGCCTGAAGAAAGCTATCCAATAGGGAGGAAGTTTTTAGCTCAGTTCCAACTTCGTTTCTTTATAATGTGCTACCGAAATGTGTGGTGTCTCCAGCAAAATGGACTATTTGCTTTTGGTGAATAACCTAGACCAATGACAATTGCCAATATTGTTTTAGGGCTCTTGTGGTCTCCCTGATGAACAATTCATTGGGAGGTTATCTCAGAACTCACATTGGGGTTTTCAATGAATACCATATGGCTCATCAGAACAGTTTATTCATCCATATAGGGGACCTTCATTTATTTTTTTAGTTAACTATTTTATTTTTCTTTTGTTTATTTCAGAGAGAGAAGGAGGGAGAAAGAAAATGGGCATGCCAGGGCCTCCAGCTACTGCAGACAAACTCCTGATGTATATGCCACCTTGTGCATCGGGCTTACGTGGGTCCTGGAGAATTAAACCTGAGTTCTTTGGCTTTGCAGGAAAGCACCTTAACCACTAAGCAATCTCTTCAGCCCTTAACTTAATTTTTTTAAAAAGATTTATTTCTTAAGCTGGTTTACCTCATTGTAGTTTTACATATGGTTTATTCATATAGTCTTACCTTTGGATCATTTTCTCATCATCCCCAGCCCTCCCTCATCTAGCCACTTCTATCCTTGCTTTAACCTGTTCCATTCAATATAACCACCCTCCTATTTTTGTGCCTCATGTCTTTCCTATTATTCTTGTAACCTCTCCCTCCATGGTTCATATTTTTATCATTCTGGCATCTACAAACACTCATTCTGAGCTATAGACACTAATCTAGAGATTCACATAAAGTAATCACAACATTTGTCTTTTGGAGTATAGTTTATCTAATTCTGTATCATCTTTTTCAGTTGCATTTATTTGTATGCAAATTTCATGTTCTTTACACCTTAAACACACACACACACACACACACACACACACACAAGTGTGTGAGTGTGTGTGTGTGTGTGTGTGAGAGAGAGAGAGAGAGAGAGAGAGAGAGAGAGAGAGAGAGAGAGAGATGTATGTAACACATTCATCACTTGATATATATCTAGGCTGATTGTATTTCCTAGCTGTAGAACTGAGAATTGTGGTAGAACTGAGTCAGAAGGAGGGACTTTTCCAATATAATATACTTAGCCTTATTCTTATTACTGTGCCGTATTTCCAACAAAAGTACCTTTCTTAGAATGTGATGCTCCTGTGCATTTTATTACATTCTATGTTGCTTATAATAGATTAGAATTGGGAGAATTTCCAGATAGCTATAAATGTATAAATGTAGTTTATACATACCCCCTTGGTCTCATTTATTAGAATTCACTCATTAAAAGCCCACAAAAATTCCACCTATTGGGCTAGAGGGATGGCTTAGTGGTTAAGCATTTGCCTGCAAAGTCAAAGGACCCTGGTTCGATTCCCCAGGACCCACGGTAGCCAGATGCACAAGGGGGGCACAGGTGTCTGGAATTCCTTTGCAGTAGCTGGAGGCCCTGGTGTGCCCATTCTCTCTCTCTCTCTCTCTCTCTCTCTGTCTTTTTCAAATAAATAAATAAAAATTAAAAAAAAAACACTTTAAAAATATTTTTAAAATTCCACCTATTCTCACTGAAAGTGAATGATTCAATGAATGCTGTGGAAAAGACAGATAACAATGCAGCCTCTGAGTTTTTGAGACTGTGTTTATGTTTTACTATTTCAAAAATTACAGATCATCACTGATTTGTTTTTAATTACCTCTGATATGGAAAAATTCTCACTCATTTTATACAAAGTAGATGTAGGCATAGTTTCTTTTTCCTTTCTCCTCTGCATTTAGAAGAGTTGCTGCCCTCAACAGAAGAAAATATTCATATTCTACTTTAGTAGCATGCAAAGAGCAGTACAGACAAAACAAAACAGCAAAGCTAAGCAGGTGAAGTGGAATACCAAGATGAGAAATTTCATGTCAAGAACAGCTTCTGTCTGGGGTAATGAAATTATCCCTAGATCAGATGATTAAATCTCTGTTCCCTGGAAGAATTTTACAACACCTAAAGGGATAACTGTGAGATTATTGCTCTTGCTAAAATCAAAACATCAGGAATGATGGTCCTACCTACTGGCAAAATGAATAGTTTAATTGATTATATATCCATATCCACGATGCTGCTGTAAGTTGTCATTGGTAATGAAATTTTTGAAGTTTTAATTTATCACTGTTCATGGTTATGTGTTTCAAGTCAACAAGACTGATCCCCCTGTCATTAAACATGAATTTAACTCTAAGAAATACATTGATACTATTACATTATTTTGAATTATTTGAGCATGTGTGTGATATCATTAGGTGTAAGTTTTATAGTTTCTTATGTGACTTATGGAGTTTGCTATAAGGTGAAGAGAATATTAGGATAATGTACTCACAGAATAATTTTGGCATAGTTTTCCAAATCTCTAAAATATTATTATTATACTTGTATAGTACATGTCTTAAAATATAAAACAGATTCATTCATTTTTAGGGGAAATACTTTTTATATATTTTTAAAAAATTTTTAAATTTCTATTAGCATTTTCCATGATTATAAAAAAAAATCCCATGGTAATTCCCTCCCTCCCCACTGCCCACACTTTTCCCTTTGAAATTCCATTCTCCATCATATTACCTCCCCATCACAATCATTGTACTTACATATATACAATATCAACCTATTAAGTACCCTCCTCTTTAAGGGAAATTCTTAAATGTGATGGAGACCATCTCATTAGGGGATTTGGAAACCTTTTAAGAGTGACTTTCTGGCACTAGAGAGAGGGTTAGCAGTTAAGGTGCTTGCCTGCAAAACCAAAGGACCCATGTTCAATCTTTCTCCAGATCCCATGTAAGCCAGATACACAAAGGTTGTGCAAGCACAAGGTCTCACATGTACACTAGGTCCACAGCATCTGGAGTTTGATTGCAGTGGCTAAGGCCCTGGCATGTCAATTCTCTCTTTGCCACTCTCTCTAAATATAAATTTAAAAAGTGATCTTCCAGCATACTCATTGACAATCTTTTGAAGGCCACATTGGACCTTGGCACATCAATGAACTTTGGAAATGTTGTCCTAGAGAAGAGTCATCTCAATAAATGTCATTTCTAGCATTATATGCTGGAGTAACCATTAATTGATTTCAGAAAAGTATCTGCCAAGTGTTGATACCAAAGCACATCTATATCAGTTAACATTTATTGATGAAGGTATTATGAAATATTGAAATGCTACTTTTTCATATGCAGGACAACTTGAGCAAAAAACAGGGATTCTCACCAGTGAATTGAAGTTCATGAAGGACTAAAGTTTATTATAGTATATGGAATGTGTTTTTCTGTTTGTCAAAGGTGCGAAAATTGGCTGAATGAGCTGCAGTGTGAAACATGCAACCTTTAGCCTGAATATTTAAAAAACAAACATATTGAAACAGAAGAGCAGATATTTGTATCCTTCTGTTAGCAAGAATACTGTTAACATGAAAAAGGGACCTTTATTCTGTCCTTCCTTCTCATGGGCATGAGGACTCTGTACCTTCTCCTTTTTTCTTTTCTTAGTCTAATAAAGTATATCTAAACCTTATGAAAGAATAGTGTTAATATGTTCTATAAGGGAATGATACACTATAGCTGGTTTCCTTAAATTTTGCCACTTTCTTACATAAACTGGCTCTTATTTTACCTTTACCAAGTCATCTTTCCAGAATTTGCATACCCCTGTCCACATTGCAGAAACACACAAAATTTGGAGTAGAAAATATAGAACTGGGTACATGTGTTACAGTTAGAATTTCTGAAAGAAAATGCAATGAACTGTATATGAAGGGACAAGTAGGATTTAACTGTATGCCAAACAACTTTATTTCTGGCTGAAAGCCCATAACATTCACTTCAAAGATTCTAGAAAATGACATTTCATGTTGCAACAGCCAAAATGTCATTAGAATTTTAAATTACCAAGAGTAAATAAAACTCTAGAAACATAAAAATTCCATTGAAGAGAAGCAAATCCTGCTCTTGAATTACTTTTTTCTTGATGCAGGAAAATATTCACAAATTAAACCCCTTTATTAATGTAATTTACTTTCTTAAAATCCAAAATAAAGGAAGCCTTTTTCTCACAGATGTGAAAGGCTATACAACGTAAAATATTTATTTTGTGTATGAGGCTCAGATGACTTCCTTTAATTGAAATTTCTATGTAGATATACAAAAAGATGATGTTTAAGTAACCTACCATAGTTGGACTTATTATAGTGTCTGGTATGTATGTTGGTTATTTTAGAAAAGGATACCCTTAGTGTAATTTCTGCAGCCCCCAGTATGTCACACTGTGAAATTTCTGTACATTTTTACTCTTATTTCCATTCTTGCCCTTTGCCTTATGCCACCTCCATTAAGTCTTTCTGTTAATATCATCCATAACCTATTTATCTATATCTACATGCATACATATACACATATATCAGGCATGGCTTGGTCTGATATGATACATGTCTTTATTTTCTTTGAAACTCAGAGCAATGCTGGCTTCTGGGTTTAGCTAATGAACAAATTCTTCCTCCATAGCATCCAGTAAGGAAGTCCTGCAGCAAGACTGTTTACAATACGAATGTGCTGTCTGCGTTGTCTTTTCTTTTCATTGACTGTTTCATTATGTATGAGGATGTTCTACCTTTGTTAACCAGTCTGCTTACTCTTGCTAAATATCACATTCTTAGAAGACTTTTGGAATTGAAAACAGCACAGCACTCTGTTGAGATTTGTGACTGTCATCCTTCTGCTTAGAATTGCTCATAGATTGTGTAACAGTAGCATGGAGGCATCCGTAATAGCTGTCAGCCAGAATGGTCATTAAGTGCCGTCTGCAGTCAAGATTCCTGTGCCAGATGGTACCTCAGGAACACTAGAAAGAACATTTGAATCTGCCAAGATTTGTGCTGTGCTCTTTTAACTTAGGGCTGGTAGAAGAATACAATAAAGAAGAATACCTCTGAGACTCCAACTCCTAGCAGTACCTAACTGCAGGATCTTTTGTTCATATACAAACATAAATCACTCCTCACATTTAGAAGTGTATACTGCTTCTAACATGACACATATGCAACATTTCCTAGTTTTGTAAAATACATTTTGTATAATACTTTACTACAAATGGTGATATTTTTTCTATCTTTGGTGTCATATTTAGAGGATGCTTTATCCAACATTTTTGACATCTTTTCTTTTCAAAAATTTTCTTCATTTTATATCTTTATAGCTTGGATATGAAATATGGATTGGCAATGTAATTTTCTTTCAGTAGGATGCTAAAATGATTTCAGGAACATTGATTAAATAGCTAAATGTCATTTATGAATTTCCATATTTATTACTCTAAATTTTCTACACATTAGGGCTCTTCATTTTTTATGAACATTGACTTAGTGTATAGCATTCCATTTTACATTTTGTTTCCATAATGCTTAAATTTTCAACTTCAAAATTTTATCAACTTCTTGAAATACAGTTTTAAAAGAGCTAGGGTGAAAGCTTTTGTAAGACAATAATTACAGGGCTGGGAAAAAGCTCAGTGGGTAAAGCACTTGCCAGAGAAGTGTATGAGAACCTGAGTACAGACCTAGAACACACAAAATATTGGATACTATACCACTACTGTCTGTAATTCCAGCATGCCAGTGGTGAGAAAGGAGTAGAGATGGGATTATATGCTAGAAGCTTGTGTTATATCCCCACCCCCACATTAGACTTCCTCTCTATCCATCCATCATCTACCTATCTATCTATCTATCTATCTATCTATCTATCTATCTATCTATCTATCTATCTATGTTCTCTTCATCCCCAAAATCATAATTTTTGCATTATATATTTATGAATTAAACCTGATATATTTTCCATTATTTTATCATGTTCTGTTATTATTTTTAGTGAGTTTATGTGTGTGAGTATACATGTGTGTGTATGCACACATGTGGTGGTTAGAATTATCTTCAGTGATAGTATTTACCTCCACATCACTTGAGGCAGTGTCTTTCCTGATAGTCACCTCTGTGTATTTCAGGCTATCTGGCCCACAAGCTTGTAGACACTCCTGTGCTCATATCCCTTCTACTAGTAGATGTGCTGGGATGAGTGATGGTTGTGCTAAGCATCTGGCTTTATGTGGGTTCTGGATATCTGAACTCAGTTTGCCAGGCTCTTCCAGGAAGTGATTTACCCACTGAGCCAGCTCTTCCAAGCCCAGGTTCTTTTAAAATATAATCTTTTGGAATAGTGGCACATATGAAGATATACATTCTTTTTTGTGGTATTAGAAAGAAGCTAAGAAATGTTCTCATTGATAACATAATATTTCATATTTATTCAATTTGTATTGTCCTGGAAAATTAATTTCTTTTTGAAGTTATGAATCTAATTTAATCAAAGTTAACCAATGCAATAGTAGAATAAGCTGAACATATAATAATAAAAATATCCTAAGAGACATCTTGGAGAATCCACCTATTCCCAAGAAAATGAAATATATCTCAATGCCCTGAAATCCCTGGTGTAGTAGTGTTGCAGTCAGGTTCTAATTGCTGCCAGAAATCAGCCAAGCAAGAGCAGCTTGTGTGATAAAGAGATTTATTTTGGCTTACAGGAGTGAGGGAGAAGCTTCTTGCTGGTAGGGAAAACTGTGGCATGAGCAGAGGGTGGACCTGGCCAATATCAGGTGGACAATAGGACCAGCAGAGTGGGCCAAACACTGGCAAGGGGAAACTGGTTACAACACCCACAAGCCTGCCCCCAACAATACATTCCCTCTAGGAGGTGTTAATTCCCAAATCTCCATCAGCTGGAAACCTAGCATTCAGAACACCTAGGTTTATGGGGAACACCTGAATCAAACCACCACATTCTACTCCTGGCCCCCCAAAACTAATATCCATACATGATGTAAAATACAATTCATTCAGTTCAACTTTAAAAGTCCCCATACTTTTTACCAACCCTAATGATGTTCAACCATCCCCATATTCAAGGTCTTTTAACTGAGACATAATACCAAAAAGTCCCCCCCCCAAACCCATAATGGCACAGAATAAACATTCATACTGCAAAAGATGACACTGGGCATAGCAAAGAAATATTCAACCAATATAAGATTTAAAACAACCAGGGCAAACATCAAACTCTATAGCTTCAAGTCCAACAGCTCTAGCTAGTGATAAGTCTCCAAGTCTGATAATTCTAAGCAGAAATAAGTCTCTGGAGTTCAAACTTCACCCCTCCAACTAGGCAAAACAGTCCTGGAAAACTTAATCCTGGTCTGGCAGCTCTCCTTTGCACCCATCTTGTGGTCCTTGAATCTCCACTGGGTCTCCACTGCAACCCATGGTTCACATAGGGTCTCCATTTAGGCATCCAGAAAACCTGCTCCACACTGCTCTTGGCCATTTCCAAAACACAATATCACATTCTAAACTCTCTTTCCTGAATTATTATACTCCATAATACTAGGTAGGGTACCAGTTTGTTAATCAAGGGGCGAAAAAAGCAGACTCTGAAGAACAGGACACTCCTAGAGCACTCAGGCTCCTTCAAAAGAGTATACACTTTCTGTCGCCCCAGTGCCCAAGCTCAAAGGTTGAAATCTCTCAACTGCCGCTGAATGGATAGCAGTTAACTGAAAGATTTCTCTTTATGTGCCATATCCTTCTGTCCACACCAGTTCATTTCTATGCAAAACAACACTGCACAACTTCTCAAGACACAGGCATAACATCAAGCTTTTTACACAAACTGCCTCTAGCTGAGTTCAAGCAAAGCTCTTTGTCATCGTCATAAGCCAAACCTCATAGTCCTAGTTCTTACTGCATTCAGGTCTTTCAGCTCTGACCAGAGTAGTCCATTAAGCTGTACTTACAACACTGCAAGGCATCTCTTAGGCCAAAGTTACAAATCTTTCCACATTCCTCTTGAAAATCAGCTCCAAAAGGCCAAAGCCACACAGTCAGGTGTCTAGCACCAACCCTACTCCTTTGTACCACTTTACTGTTGAAGTCAGGTTCACATTGCTGGCAGAAATCACCAGACCAAGAGCAACTTGTGGGGGAAAAAGGAGGTTTATTTTGTCTTATAGGATTGAGGGGGAAGCGCCATGATGGCAAGGACAAAGATGGCATAAGCAGAGGGTGGACATCACCCCCTGGCCAACATAAGGTGGACAATGACAATAAGGGAGTGTGCCAAACACTGGCATGGGGAAACTGGCTATTACCCATAAGCCCAACCCCAACAATACACTCCCACCAGGAGGCATTAATCCCCAAATCTTTATCAGATGGGAACCTAACATTCAAACACCTAAGTTTATGGGGGACACCTGAATCAAACCACCACAAGTAGTCAGCCTCAGTTTGTTGGGATGAACTTCCAGACTAGACATAGTTATGGAGAAAAAGATGTATTGAAGAAAGGGAAGTTCCATAATGGCAGAAAATGTCTCCCCCCTCCCCCCTTTCACAGATCCTAGCAGAGAGAGAAACAAAATACCACTAGCATCATAAGGAAGCAAGCACACTTCAGGAATCCCAGGCAAAGGACAAGCACTTTACATGCCTTTAGACTGGAATTCCAAACCTACCTCCACACCATAGGGCTGAACTCTAGGACCCACCCAGGCAGCTGGAGATATATGTGACAAACTTTAAAATCCTGAATTTATTAGGGGACATCCATTCAAACTACTACACCTTGCTTTATTATATTTCTTAGAGAAGTATTACTTCAGATTTAAGACTGTTTAGGAATTCTATGTGTCATCCAAAAATCAAGGAAATACAAATTTCTGAAAGAATAATGTACTTTGGAAGACAAAGAAGTCATTGTAAGACATTTGTGGGTAAACAAAAATTAATACTTCCTCTCTGCCAGAGACACTATCAACTGCCTAAAAAGTGAGTCATTTAAGTTAATTTTGTGGAGAAATAAGAGTATTAAAAGCTACTTATAGGTGGATGAATGACTAGGAACAGTTGTATTTTCTTGAACTTACCAACTCCCTGCTACTAAGCTCCTATTTTAATTGGTCCAAAATATCTAGAAATATTTTTGAAAATCTCACTTCAGGGGATTAGCCACAATTAAAAGGATAGAGAAGTATAAGCTTAGGAAACTTAAGTACAGGCAAAACCCATTTGGGGAAAATTATGCATGTGGACTATGTCTTTGCCCTTACCAGAAATTCTTCTAATTGCCAGAAACTGTCTGTTATGACAAGAAAGGAATGTCATGCTACACTGTGCTGTGCAGAATAGTTAAATGGTAGCTTGCTGCAAAAGTAAGAATTACTCTATGTTTCAGACAACCACCCTATTACAGATAGTTTATATAATAAGGAACTCAAATGTAACTTTTTTTATACAAGGCTGAAGTGCCAAATAGCAGTGCTTTAATATATATATATATATTTATATAATTTTATGTATATTTATATTATTATATATATATTTATATATAATATATTATATATATAATTAATATCAATATAATTTATATTATATAATAGACTATATATAATATATAATTATATATAATAATTATATTATATTATATTTATTAATATTATATTAAGAATTATTATATATTATATAATATATATTAATAATATATATTATATATATATAATTTATTTGAGAGAGAGAGAGGGAGAAAATAGGCATGCCAGGGACTCCAGCCATTGCAAATGAATTCCAGATGCATGTGCCCCATTGTGCATCTGGCTTACGTGGGTCCAGGAGAATTGAACCTGGATCCTTTGGCTTTGCAGGAAAATGCCTTAATCAATAAGCCATCTCTCCAGCCCAAATAGCAGTGTTTATGAAATTCAAAAGAAAATTCCAAAATAATAAATGGTTGTTGTATAAATTAATTCTGTACATTTATTTTGTGAATGACTACAATGCCTCTATGGTAATCATGACAAATTAGTATTTTTTTTAGTTCTGACCCAACGCTGTACAGGTTTCTTCATATCTTCACAAGATTAGGAGGGGAGAGAAATTCTGAAGCTCAGTACACCCATGTGCAGGTGGAAGTAATAGAAGTACTATTCGGTATCATCCCCATGTAATATTGAGGTATGCAGTTTGAGAATTCAAGTTCTAATCATGTTCATGACTTCAAGAATGACTTCAGTCAAGAAAGTGGAGTCAAAATGGGCTTTCCAGAGGTTCCAATTGGAGCAGTGTAAAAAAGAACAAGAAGAAAAAGAAGGGCTACTCACAGAGACTAATCAGAGAAGAGACTAAGAGCAACCCTGCAGTTAGTCGTTTGGTTAGTTACATATAAATGGTTTTACATTTGGAGTGGATATAAATGGGCTGTGCCTCGGAGCCAAAGGATGAAGGGTTGTGTTTTGGACATGAGTTTTTCTCCACTCTGCTTAAAAACAAACAAACAAACAACAACAAGAAAAATACTCCTGTGGCAAATATATCATATCCTATAAACCCCTTTTCCCTTCCATTTTAGAACCTAGACTTGAGTATTGAGATTAACTACCAAAGTGAGCAAAGGGGAAATAAAATAGACGTTCTGCAAATGAAGTTAATCTTCTAAATCACTCTCAGTAATTGCTCTTGGGAAATCTATTACTTCTTTAGTTAATTATTGAATGTTTTCATCAAGTCAAGTTTCAGACAATACAGTTTTGGGACAAGGAGGACTTGTTTCAACTTTCAACTCTGCCTCCTGTGCTAAGGGAAATGTGCAGGAGCCCTGGTGGGTGCATGCCACCATTTGTTAAAGGAGGTTATTTTCTATTTCAGAGATTGTTTTTCCAAGCAGTTAATTATTCAGTACTTATAATGTATCTGACAAGAAAATTAACCCAGAGTAACCTCTGATTATATTCTTCCTTCCTGCTCTCATTTTCCAAGTAGCTGCTAGTGATCCTGTTTGGGGAGAAGTTTTCCATGCCAACACCATTTAATAGTGCCCCAAAAGTTGGAGAAAATACAAATCCTTTTGGACTTATTTGTTCAAATTCACATTGTTTATAATGTTTGAGCAATATGTACTACTGCCATAACCAGAAATGTTCTAATAAATCATTGTTCTTGCTCATGAGAAAAAGTATGGTATTACATCTATCCTTATTCTGATATTCCATGGCTACAAGCTCTCTTTCATTGAGCACAATCCAACCTGCTCATTAGGAATCCCTTATACTTTTATTTATTTAAAATATCTTTTCCAAGAAATTAGCTTCCAAGTATATTTTAATAGTCTTTTGGAAATTTTATTAAAATAATTTCAGTCATGATGATATATATACACTAACAAACTAAGAATTAAAATGCTGGGTAAATATACTTTGCAAGTGATTTGCCTTATTTTTCTTAAAAAAAAAAAAAGTCATGGATGCTTCTCTTCAGTTGACTTAGTTTGACATTGAAATCAGGGAAAGTAACCAAGTCAGGTTTCTTTCTCACTAGGAAATGCTCAGTGATGCTTTAAAAATCTGGAAACATTACCTTTTTGTTCATTTGTGGTATGAATTAAACATGAACAAGAATAAATTGAGCTTAAAGCCTGGGAAAAGGTCAACAAATGCTCAAGAGAAAGTGGAAGTATCCTTTTAGCTTCTTCTACTCTATCTCTACAGCTTACCACTTAAGCAACACAGATAGAATATTGACAGACCCAGGTGAGACAAAATCAAGAGAAGTCTCATTTATTTCTACATGTGAATTTACCCCATTTTAGATTTATTGTTGGGATTTAAACTCTTTATGAAGTGTTCCAGTATTCTTATGCCACATGCAATAGTTGTTTTGTTTTGTTTTGTTTTTTAGTTTGCCATTACAATATTGGAAACCCTGACCCATAGCTTATCCTGATGAAATTTTTAGCTAATCATGGGTCCCAATAATAGAAACTGTCATGTCCTCTTTGCATTGAAATATTGTTCTGGATTGCTCATTTTGTTTCTAACATCCAGGTCTGAAAGATGATTGTAAAATTATCTATCTTAACAGGAGTAACTAAATTTGGGACCCCAAATGGGAGAAACAGTAAAATGATTTATTCTGTAAAAAAGTCAGTTAAGAAAAACTAATATTTGAAAGATTTGTGATTTGGCCAATGAGTTGTTTTCAGTTTTGACATTGAAAGTCAGCAGATTCTAAGAATGGCTAGTGTTTAAAACATCATGTGCTTAATTTAGAACTAGTGTCAAGACAAGGTCACAACCATTGTTTAAACGTCTTGGTATTTACTACTCTTCTTAAAAAAGTATGAGATTGAATCATAGGAGACGAAAGTGGTTTTTGTAAAATTTCTTCTAACTTTTAATTTTTTTTAATTGGCAGCATCCATACTTACAGATTATAAAACATGATAATTACATTCCCTCTCCCACTTTCCCCTTCACAAATTCACTATCCAGCATATCACCTCCCTATCTCTGTTAGTCTCTCTTTTATTGTGATATAATTGTCTTTTCCTCCTATAATGTGGGTCTTGTGAAGGTAATGCTAGGCACTGTGAGGTCATGGATATTGAGACCAATTTCGATCTGGATGATTGCATTGTAAGTAGTCCTACCACTCCTATGGCCTTTACATTCTTTTCTCTTTAATTTTTAAATTAATTAATTAATTATTTTATTAGTTATGTACATACTCAGTGTGTAAACAGCAATGTTGGTACCATCACTAGTCTCCTGGCTGTCCTCCCCCTCCAAAGGGACCCTCCTCCTTGGGGATTTTGGTCATGCATTGTGGAGGTAGCCATCAGTTATGTGGAAGAGGCAATATCTCTTTGCATAATGTCTCAACTTGTGGCTCTGACAGTCTTTCCACCTCCACTTCTGTAAATTTCCCCAATCCATGTTGAGTTTGTTTTAGGTCTACTTCAGTGATGAGGTCTTGGGAACCTCTGTTTCTCTGGATATGGTTTGGTAGGAGTTGAGTGTTTTCTGTATCTATCTCCTTCACCCTTTTGATGGTACCAGCTTCACCAAGAAAGCAGCACTCTTGCTCATTTCTCCAATTACTATATTTTGAGATGAGGCCCTGGTGAAGTGTGATGGGCTGAATCTCTCCTCGGGTTCTATGTCCATCTGACAAAGTGAGGCAGATTCCCCAGTGGAGAATGAAGTCAGCACCAGATAAATGAGATAACCCTTATTATTTTAGAGGGAATTTAACAGGTGTCTCCCCACCCCTTGTAACTCAAGATTGGTGGGAGCTGGATATTGGAGAGTGGACTCGAGTTTTGGATATAGTTCTGATCCACTGAGTGGATCTGTTAGCCAATGCAAGAGCAGTTTGTTACCCATCCATGGCTGTGTGCCACTATTGTACTTGGGTGAGCATCACATCAGGTTGTTTGCTGCTAAGTAGCTTAGATGATGAGTTACTTTGACAGATGTTGGTCATTTTCCCCCAGTTGCTCATGTAGCACCTTCTGGCACCAAACAAGCTAACTGTTGGGGGACTAACTCTCATCTAGATTCCAGCCAGGTCTCTCCACATTCTGTACCAACAGGATATCGCATCTTTGGCAGTAGGGTCTTACCATTAACCTTTGGTAGATAATCAAGGGCTCTGACGGAAATCTGTCTTCTTTTGGGAAACCATGTAGGTCTTTCTGGTCAACAGCTCATTGTGGATGTTAACTGCATCCTGGTAATGGGAGTTATAGGCCAAGGCCAAGGGAAAAGAAGGAAGAAAAAGATAGGTAATATAAAAGAGAAAAGAAAGGAGAAAGAGAGAAACAGGAGAAGATTAAGGTTAGTCTTCATCTTACCCTGTCCAGGGCCTTTGAATCAGTTGTTCCTTCTAAGGACCTAATGAAGATTCAACCTTTTAGTCTGTCTTTCAGAATATAGGATTTTATAGTACCTTTTCCATTTAGGTCCAGTTTTGTATCCCCAACATCCTTTAACTTCCTCTCCTTCCCTACCCTCCTGATTGTCCAGGCCTAGAGATGCCTATTACATATATCTGTATGTCAGGCATACTTGGGTTAGGATCCACAGATGAGTGAGACCATGCAACAGTGATCTTTGTGTTATTGGGTGAGTTCACTGAGAATGATCTGTTTAAAGTTCAACCATTTTTCTTCAAATTTCATTGTTTCATTTTTCCTATTGCTGTGTAGAATTCCATCATGTAGCTACACCACATACTAGTTATCCATTCATCTCATGAAGGACATCTTAGTTGATTCCAGTTCTTAGCTATTATGAATTGAGCAGCATGGTTGAGCAAAAGTCCCTAAACTATGGCATGGAACTTTTAGGGTAAAGGCCCAGTAAGGGAATAACTTGGTCTATTGGTAACTCTATAGTCACCCTTTGAAGGAGTATCCATATTGCTTTCCATAGTGGTTGTATGATCTTACTTTCCCATCAACAGTGAATGTGGGTTACTATTTCTCCACATACTTGCCAAGATTCATTTGATTTTTTAATGTGTGCTATCCTTACTGGGGTAAGGTGGAATCTCATAATTGTTTGTTAATTTGCATTTCTCTGATGAATAGGGATGTTGAATATTTTCTTAAGTGTGCATTTGCCATTTATATTTCTTCCTCTGAGAACTCCCTGTTCAGTTCTCTTCCCCATTTGGTGAGTGGGTTCTTTAATATTTTATTGTTTAGGTTTTTGAGTTCTTTGTAGATTCTAGAAATTAGGCCTCTGTCAGTTGGATACTCAACAAGAATTTTCTCCCACTGTGGGAGAAATATATTGGCTCTGCTTCTCATATTTTAGTCTTTGAAAAAAAATTTCAGCTTCATGAGATCCCAATGATTGAGTTATTGTTTAATTTCCTGAGATACCAGGTTTTGTTCAGAAAGTTGTTTTTTTTTTTCCCACTCCTATGCTATGAAAAGTTCCTCCTACTTTTTTCTTTCAGTAGTAACAGAGTTTCTGGTTTTATATTGAGGTCTTTGATCCATTTGGAATTGATTTCTCTGCATGGAGAGATGTATGCATCGAGTTTCATTTTTCTGCATATGGATATCCAGTTTGTCCAGCACCATTTGTTGAAGATGCTGTCTTTTTTTTTCAGTTTAAATTATTAGAGCCTTTGTCAAATATCAATTAGCTGTAGCTACTTACCCAAAGTCTGGGTCCTTGATGCTGTTCCATTTGTCCATAATCCTATTTTTATTCCAGTACCATGTTCTTTTTGTTACTATGGCTTTTTAATATAGCTTTAGATCAGGCATAATTATGCCTCCAGAGGTGTTTCTTTTGCTGAGGATGGTCTTGGATATTTGTGGCCTTCTGCCATTCCATATGAATTTTGAGATATTTTTCTATTTTTGTGAAGAAAATTATTGGGATTTTGATTGGTATTGCATTAAATATATATATATTGCTTTTGGTAAGATTGCCATTTTCACAATGTTAATTCTGCCTATCCAGGAGCATGGAGGTCTTTCCATTTTCTCAAGTCCTCCTCAATTTCTTTCTTGAGTGTTTTTAAGTTTTCATCGTATAGGCTTTCACATCCTTAGTTAATGTTATTCCAAGGCAATACTTTTTTTTTTTATTTTTGTTGTTGTTGCTATTGAAAATGGGACAATGTCACTTATTTCTTTCTGTGTATCCTTGTCTTTTGCATATAGAAAGGCAATATATTTTTGTGTGTTGATTTTGTATCCTACTATTTGCTGAAGAATTTAACCACCTTTAAGAATTTTGAGATGAATATTCTTGCTCTCTTATATATAGAATCATGTTGTCTGCAAGTAGGGCTATCTTAACTTTTTCCTTCCTAATTTGTATCCCTTTAATTTCTTTATCGTGCCTTAATGCTTGAGCTTAGACTTCCAGTACTATGTTGAAGAGCAGAGGTCAGAGTGGACACCCCTGTCTTGCACCTGAACTCAATAGGAATTCCTTCAGTCTTTCCCCATTAAGTATTGTTCGGGCTTTAGGAGCTTTATGTAGCCTCTATTATGTTGAGATATAAACCATTCATACCTATTCTCTAATGTTTTGATCATGAAGTGATATATTTTGTCAAAGGCCTTTTCTGCAGATATTGGAATGATCATGTGGATTTGTGGTTAAGTTTATTCATGTGGTGATTACACTGACAGATTTCTGTATATTGAAACAATGCTTCATTCCTGGAATGAATCCTACTTGATCAAGTCGATAATGCTTTTGATGTGTTGTTAAACTTGGTTTGTGAGGATTTTGTTCAGGATCTTTGCATGTAAATTCATCAGGGAAATAGGCCTATAGTTTTCATTTCTTGTGGAATCTCTGCCTGGTTTTGGTATTAGGGTGATACTAGCTTCATAAAAGGAGTGGGGAAGCTTTCCCTGTTCTCCGACTATGTGGCACAGTTTGACAAAAATTGGTTTCAGCTCTTCCATGAAGGTTTGATAGAATTCCACTGAAAAACCATCTGGTCTTGGACTCTTCTTTTGGGGGAGGTTTTTGATTACCTTTTAAATCTCGATGGGTGTGACCTGTTTGTTTAGGAAATTAATCTGCTCAGAGTTTTGCTCTGAATTCATTCATTTCCCCCAAATTATCCAGTTTCATGGAGTAGAGGATTTTGAAATAAGTCCTGATGATTCTCCCAATTTCACTTATGTCTGTTATGATCTCTCCTTCTTCATTTCTGATTTTGTTAATTTGAAGCTCTTTTTTTTGCTTGATCACATAGGCCAAGGTTTATCAATCTTGTTTATTTTTTCAAAGAACCAGCTCTTTATCAATTTTCTTAATTGTTTTCTTAGTTATTTCTGCTCTGATATTACTTATTTCTTTTTGTCTGGAGCTTTTTGTGTTGGATTCTTCTTGTTTTTTCAATTCCTTTAGGTGGATGGTTAGGTTATTGATTTGGGATCTGTTTTTGATATGAAGGTATATAGTGCTACAGATTTTCCCCTAAGGACTGCCTTGATTGTGTCCCATACATTTTGGTATGATGTGTTCTCATTGTCATCCAGTTCTAGAAATTTTGCCATTTAATTTTTTATTTCATCCATGACCCAATTATTGTTTAAGATTATGCTGTTCAGTTTCCAGGAGCTGGTGGCATTCTTGGCACATCTTTTGTTCTTAATTTCTAACAATATAGCATTGTGATCTGATATCATGCATGAAATTATGTCAATCATCCTAAATATATGGAGGCAGCCCTTAAGGCCCAGCATATGATCTATTTTAGAGAATGCTCCATGGGCTGCTGAGAAGAATTTGTAACCTGTGGATTATGGATAGAATGTTCTGTACATGTCTGTTAGGTCTGATTGATCTGTGGTGTTGTTGAGCTCTCTTATTTCCCTGTTAATTTTCCATTTGAATGATCTATTTCTCATAGTGGAGTATTGAAGTCTCTGACTATGATGATATTGATGATTATTTCTGTTTTGTTGTCAAGTAGGTTTTGTTTTATGAATTGTGGTTCCCCTGTGTCTGGTGCATAAAGATTAATGATTTTGATATCCTCTTGTTGGATCATTCTCTTGATAAGTAAGAAGTGGCCTTCTTTGTCTTTTTTGATTATATTTGGTTTGAAGTCTATTTTATCTGATATTAGTATAGTTGTGCCTGTTTGTTTCTTATTTGCTTTTGCTTGGAATATCATTTTCCACCCTTTCACCCAGAGGAGGTGTCTGTCTTTAGTGGTGAGGTGGGTTTCTTGAGGACAGCAGATTGAGGAGTTTAATTTTCTGATCCACCCTGTTAGCTTATGTCACTTGATGGGTGAATTGATGCCAGTAATGTCTATGGTAAAAACTGCCATATTGTGTTGGTTTATATGGCATGGTGTTTTTTTGTACTTTGTAGTTTTTTGTGCCTTCTCTGAGTTTGGTTATTGTGATCTGCTTCTTGTAGGCACTTGAGGTTGGTTATTTGATTGAAATATGTGGAGAATTCTCTGAAGTACTCTCTGTAGTTTTGGCTTTGTGTACATACAATTATAAAGCTGAGTTTTATTGTGGAAAGTTTTTCTTTCACCATTTATTATAAGGGATACTTTTGTTGGGTAGAGTAGCTTGGCTTGGAAGACATAAGTTCTTAGAGTTTGCAATGTTCCATTTCAGGCCCTTCTGGCTTTCAGGATTTCCATGGAGAAGTCTAAAGTAATTCTGATGGGGTACCTTTATATGTAATGTGTTGTTTATACCTAACTGATTTTAGGACTTTCTCTTTGTTATCGATTTTTAGAGTCTTAATGATAATATGTCTTGGAGAATTTCTCCTTTTCTTCCCCACGAGCTGAGGCATGGCTAGGTAGATGCCATCTTGACTGGAATTCTGGCTTTTAAATTCTTTCTGCCACCTCTTGTGCAATGGATCCTAAGCCTTAGAGGGTGTTATAGAGATGTTTCAGTGATGAACACATCCCCATCACTTCTTCTCAGCACTGTTCTGCCTTTTGGGTCATGCCAGTGGTCACTGCTGTCTGAAAATAGAAGTTTCTCTAACCAAAAATGAGAGTAGCATTAATATATGGGTATGAGGGACTGGAGAGATGGCTTATCCATTAAGGCATATGCCTGTGAAGCCTAAAGGCCAAAGGTTCAATTCACCAGCTCCCATACAAGCCAGATGCACATGGTGGCACATTTGTCTGGAGTTCATTTTCAGTGGCTGGAGGTCCTGGCATGCCCATTATCATTCTCTCCCTCCCTCTTTCTGTCTCAAATAAATAAATAAAATGTTTAAAATATATGGGTATGAATGATATGTAAAGTACTTTCAGGGCTTGTCCATGAACATAACATATGCATTTAGCCAGATAAGAGTGGACATTACATTTCTAAGGCTTATACTTCCCCCACCATAGACTTTTGATGAACTTTTCAGTACAAGGCCTGTATTCCCTTCCAAAAGAGGAGGCCTCCAATCCAATTATAGAGCATAGGGTTTTTCTCATAACAGACATGCCATTATTGTACATGTTGGCTCATTTGGCCTGGCTGGCCAAACTTGAGGCTTGCAGTGTCCACTCTTTTAATAGCTGATGACTTCTGTCTCCTATAGGGCTCCATGCAATTCAGCTTTTTCCAACTTTCTGTCAGCTGATCTACAGGGAGGAGTTCAGTTCAGCCTCAGATTGATTTCTCAGTGACCTTGCTGCCCAAGCAAGTAGAGTCTTCAAGTAGGGTCTTACTTTTTATTTCTGGTAAGAAACCAAGAACTTTGGTAGTGTGGATGTTTTGGGGGCATCAGAGATCTCCCTGGCCAACAACTCACTGTTAGGTATCCCATCCCTAGCACTGAAATTTTTCTAGTAACAGTCTATGTTTTCTGGGTGCACCATTATCCAAAAAAGTAGGTTTTCATATGGCTTATTCACAATGTATTGAATTTTTTAACCCTACCCTCACCCTTATTTTACTTAATCCTTCCCCTGACCCTGCTTATACCATTTCATTCCCAGTAATCTGTTCATCTACTTACATATACAGAATACCATACCTTTAAGTACACCCCCTTATGCTTATTTAGAGCCCTGTTATAGCTTACTGGCCTCTGCTGCCAATTTTTTTAACACAACTCACACACAGTTCTAAACATTTATAGCTAGGATCTACATATGAGATAGGACAGGCAATGTTTGGTTTTCTAGGCCTGGCTTACCTCACCTAGTATAATCCTTTCCAGATCCATACATTTCATTGCAAATTTTGCAATATCATTTTCCTTTACCACTGAATAAACTACCTTGTATAAGTGTACCACATCTTAATTATCTATTCATCAGTTGAGGGACATCTAAGTCATTTCTTAGCTACTGTGAATACAGTAGCAATAAACATGGTTGTGAAAGTATTCCAACATAGTAAAAAAAGTCCTTGGAATATATGCCTATGAGTGTTATAGCTGGGTAGCATGTTAAATCTATTTTTAACTGTCAGAGAAACCTCCACACTGATTTAGACAGTGGCTATGACCAACTACATTCCCACCAACAATGTAGAAGTGCTACTCTTTCTCTGCATCCTCTTCAACATTTATTGCTATTTTTTTTCATGACCATAGCCATTCAAAGTAGTTTTAATTTACATGTCCTTGATGGTTAAAGACATAGAATTTTTTTAGATGTTTATATGTCATCTATATTTCTTCTTTTGAGAACTCTCCATTTACTTCCATAGCCCATTTTTTTAACTGAGTTGTTTTATGCATAAGTTCCCAATGGTTGATTAGTGGTTTTATTTCCTGACCATCTGGGGTTATATTCATAAAGTCATTGCCTATGCCAGTATGTTGAAGGGTTCCCCATACTATTTCCTCAAGCAGTTTTAGAGTTTCAGTTCTGATATTATGTCTTTGATCAATTTGGATTTGATTCTTCTGGATGGGGAGAGATAAGGATATATTTTCATCCTTCTACATATACATACCCCATTTCCCAGCACCGTTTATTAAAGGGGCAGTGTTTTCTCCAAGGAATATTTTTGTCAAAAATCAGATGGCTGTAGCAGCATGGATTTATGTGTCCTCTATTCTGTTCCATTGATGTATGAGTTTGTCCTTGGGCAGTACTATGCTGTTTTTGTTACTATGGCTTTGTAATATATCTGAATATTGGTATGGTGATATCTCCAGCCTTATTTTTATTGCTCAATATTGTTTTCAAGGACTTTTGTGCTTACAAATGAATTTCAGGATTGATTTTTCTATCTCTGTGAGGAATGCCATTGGAAACTTGACTGGAATTTCATTAAATGTGTAAATTGCTTTTGGTAAGACTGACATTTTCACAATATTGCTTCTTCCAATCCAATAACATGGAATCTCTTTCCGTTTCCTAGTGTCTTTTGCATTTTCTCTCTTGAGGGTTTTGAAGTTTCATTATAGAGATACTTCACTTTCTTGGTTAGATTTATCCCAAAATTCTTTCTTCCTTTCTTCCTTTCTTCCTTTCTTCCTTCCTTCCTTCCTTCCTTCCTTCCTTCCTTCCTTCCTTTCTTCCTTCCTTTCTCTCTCTCTCTCTCTCTTTCTTTCTTTCTTCCTTTCTTTCTTTCTTTCTTTCGAGGCAATAATGAATGAGGTTGATTCCCTGATTTCATCCTGCACAAATTTGTTGTTAGTATATCAGAAAACTACTGATTTCTGTGTACTGATTTTGCATCCTGCTAGGTTTCTAAAAGTGTTTATCAGCTCTAACAGATTGCTAATAGGGTCTTTTGGGTTCCTTATTGTGTAGAATCACATCTGTAAATAATGATAATTTGATCTCTTGCTTTATAATTTGCATCCCTTTTATGAGTGCCACTTGTCTTATTGCTATAGTTAAGATTTCTAGTACTGTATTACATAAAATTGGGGACAGTTGACACCCTTGTCTTTTTGCTGATTTTAGTAGAAAAGCTTCAAGTTTTTCCCCATTTAGTATAATGTTGGCAAAACGTTTTTTATAAATAGCCCTTATTATGTTGAGAAATGTTCCTTCCATTTCCAATTTCTGTAGGACTTTTGCCATGAAGGGTTGTTGTATTTTGTGAAATGCCTTTTAGGCATTTGTTGAGATGATCATGTGATTTTTGTCCTTCAGTCCATATACATAGTGCATTACATTTATCAATTTGCATATGCTGAACCATCCCTGCATCTTTTGGATAAAACCTATTTGTTCGGCACGGATTATTCTTTTGATATATTTCTTGTATTCTGTTTGCCAATATTTTGTTGAGAATTTTTGCATCTATATTCATGAGGGAGATTGATCTGCAATTTTCTTTTTTTGTTCTATCTTGGTCTGATTTTGTTATCAGGGTGATGTTAGCTTCATAGAAGGACTTCAATAGTATTCCTTCCTTTTTACTTTTATGAAAAATTTAAGAAGAACTGGTGTTAGTTCTTTCATGAAGGTCTGGTAAAATTCAACTGTGATCCGTCTGGGCCTGGAAATTTTTTAGTTGGGTGAATATATATGTAACTGCTTGGATCTCTGCACTTGCTATAAGTCTATTAAAATGGTTTATCTTATCTTCAGTTAAATTTCGTAGGCCATAGAAATCTAGGAAATCATCTTTTCTTTTCTTTTTTTTTTTTTTTCAGACTTTCAAAGTTAGAAGAGTATGTGTTCTTAAAGTATGCCCTAAGAATTTTCTGAGTTTCATTGGTATCTGTTGTAATGGTGCATTTTTCATATTTTATGAATTTGTGTCTCTTCTTTTTTATGGTCAGATTTGCTATAGGTTATCAATCTTGTTTATCCTTTCAAAGAAACATCTCTTTGTTTCATTGATTTTTGTTGTTATTTTTAAATTTCTATTTCATTAGTGTCTTCCCTCATCTATTTTTTTCTTTCCTGTGTACTGATTTTTGTTTGCCTTGTTCTTCTTTTGCCAAGGTCTTAAGATGAAGCATTAAGTTGTATCCTTGTGATCTTTCTAATTTCTTAACATGGGTATTTAAATCTATAAATTTCTCTCTGTGGACTGCCCTCATTATGGCCCAAAGGTTTTGGTATGTTGTGTTCTCACTATCATTTGATTCTATGAATTTTTAAAATTTCCTTTCTGATTTTGTCAGTGACCCATTAATCATTCAGAAGTGTACCACTTAATGTTCAAGCAGGGGTTGCTATCCTAATATATGATAAGGTAGACTTCAATCCAACATTAGTTAAGAAAGATAAGGAAGGCCACTTTATATTGATTAAAAGCATCCTCCAACATGAGGACATTACAACCCTAAACCCACTACCACTGTGTTTGGTGTTACCTGTGACCTTAGTTCTAATAGCATTTGTTTGATGTATTTGGGGGCCCCCATGTTAGGTGCATTTATGTTTAGGATTGTAATGTCCTCCTGTTGGAGGGTGCTTTTAATCAATATAAAGTGGCCTTCCTTATCTTTCTTAACTTGCTTGTTTTCTAGGTCCATTTGCTTGAAGCACTGTTTTCCACCCTTTTACCCTAAAATAGTGTCCATCCTTTGTACAAAGGTGAGTTTCTTGGAGGCAACAAATTGAAGGATCCTGTTTTTTAACCCATTCTGCAAACCTATGTCTTTTGGTTGGGGCATTGAGGCCGTTGATATTAAGAAATATTATTGAAAGGTATGAATTCATTTTTGACATTTTTTTGTAGTTCTTCTGGTTTTAACTTTGCTCTCTTGTGTTAACTAGTATTTGAGTATTGTTTGTTTTTTCCCAGTTCTTTGTATGTGTGCTTTTCTTTTTCTTCAGCATGGAGGATTCTTTCAAGTATTTTCTGTAGAGCTGGTTTTGTCTTCAAATAGTCCTTTAGCCTCCTTTTGTTGTGGAATGTTCTTATTTCTCCATCTATTTGAGTGGATAGATTTGCAGGATGAAGTAACCTTGGTCGACAGTTGTTATCTTTCAAAACTTGGAATACATCACTCCACACCCTTCTAGCTTTTAAAAGTTTGTGTTGAGTAACCTTCTGTAATCCTGATAGACTACTGTTGAGATTTTCTACAGAGTTTTTTATTTCTTTAACTGTGTTCTTTATTGCTAGTAATTCTAACTGGTTTTTCTTTATTATTTATATTTTCTTATTTATGTCTAGTATTGACTTCTTTATTTCATTAAATTGGTGTCCTGTGTCTTCTTTGCTTCCTTTGATTTCTTGTTTGAGTTCTTTGAACATAGTTATAATCATTCTTATGAAATATTTCTCAGGCATTTCCTCTAACTCGTTCTCACTGGAGGTCATTTCTGATGCATTAATACCTTTTGGTGGATTTATATTGTCTTGATTTTTGGTGTTTCTTGTGTTATAATGTATATATTTTCACATCTTGGATTGTTTAATGATTGGATTTTCCAGTTAGCTGGGTATTATGAGATGTATCAGTCAATCTGATGTTGTATACCTTTAGGGTAGGAGCTTAAGGTGGTAGATGTGGCTCTGAAGACTCTCAGAGTATCTACAAAAGCGACTGTAGGTGTTGGGTGTACCTGCTATGACAGTATACAAGTAGGCTAAGTGGAACAAAATACAGGCAGATTCTAAAATTTAACTATACAATGAACACATTCAGTGCATAGCAGCACATTGTATTTATCCAAGAGTAGGTATTATGACAACCAGGTCCTTTGTCTGTCCCTTAGGCTGTGTGGGCTCACCCACTCCCTTAATCCTGACAACAAGGTGGTTAAGATTTCTGTTCTGTAGAGTGTTCCAAGTCAGCTTGTGACCAGGTGAGACCCTTCCCTAATGTATAACAGAAGAGTAAACATAGCCACTATAATTCAAGAAGCAACAAATAACAAGCCCAAAATACAGCTTATTTAAGAATGCCAAATTTGACCATCCATCCAATTTAACATCTAATTTATCCTGATATGGAAGGTGCAATTAGCACTTCTGGTTCAGGCATAGATACCAGGTTTATTAGGCGGGTACTGACCTGGTCTAATCCCAGTTACCTTTTGGGATGATTTTTTTTTTTATTTTATTTATTCATTTGAGAGTGACAGACACAGAGAGAAAGACAGATAGAGGGGGAGAGAGTGAATGGGCGCGCCAGGGCTTCCAGCCTCTGCAAATGAACTCCAGACACGTGCGCCCCCTTGTGCATCTGGCTAACGTGGGACCTGGGGAACCGAGCCTCGAACCCGGGTCCTTAGGCTTCACAGGCAAGCACTTAACCACTAAGCCATCTCTCCAGCCTGTTTTTGAGATGATTTTTGTCTCAGCTGTGCTCTTGATTGGGTCCCTATTTGGTGCTCCCTCAGTTCAAGTAGGTGTGGCCGGGTCCCATGACCACTGCTCTGTTCCTGAGGGCTGGGCACTGGTGGTGTGGAAGGGGAGGGAGCAGATGCTTCTCTAGTTTGCCTGCTGTTCCACACATTCTTCTACTTTGTGATCTCTCCTCTGTTGTTCACTGCTGTTCTCCTTTCACGTTTCTTGAGTTGCGGAGAGCTCCAGTGTGAGTGGAAAATACCCTCGCCTGGCTATTCCTGCGGCTTAAGCAGAGCACTGCCACTGCAGTCTGGTGCACAGACTCGCTCTGCCAGAGGCACTTCTGCCAGCCCGTGTGGGACTGGATGCTCTGGATCTCTCTTACTTCTCTTTGGTTTTTCATCTCTAGGCTGATTTGGCATGGTACCTATGCCACTATCTTAAACGGAAGTCATCAAGAGGGACATCAAAAAACTTATAGAGTCAAACAATAATGAGAACACAACATACCAAAATCTCTGGAACACAATGAAGGCAGTCCTAAGAGGTAAATTTATAGCTTTAAGTGCCTACATTAAGAAATTAGATACTTAATAGGTTGATATTGTATATATGTAATTACAATGATTGTAACGGGGAGGTAATATGATGGAGAATGGAATTTCAAATGGGAAAGGGTGGGGGTGGGGAGGGAGGGAATTACCATGGGATATATTTTATAATCATGGAAAATGTTAATAAAAATTTAAAAATTAAAAAAAATAAAAATAAAAATAAAGAAATTAGAAAGGTCGCAAGTAAATGACCTAATGCTTCACCTTAAAGCCATAGAAAAAGAATAACAAGGCAAACCAAAAATCAGTAGATGGGAAGAAATAATAGAGATTAGGGCATAAATTAATGAAATAGAAACTAAAAAAAAAAAAAAAAATCCAAAGAATCAATGAAACAAAGAGTTGGTTCTTTGAAAGGATAAACAATATTGATAAAGCCTTAGCAAATCTGACAAAAGAAAGAGAGAAGAGACACAAATTAATAAAATTAGAGATGAAAAAGGTAACATCACAACAGATGCCAAAGAAATTAAAAAAAAATCATAGGGACATACCATAAAAGCATATACTCCACAAAGTATGAAAATCTGAAAGAAATGGATGATTTCCTTGATTTATATGACCTACCTAAATTAAATCAAGATGAGATTAATCACTTAAATAGACCTGTAACAAGCATGGAGATCTGAACAGTTATCAAAAATCTCCCAACTAAATCAAACCCAGGCCCAGATGGATTCACTGCTGATTTTTACCAGACCTTCAAGGAAGATCTAACGCTATTGCTTCTTAAGCTTTTCCATAAAATAGAAAAAGAAGGAATTCTACCAAACTCTTTCTATGAAGCCAGCATCACCCTGTTACCAAAACCAGGCAAAGATAGAACAAAAAAAGAAAACTACCGACCAATCTCCCTCATGAACATAAATGCAAAAATTCTCAATAAAATATTGGCAAACAGAATACAAGAATATATCAGAAAGATCATTCACCCGGACCAAGTAAGCTTTATCCCAGAATTACAGGGACAGTTCAATGTATGCAAATAAATAAATGCGATACATTATGTAAATGGATTGAAGGACAAAAATCACATGATCATCTCATTAGATGCAGAGAAAGCATTTGACAAAATCCAACATCCCTTCATGATAAAAGTCCTACAGAGACTGGGAATAGAAGGAACATATCTCAATATAATAAAAGCTATTTATGACAAGCCTACAGCCAACATATTACTTAATGGGGAAAAACTGGAAGCTTTCCCACTAAAATCAGGAACAAGACAAGAGTGTCCACTGTCCCCACTTTTATTTAATATAGTACTGGAAGTCTTAGCCATAGCAAAAAGGCAAGAGACAAACATAAAAGGGATACAAATTGGAAAGGAAGAGATCAAGTTATTAGTATTTGCAGATGTCATGATTCTATATATAAAGAACCCTAAAGACTCTACCAGCAAACTGTTAGAGCTGGAAAAAACACCTACAGCCATATAGCAGGATACAAAATAAATGTACAGAAATCAGTAGCCTTCCTATATGCTAACAACAAACACACAGAGGATGAAATCAGAAAATCACTCCCATTCACAATTGCATCAAAGAAAATAAAGTACATTGGAAGAAACCTAACCAAGGAAGTAAAGGATCTTTACAATGAAAACTTTAAAACACTCAAGTGAGAAATTGCAGAAGACACTAGAAAGTAGAAAAACATCCCTTGTTCCCGGATTGGATAAATCAATATTGTGAAAATGGCAATCTTACCAAAAGTAACCTACATATTTAAGCAATCCCCATCAAAATCCCAAAGGCATTCTTCATGGAAATAGAAAAAACAACCCAAAAATTCATTTGGAGTCACAAAAAATCTGGAATATCTAAAATAATACTGAGCAACAAAAATAAGGCTGGTAGTATCAGCATACCTGATTTTAACCTATACTACAGGGCCATAGTAACAACAACAGCATGGTACTGGCACAAAAACAGACATGTAGCTCAATGGAACAGAATAGAGGACCCAGATGTAAGTCCAGGTAGCTATAGCCACCTGATATTCAATAAAAATGCCAAAAATACTCATTGGAGAAAAGACAGCCTCTTCAGCAAATAGTGTTGGGAAAACTGGATATGTATCTGTAGAAGGATGAAAATAGATCCTCCTCTCTCTCCGTGCACAAGAATTAGGTCCAAATGGGTTAAAGACTTTAACATCATACCAGAAACTGTAAAACTGCTAGAGGAAAAAGTAGGGGAAACCCTTCAACAGATAGCTCTTGGCAAAGACTTTCTGAATATAACCCCAATTGCTCAGGCAATAAAACCACAGATTAACCACTAGGACCTCATGAAATTACAACGATTTTGTACTGCAAAGGACACTGTGAATAAAGCAAAGATATAATCTACAGAATGGGAAAAAATCTTTGCCAGCTATATATATGATAGAGGATTAATATCTAGGATATACAAACAACTCAAAAAGTTAAATAATAAGAAATCAAACAAGCCAATTAAAAAAAGGGCTATAGAGCTAAATAGAGAGTTTTCAAAGGAAGAAATATGGATGACATATAAACATTTAAAAAAATGTTCTACATCCGTAGCCATCAGGGAAATGCATATTAAAACTACATTGAGAGTCCATCTCACTTCTGTTAGATTGGCCACCATCATGAAAACAAATGATCATAAATGTTGGTGGGGTTGTGGAATAAGAGGAACCCTTCTACACTGCTGGTGGGAATGCAATCTGGTCCAGCCATTGTGGAAATCAGTATGGAGGTTTCTAAAACAGCTGAATGTTGATCTACCATATGACCCAGCTATAGCACTCCTAGGCATATATTCTAAGGACTCATCTCATTTTCTTAGAAGTACATGCTCAACCATTTTTTAAATTTAATTTTTATTAACATTTTCCATGTTTATAAAAAAATACCATAGTAATACCCTTCCCCCCACCACCACACTTTCCCCAGGGAGGAGGGTACTTAATCGGTTGGTATTGTATATATGTAAGTACAATGATTGAGATGGGGAGGAAATATGATGGAGAATGGAATGTCAAATGGAATGGAATGTCAACCATTTTTATTGCTGCTCAGTTTATAATAGCTGGGAAATGGAAGCAGCCTAGATGTAACTCAATTGATGAGTGGATAACAGAGATATGGCACATTTATATGATGGAGTTCTACTCAGTGGTAAAGAAAAATGAAGTTATGAAATTTTCAGAAAAATGGATGGATCTGGAAAGGATTATACTAAGTGAGGTAACCCAGGCCCAGAAATCCAAGCACTGCATGTTCTCTCTCATATGTGGATCCTAGCTACAGATGATTGGGCCTCTGTCTGAGAAGGAAAAAACTCAGTAGCAGAGGCCAGAAAGCTAAAAAAGAGATACAAAGGGAAGATAAAGGAAGGGAGAAGGGTACTTAATAGGTTGGTATTGTATACATGTAAGTAGAAGAATAGATTAACTGGGGTAAAAAGGCCCAAAGTGAGGTCAGAGGAGGAGGTTTAGTAAAGGAAAGGTGGAGGGAGGGCTAATCAAAATCTAAAAGGATATAAATAAATCATATGGAATTCTCTGATTTGGAACAATGGAATACACAGTAGCTGTAGATCATTGCCAGAAAATTTTCAGTGCCAGGGATGGGATACCTTCCATTGAGTTGTTGGCCAGGGAGGTCCCTGATGCCCCCAAAACATTATAGACCATTGCTTAGGCCCTTGGTTTCCCACAAGGAATCAATGGTAAGATCCTAGTGGTGAAGACTCCACATACTTGGGCTGCAAGGCCACTGAGAAATCCTGCTGGAACTGAGCTGATAACCTCCTCCATGTAGACCAGCTGACAGAAAGCTGGAAGAAGCCATTCTACATGACATTCAATGGGAAAAAGAGATACCGTTAGTGAAGATATTCAACAGTGGACACTGCAAGCCTTATAATTGGCCAGCCAGGCCAAATGAGCCAATGGGAGCAATAGTGGCACATCTGTCATGGTGAAAACAAACTGCCCTCCAATTGGACTGGAGGTCTGTGCCCAGGGAGGGAATACATTCCTGATACTGAAAACTTAAAACAGGGGTAGTCATGAGCCCTAGGGGTATAACATCTGCTGAAGTCTGGATAAGTGTATATACTATGCTTATCAAATTGCCCAGTAAGCACTTCTCTTAATATTCATACCCTTATATTTGTGCTACCCTCACTTTGGGTAGAGAATCTTTTCTTTTCAGATGGCAGTGACCTTGGGACGACTCAGAAGGTATCATAGTGCTGGAAAGAAGTGACTAGAGCACCGAGTAACATCTCGACCACACCTTCCTAGGCTCAGGGTCTAATGTGGACAAGGTGGTGGAAAGAATGTAAGAACCAAAGGAAGGGTTGGACTCCTTACAATGTGCTCCCTCCAGACATAAAATGGCCTCAATATCCATGACCTCATAGTTCCTGACATTACCTACACAAGACCATCATAACAGTAGGGAAAGATCATGACATCAAAATAAAAGAGAGACTTATTGAGATGGGGAGGGGATATGATGGAGAATGGAATTTCAAAAGGGAAAGTGGGGGAGGGAGGGTATTACCATAGGATATTTTTATAATCATGGAAAATGTTTTTAAAAATTGAGAAAAAATAAAATAAAATAAGATTAAAAAGAAAAAAAAATATCATGTGGTATTTATGTAAGAGTGGGTATTAAAATAAATAGATTATCTAACAAAGACAAAAATCCCTAAGGATGTGTGATGCATCACACCCTTAATCCTGTCAACTGGGAGGCTAAGATTTCTGGTCTGTAAGGTGTTCCAGGTCTGGCTGTTGCCGAATAAGACCCTGTCCACATGAATAACAAAAGAAGAAACAAAGGCATTGTAAATTAGAAAGCAACAAATGACAACCCATAATATAGCTTATTTAAGAATGGCAAATCAGAATCCCATCATATTTAACAGATAATCTGCCCTGGTATGGAAGGTGCAATTAGCACTTCCAAAGTAGGTCTAATATACTAGACTTTGTGGTTGGTACCGACCTGGTGTAAATAGACCCTGTTACCTTTGGGGATGCTTTTGGTATCAGCTATGCTGCATGGCAACATGGGTTCCTCTTTACTGTGTTGTGGGCTCTGATAGGTTGACTGGGTCAGTGTCTGCTCTGATCTTCTGTACTGGGTGTTGTGTAGCTGATCTCCCTTCCCCAGGTCTCCAGTGGTAGTTGGGGAAGGGGCAGCTGTGAAGGGTGCTTGAAATTGTACTGTAGCTCAGTAACTGGGCCCACAATCTTCCTCATGAGCTACTCAGCTGGTCCCTCCTGTCTTTCCATTCAGGTTTCTTGGTTTTGTAAGGTGACTGACTGGTGTGAATGGAAAATCCCTTCACCTGTTTTGTCCTGCTGCTCAGGCAGAGGTTGGTGGCCATGGTCACACAGACTGGCCCCCAGTGCGAGAGCTGCTTCTGCCTACTTCTGTGGTCTCTAGGATTTTGGATCTCTCCTACCTTTGTGCTGTGGTCAATAATTTCTATACACCTTCAGTTTTAGGTAAAATAGTGGTTGTCATCTTCCCCAGAGTCTATTCTAACTTATTTGCTTCTAGTTGTTATACTAAGTACAATTTGTGTCACTCATTTTCCATGATTACAAAGCATAGCTGCTTTTTATCTCATCTTTTTGTGATATTCTCTGGTTATAATGAAATATGATTCAGAATATAAACATAGATTGATTAAATTAATGAAAGTTAAATGATTTAATGGAATTTACAAAGTGGTAACTGCAAATTTCCTATGTAGGTTGTGATTCCCATAAACAACGCTGACAAGAAAGTAGTTCTAGTGGTGATGAGATTATATGTATAACCACTTAAGATATATAGTTTTACTTTTGTGTGTGTGTGTGTGTGTGTATACACCATACTTGCATGTGTATTCATGGTCATAATGTTTGAACTCATTTGTCTTTACATGTAGGTGGAGGTCAGAGGTTCACCTCAGGTGTCTTTATGATACTCTTCATCTTAGGTTTTGAGACAAAGTCTCTCATTATCCTGAGGGTTCAGGAACTTGAATAAACTTGCTAGCCAGCACGCCCCAGTAATCCTGTCTCTGCCTTTCCACTGCTGGAATTGCAGGTCTGTGCTGTAACACCCAGTATTTTATATTAGTGCTAGGTATACAAACTCAGGTCTCCATGTTTGTGTGGCATGTGTTATGTCTATTGAGCCATCTCCCCTAGTCCTGCAAAAATAATGTTTTTAAGAAGACTAAGCTAATAACATAGTCTCTTATAATGAAGCAAAGAGATATATTTTTATTTCAAAAGCATATAATTTATTCTACACAATAACAAAAAGCTTCTGATCCACAGGAATAAATATATTATACTATGAAATAATACTTGTGATTCCCAAAGGCATATACAATATTGCTAACAGGTTATAGGCCTCTGTGTTTCCAATGACATTATAGTTAATGATGACAGAAACCACTTTTTTTGTATTTACCATTATTGATGTTAAAAAAATGATCTAATATCAAGAAACTCTTGAAGTAAAAGTTAAAACACAAGTAGTGTTTACTACATTTAAGCATAAAATGGAATCTTTGAAGAACACTATATAATCTATTTTGACAAAATTATGTAAGCTTAAGCATACACAATTATCACAAACATGCCAGATTGTATTTTCATTCTGTTAAATCAGATATTTCACACTTTGCTGGCATACTGAGTGATGCACTTTAAAGTCAACTAATTTTTGTAAACATAATATTATGATGATTATTACCCATCATTTGCATTACAATTAAGATCAAGAATAAATTAACCAATATAAGATGAGCAGTTTTCCATCAATATCAAGGCCTGAGCACCTGTAACTATCTCTAGTAAATTTAAATTATCATTTAAAATAATGCATGTTAATGAAGAACATGAAAACAATAGAGCCATGAGAATTACAGAAAATAGATAATACATTTGGATAAAAAGTAAATGGGATGTTATGCATGAGGGGAAAAAAAAATCAAAGGAAATTTTATCTTCATTAACTACCTAATAAGGGAAGCAGACTCCCAGTGCAGAGACATTTATCCTACCCATAACTGTGGGCTAACTCCAGAATGCATGACCCACATACCTCAACAAGGAGGGGTCAGGGGGAGAGGGTAGGACATTGATGAGCCTTACAATGGTACCAAATTGACTGTATTTGCTGAGTATAAAACTAATTAACAAAACCAATAATAAAAAATAAATTTTGATAAAAAGTAAATGGGATGTTATGCATGAGGGAAAAAAATCAAAGAAAATTTTATCTTCATTAACTACCTAATAAGGGGAACAGACTTCCCAGTGCTGGCTTCTGTGGTCATAAAGATCATTCACAGCTTAACTGTACTAGTTTTATTTTTTTAAATATTTTATTTATTTATTTGCATGCAGAGAGATACAGATAGAGCAAGAGCAAGTATGGCTTCACCTAGGCCTCCAGCCACTGCAAACAAACTTCAGGTACATGTGGATGACATCAGATACACCTTATGCATCTGGCTTTATGTGGGTCTCGGTTTCTTGAACCCAGATAGTTAGGTTTTGTGATTAGGCTTTGTAGACAAGTGCCTTTACTGCTGAGTCATTTCTCAATCCCTAGCTCTACTTTTTTCTTAAATAAATGCTTGGAATTTATGATGTGTTTAAGTTTGGAAAGGTAACCAATACGAACCTGTCATGATGCATTTGTCACAAATGGTTAGCTATTTAAAGGGTGTTTTTGAAATCTCCAGAAATCCAGATTCATTGCATAGAATTTAACAGTGTCAAGTTCAAGATGCATCATAGTCTTGTGTCTACAAAATAAATGGTCCTGGATAGACAGCACAGGTAACATGTTTTGTTTTTTTTTTAACCTTTCATGCTTTTTAAAGAAATTATTATTGCATTCTTTATCTTTGTCCCCAAGATCATGCACTGTAAATAAACTCAGCAGAGTGTGCTGAGTGCATTCAAATACTTAAGCAAAGCAGACAAGTGAGCACACATTAAAGCACTGAAGGGATTTAAAGCTAATCTGATGTATGAGGTTCACACACAGGATTCTGACTTAAATTGTTTGGCAGGTGGTCTGGACCTCAAAAGTTGACAAGTGTCAGAGTTGATGGAAGATGTAGATTCCATTGGAAATGCTGATCTGAACAAGGACCAGGGTGTGGCCAGGGAGAATCTTGCACTAAATTAAAGTAGCCAATAGCCAATAGCATTTGGGCAGCTAGGATATCAAACTATTTCTCCCACACTATGAAAAGAGATACAACTTAAAACTCTCAGGTGAAGTTGTAAAGTGAGCAAAATGTTATATTTCTCTACATTTCTTTATACCTACCTTAGAGAAAAATAGAAGTCACTTCCTTGTAGGAGCTCACAAAAGAATGGAATGAACTACTTGTTTTAAGCAGATGGGGATGGCAGATAAACAGGAGGCGCTGCTGGTCTGAGTAGCATTACCCAGGGCTGCCTTGGTGAACAAACTCCTTAAGGGCAGATAAGAGAAAGACTCCTGGTTGCAGGCCTACCTCAAATACCTCAGGCACTTCTTGTAACTGACCAACAGGCCTGTTTACAAGTTCCTTTTTTTGTTTCTTCCCTATCATCTTCTAAGATGTACTGTATTCCCCACTATATTTAAAATTACTTTTATGGCTGTAACTGTCACATGTAAATTGTGATTTATGGTTTATCTCCCATCCTGTTTTTTTCTAACATCATGTGGTTATTTCCAATAAAAGCTGACACTCTGAACAGTTCAAGGCTGTACACTGAGATTACTTCAGGGTTGCAGACCTGATATACCAGACTTTCTTTTCTTTCTTTTTTACTTAATAAAACTTTGTCTTACATGCAACACTGGACAACATAAAGTGAGGGGGAAAAATCTAGGCATATTGTTTTTGGTTGTCAAGAATATGCTATTTGAGGTAAGTCTCATTTTAGTATCTTACCAATGAATGAACAACTATATACTTTGATGTTACCAGTGAATGGACAAGAATATTTGAAATTGTATGGCTGGAACCTGTTTTCAGGCATTTAATTTAATTATACAGTATATGATTTTATTTTAAATAAAGTATTCATGTTTTGAAAAGCTGTGTCCATGAAGTGCAGAGCATCTCCAGACTGCTGAGGTAGATGGAATTAGAGATATTCTATGCCATTTTCATATTTTAATCAATTCTCCCTACCATGGGCTCTTGCTTTAAAAGTCCCATAATAAGTTTTCATGTTATATGAGTATCACAAGTTAGTGAAAAGGACTTAAAATTGGACTCAAGTATAACTAAGTTCACAGGAGACTTTAGGAGTATCTCTTTTTCTTATTTTGTATTGTACATTTCTTCATTCTTCTTTCTACATAAATTTAAGTAGGAGTACACAGAATAGAATATAGAAAATTTCAAGTACTTATCTGCTTTGTAGAGATTATAAAACATATTGTTTGGATTCTATTTAATAGCTCTTAAAAAGAGGAAGATGAAAACATAACTATTTCCAATTATTTTTCCTGCCATGAAGATAATCAACAATGGGTATATCTTTGCTACATTCAGAAAACAACTTTTCATTTTGGAACAAATATATGTTTAAATTATTTTCTAGAACATTGATATTTTTCCCTTTGTCTCTCCACATTTTTCTCAGTGAAAATTCGCTACATTTCATTGCGTGAACAGCAATGCTTTTAATTACCTTCATGCAGCAAGGATATATTTAAATATGCATATTGTTGGTTAAGTAGATCTTAGAGAGAAGCATAATAAAAACCAACTGTGTTTGTAAGTAATCATGTCTATATTTTTAAATAATATTTTATTTATTTAAATGCAAGCAATCAGAGATAGAGAGAAGAGAGACAGAGATAGAGCATGGGCATGACAGGGCCTTCAGACTTCAGACAAATGGACTCCAGACGCATGCACCACTTTGTACAACTGGCCTTATGTGTATACTGGGGATTTGGACTTGGGTTGTTAAGCTTTGCAGACAAGAGCTTTAACTGCTGTGACATTTTTCCAGCCCACATCTATATTTTATAGATATTGATATTTTATCTTAGAATATATTTAAGTGAAACATTAAAGAATGATTTTAAAATATTTTATTTTTATTTATTTATTTGAGAGAAAGAGAGAGGTAGATGCAGAAATAGGCAGGTAGAGAGAGAATGGGCATGCCAAGGCCTCCAGCCCTGTAAGCAAACTCCAGATTCATGTGCCCCCTTGTGTATCTAGCTTATGTGGGTTCTGGGGAATCAAACCAAGGTCCTTTGGCTTTGCAGGCAAGCGCCTTAACCGCTAAGCCATGAATGATTTTAAATATAAGACTATATCTTTGAATACCAAGGCAGCAATAATCAATAAAGAAGCCATTTTAGTGAGTAAATTATGCACCTGAATGTTAGGAATCTTAGCTAATTAATATTATGATTTATTATTTAATATTACGTAGATTTGTTGTCAATTGCACTGCTAACAGATCTTGCATAACTTTCTAGAATTATGTGTTTGGCAGAGTGTTTAATATATTCTATTATAAAGCACATTTCAACAGCTTCATTTGTGATTCTTACTATAGATTATAGCAAGCACTCATTCAATTATCTATAGTGCATAATGAAATCAGGAGAATTAGGAAGAGTCAGTTTTGAAGACCTTACTCATTTTCCTAGGACTGCTGTAGCAAATTGGAACAGACTTGAATCCATAAATGTCTCAATCTCAAGGCAAGGCAAGAAATGCATACTCAAGGATAATATAGGGGTTGGTTTTTCTAAAGATCTTAAGGTGGACTATTCTGGGCTTCTCTTATAAACTCTAGGGATTGCTCACAGTTCTGGAGAACCACTGACTCAGGGATTCTTGGTTCCAGTCTCTACTACAAACTTTATATGTCTTTCTCTGTTTATCCCAGCTTTTATTTTCTTCTTAAAAATATGCTAGTCATGGAATTAATAGCTATTAATCAACAATAATATCAAATTGGGATCTTTAACTTAACAATGCCTGTAACTTTCTAATTTTCAATTTTAATGGTCATGTTCCAGGATACAGGAGATCAGATTATGGACATATCTCAGTGAGGGATACAATTAAATGCAATACAAAGAGTAATTGTATACCAAGAGCTTTGCCCACAGTGCCTTTTGTCATTTCAACATGTTGTAACAAAGCAGATGTTATTCCCCATGTTTTGCATTTGAGAACAATATGAAAAGAATAACTATGTAAATTGGAGAATTATAAATTACCTCTGTAGCTGAGAATTTAAACTACCTTATTCATAGCAGGCATAGAAACTAAGGAAGACAAACCAGAACCCAGGGTGATAGCATCATCAATTGATTAAAGATAAGCACATTGTATTCTTGTTATTCTTCTTTTATTTTTAAGTATAAACTTTGTACAGACACATCATATGTTGGTACCATCATTTCTACCCTCCCTGTCCCGACTCCACTGGGGGCTGTCATTAGTGGGATTGCTGATATTCACCACAGAGTTGTAAGAGCAACAGTCTGTCATTGTTGGGACGGGTATGTCTCTGGATATTCCTTCCCACCCTGTGGGAATTCTTTCTACCTCCTCTTCCACAAATTTCCCTCAGTCTTGGTGGATTTAATTCTACTTTAGTGTTGAGTTCTCAGCAGCTTCTGGATTTCTGCTTTGGTGCATTTTGCATATCTTTCAAGTCTGTCTCCATCTTGATCTTCTTCCTTTTCCTTTGTCTTCCTCTTCTCACCTCCTCTTTCTGCTTTTTTGTTGTTTCTTTCCATGAGATAAGTACAATGATGCTACTGATTAGAGAGTCACCTGCTCCTCTAGTTGGATTATCTTCATTTTAAGATGCTCTGTCAAGATTTCTAGCCCTCCTGATCATAGAGTTGGTCCTCATTAATGTTTATGATTATTTTCTCTTATTGTCCATTTTCCTCTCAGCATTTGCTTTGTGGTAGTATAAACAAGATGTGCTGTTTTATATAAACATTTATGAGTCATTTAATTGTCAATGGCCTTGACAAATACAAATATGGTTCCTTTGGTCTCCATGATACATGTAATTCATTTTAAAATACAAGCACTACAAATGCTTAAAATAAACTTCTGAAGGCATGGTTAAATCTACTAAATTCAAATGTATACTATAAAGTTGTATAACTTTTTGTGTGTATGGGTTTTTGTGTTAGTGCAGGCAGGTATGTACCATGGTGTTGAGTTCAAAGAATAGCTTTATATCTACCTCTTTCTGTTTGTTTCTATGTTTTGCCAGGTATGGTCATAACCAAGCTGACCTGGAATTCATTCTCTAGTCTTGGGCTGGCCTCAAACTCACAGAGATCCTCCTACCTCAGCCTCCCCAGTGAGTGCTGGTATTAAAAGTGTTCACCACCATGGCCTGTGGATATCCACCCCTTTAAGGCAAGGTTTCTAGTTTTGCATTCTCACTGAGATGTTTTTTTTTTTTTTAAATTTTTATTTATTTATTTGAGAGCGACAGACACAGAGAGAAAGACAGAGAGAGGGGGAGAGAGAGAATGGGCGCGCCAGGGCTTCCAGCCTCTGCAAATGAACTCCAGACGCGTGCGCCCCCTTGTGCATCTGGCTAACGTGGGACCTGGGGAATCGAGCCTCGAACCGGGGTCCTTAGGCTTCACAGGCAAGCGCTTAACCGCTAAGCCATCTCTCCAGCCCACTGAGATGTTTTTTGCTGTGCTTGTCATGGATTTCCTTCCAGGAAATTTCTTTCCTCTGGCTCCCATCTTGTTATCAGTGTACCTGATTTAAAAATGCCCACCATGGCTTCTAGTGTTTTATATGTGGTTTGGGGATTAAATTCAATTAATTCAGTTTAAGTGCTGAGAACTTTATAAACTTAGCCATTTCTCCAGTCTAAGGTAGATAATTTTAAAAGGATTTCAGTTTAGAGACTTATTTTTACTACAGAACTCAAGGAAAATTAATAAAATTAAAAAAAAAAACTATTATAGAAACTATTGAATTTGAGTTCCACTGGCCCTCCCTAAATTATTTTTATTATCATGAACTTTACAATATGCATATATTGTATATTGGTAATAATTTCATCAAGTTATACTCATGAAGTTTAGTTACAAAATATGAGTATATTGAGGAGATAGCTCAATGGTAGGACATCTACCTTATAGGCACAAGACCCTGAGTTTAGTTCCTGGTACTAGAATGAAAACACAATATGAACATAGATATTTGTCTATTTTCAAAATACTTTTTATATCCTGGCAGAGAATAATTTGTTAAAATTCAACATCCCAAAGTAAGCTTCATACAGCAAAGAATTGTGTATAATTATAAATTAACAGCTCAAATTTTAACACAAAAGTGTATTAAATGCATTGGATAATATATTACTTGTTATATACATTGTATGTGAATGGATTCAAAGTATGCAAGGGAGTTCAGGGAAGCCAAGAATATCTGCTTTCATTCTGTAGAAAAAGGATAGTAAGCACCCAGCATGTTCCCTCTTTTTTTTTTTTTTCAATGATAGCTGATATTCTTATATTTGTCCCCAAATGCTTGTGGGATCACACAAAAGAAATAAAAAAGGAATCAGAGAAAAACACTATTTCCCAACTGTAACATGTGATATATATACTATTGCATGTACCACATATTTTGTCTACATGAGACCTTAGGTCAACCCCTGAACACAGAAACTACAAAGCAGCACACCCTCTCCACACACATCCTGAAGAAGTGATGCATGTTTAGTGTCAGTCATTGTGTTTATCTGATCTATAAGTGTTCAGATATTTTTTTCCTCTTCTGTCTTCTTTATTTTTTTGTTCATTTTTATTTATTTATTTATTTGAGAGCAACAGACAGAGAGTGAAAGACAGATAGAGGGAGAGAGAGAGAATGGGCGCACCAGGGCTTCCAGCCACTGCAAACGAACTCCAGACGCGTGCGCCCCCTTGTGCATCTGGCTAACGTGGGACCTGGGGAACTGGGCCTCCAACTGGGGTCCTTAGGCTTCACAGGCAAGCGTTTAACCGCTAAGCCATCTCTCCAGCCCCTCTTCTGTCTTCTTTGTCTGTCTAATCTTTGCTTTTCCTCCACTCCTCTACTCCCCCACCTCCTCCTCTTCCTTTGCCTGTTTATGACACTGAATTTGAGTAGGAAACACCAATAATGCATTCAGGGCATTTTCCTGTTTGTATTGTGCCACTTAGTAAAGGAATTGAAGCATGAAAGTTTTAACCTGAAGAAATTACTCTTGTGCTGGTATTGTTATGACTTTTTTTTTTTTTTTCTATCAGTCTGGGCTACAGCAAGACCTAACTTCAACATATGTGTGTGTGTGTGTGTGTGTATCTATGTATATAAAAGGCTTGGAATGGGCAAATATTAAAAGTCAAAAAAAACCCAAAATATATTAATAGACATCTATGTGTGATAGACAATTTGCAAAGCATCAGCTATTTTCTTCACTGCTTATTCATATTAAATAAGAGTGCATAGTTATTACCTAATAAAACACATTCTAAGTATTTCATATTTTTGAGGACCATGGTTTAGAAAACATCAAAGATATTTTCAATTGTGTGCTTTGTAGATGGCAGATACTAACAAAATGATGTCGAAAAATAGATCAGAAATACCAAGGATAGGCTAGAAATAGGAGAAAAACAGTGAAATCATGCTCGTTTGGAAAGGCAGTTCTTTAAGTAAATGTACAAAGTATTTTTATAGATTATCAATACATTTCTTCTTGATGTATCTAACAGAATATTCATGGAAATAAACTACTACTGCTGTTTTGGGTTAAGATTAAAGCTGTTCCTTGGGTTGGGCTGGAGAGATGGCTTAGCGGTTAAGTGCTCGCCTATGAAGCCTATGGACCCCGGTTCGAGGCTTGGTTCCCCAGGTCCCACGTTAGCCAGATGCACAGGGGGGCGCACGCATCTGGAGTTCGTTTGCAGAGGCTGGAAGCCCTGGCGCGCCTGTTCTCTCTCTCTCCCTCTATCTGTCTTTCTCTCTGTGTCTGTTGCTCTCAAATAAATAAATAAATAAATGAACAAAAAAAAAATTAAAAAAAAAAAAGCTGTTCCTTGGGGTTTACTGCTAGAAAATAAGATGAGATTATTATGACAAACTAAGAACCAACCCACAATTTGAACTAGAACAGGTCTTTCTAGAACTAGTCCAAGTAAATAGCCAGTGTGTAGCAAAAGAAGAAGTTAGTAACAGCAGAGAACACAAAAACTTCCAGGGAAAAATGCCAACCATGAAATAACACTCACTCGTGGACTCACTGGAGAATGACCCACCATGTAGGAGCCAGTACAACACTATTGCTGCAAAATCACCGCCTGGACTTAAGAGGGCTAGGCCAGCCACTAATCATGTTAAATACAATTTGAAACGTTAATGTTATGACTCATTGTTTATTAATTCTGGTGCAGCATTAAGAACCAAAAGAAATGAGAGACTGGTTTCAAAATCCAGTGCTGATTCTTTCACTTAGCATTAGAAAACAAGACTTTTGTATTCAATACAAATGAGTTGAATTCTGAGGCAGTTAAAACATTTCTTCCTTGTAGCCTGTAATTGCCTATCTTTTTAGGTTGGCAAAGGATGATTCTGTCTAAATGTGGTCCTTGCTTCAATGGATGCCAAGCTTAAGTTCTGGGTTTACAACATGGCATGAAAGAGAGGATGATTTCTTAAGACATATTGTTTGGGGCTGGAGAGATGGCTTAGCGGTTAAGTGCTTGCCTGTGAAGCCTAAGGACCCCGGTTCAAGGCTCGGTTCCCCAGGTCCCACTTTAGCCAGATGCACAAGGGGGCGCACGCGTCTGGAGTTCGTTTGCAGAGGCTGGAAGCCCTGGTGCACCCATTCTCTCTTTCTCCCTCTATCTGTCTTTCTCTCTATGTCTGTTGCTCTCAAGTAAATAAATAAATAATTAAAAAAAGAGATATTGTTTGCACCAATGGAATTAAAGTTACAAAGCTAAAGCATACAAAGGAGTTACTACTCCATCCCCGTCTAAAAAACAAACAAACAAAAACACAGAGGTAAATAAGCACACAGAAGTCATAGGTCATTACATTTTATACTCTCACAAGCTCTACCGAGTTCCTCCCATGTAACCTTTTGGATAAAGTCATAATAAATTAGAACCGCACTTCCCAATAGTCACGTTCTCTTCTAAATTGCATTTTGCCTTGAACAAATCTTGAGCATACCTTTTAATATTATGATAGAAAATGACAAAAGCAGCATCAATTTCTGGAATTACTGCAGCTTTCATCTCAAAAAATAAAGTGGTACCCACAGGCCTATCCTCTTTTGTTAATACTGAAAAACTAATCCATCAGTTGTGTCCACAATGTGACCTTCTGAAATGCATCCCTATAGAAATCCTTCAGAAGCCACTAAAAGTTGTTTCATTTTCACATTTACTTAAAATCTTCAGTCAATTAATTATCTTACATGAAGTGTTCTCCTACGATATAAAAGGGCAAAGAAACAAGTTATGTCTATTGTACTTCATAAAGTATGTGACTTTGATAGGTCAACATTTAATTTAAAGCATATTTTTTATGTGTGCTGAATATTCACATAGTGATTTTTAAATTCTACTTGTCAAATGCTCACTAAAGTGTCTTGGTGGTCTAACATGTAATTCTCTTGCTTTTTTTAAAATTTAATTTTCTTATTTACAACTTCTATACTTACAGATACTAAACGATATTTCCCTCCCCTCTTTATTTTCCCCTTCATAACTCCACTCTCCATTATATCCCTTCCCTCTCTCTGTTAGCCTTTTTATGTTGATATATTGTCTTTTTCTCCTATTATGAGGGTCTTGTGAAGGTATTGCTAGGCATTGCAAGGTTGTGGATATCAAGACCAATATCTGTCTGGTCAGTGGCATTGTAAAGAGTGATACCCTTCCTTTGGCTCATTCTTACATTCTTTCTGCCACGTCTTCTGCAATGGATTCTGAGCCTTGGAGGGTGTGTTAGAGATGTTTCAGTGCTGAGCACTCCTCCATTACTTCTCAGCACTATGTTGCCTTTTAGGTCATCCCAGTGCCATCTGAAAAGAGAAACTTCTATAACCAAAACTGAGAGTAGCATTAGTATATGAGTACGAACATTAAGTGTAGTGTTTTCAGGGAAATTTGGTGAAAATAATATATGCATTTAGCCAGAGAAGAGCAAGCTTTATACCCCTAAGGCACTTGAACTCCCCTGCCATAGACTTTTGGTTAGGTTTTCAGTACCAGGCATGTATTCCCTCCCATAGAGCAGGCCTCTAGGCAATTAAAGAGTAGCTGGTTTCCCCCAGAGCAGATGTGCCTCTATTGCAGGCATCTGATCACTTGACCTATATGGCCAAATGTGAGGCTTCCAGTGTCCACTGTTTTCACTGCTATTGACTCTGTCTCCCATAGGGCTGCATGCAGGCCAGCTTTTTCCAGGGTTTGATTGGCTGGTCTACAGGGAGAGGGTTTTCAGCTCAGCACTAGCTTGATTTTTCAGTGAGTTTGCTGTCCATGAATATGAAGTCTTCAGCAGTAGGGTCTTACCATCTGTTACTCCTGGGAAATCAAGGACCTTGGCAATAATCTGTCATGTTTTGGAGGCAACAGGGACCTCCTTGGCCAACAATTCCCTGGTAGGTATCCCATCCCTGACACTGAACATTTTCTAGTAGCAATATATAGTTTGTAGATGTGGTATTACTCAAAGAAATAGGCTTTCATATGTCTTATTCATAATATCTAGAATTTTGATTGGCCTCTCCCCACCCTTCTCTTAGAACTCAGTCTCTTCTCTTGGCCTCATGTAGGCAATTCCACTCCCTATAATCTGTTCTTCTACTTCATTTATCCAATACCATCCCCTAACATCTGTCCCTTTCATCCCTTCCTTATAGCCACTTTCTAGCTTACTTCTCTGCTACCAAATTTTTGGTTCCAGCTCACACACAATTCTCAACATTTGTAGCTAGGGTTCACATATGACAGAGAATATGTGGTGTTTGGCTTTCTGGGCCTGGGTTACCTCACTTAGTATAATCCTTTCCATATCCATCTATTTCCCAGCAAATTTTCTTTTTCTTTTCTTTTTTTTTTTTATTATTTATTTGAGAGAGACAGACACAGAGAGAAAGACAGATAGAGGGAGAGAGAGAGAATGGGCGTGCCAGGGCTTCCAGCCTCTGCAAACGAACTCCAGATGCGTGCGCCCCCTTGTGCATCTGGCTAACGTGGGACCTGGGGAACCGACCCTCGAACCAGGGTTCTTAGGCTTCACAGGCAAGCGCTTAACCACTAAGCCATCTCTCCAGCCCTTTATTTTTCTTTAACACTGAATAGAACTCCATTGTGTAAATGTACCACATCTTTGTTACCCATTCATCTGTTGAGGGACATCTAGACTGGCTCCATTTCCTAGCTACTGTGAATAGAGCAACAATAAACATGTTTGTACAAGTATTTCTAAGGTACTGAGAAGAGTCATTAGGATATATGCCTAGGAGTGATATAGCTGAGTTTCATAGTAAGTCTATTTTTAGTTGTCTCAAGAAACTCCACACTGATTTCCACAATGGCTTTACCAGATTACATTCCACCAACAGTGTAGAAAGATTCCCCTTTTTCCACATCCTCACCAACATTTGTTGTCATTTGTTTTCTTAATGATAGCCATTCTGACAGCAGTGAGAGGGAATCTTAAAGTAGGTTCAATTTTCATTTCCCAGATGGGAATAATGATGTAAAACACTTTTTAGATATGTATATGCCATGTGTGTTTCTTCTATTGACAACTCCATATTTATTCCCATAGACCATTTTTTAATTGGGTTGTTTGATTTCTTATTTTTTGAGTTCTTTGTATATTCTGGAGTTTAATCCTCTGTCAGATATATAGCTGGCAAAGCTTTTCTTCCATTCTTTCTTTTTTAAAAAAATTATTTATTTATTTATTGAGAGCAACAGAGAGAGAGAGAGAGAGAGAGAGAGAGAGAGAGAGAGAGAGAGAGAGAGAGAGGCATGCCAGGGCCTCTTGCCACTGCAAATGAACTCCAGACATGTGTGTCCCCTTGTGCATCTGGCTAACATAGGTCCTGGGGAATTGAGCCTCAAACCGGGGTCCTTAGGCTTCATAGGCAAGCACTTAACCACTAAGCCATCTCTCCAGCCCTCTCCCATTCTTTAGGTTGTACTTTTGCTGTATTCATAGTGTTCTTTGCTGTACAAAAGCTTTGCAATTTCATGAGATCCCACTGGTTAATTAGTGGCTTTATCCTGAACAAATGGGGTTATATTCAAATAATCATTGCATAAGCTAATATGTTGAAGGGTTCCCCCTAACTTTTCCTCTAGCAATTTCAGAGTTTCAGCTCTCATATTAAGGTCCCTGAATCATTTAGACTTGATTCTTGTGCATGGAGAAAAACAAGGATCTATTTTCATCTTTCTACATTTAAATATCCAGTTTTCCCAGTACCACTTGCTGAAGAGGCTTCCATTTCTCCAATGAATATTTTTTGGCATTTTTGTAAAAACAATTAGATGGCTATAGCTGTCTAGATTAAAACCTGGATCCTCTATTCTGTCTTTGTGCCAGCACCATGCTGTTTTTGTCACTATGGCTTGTAATGTACTAAAAATCAGGTATGGTGATACCAACAGCCTTATTTTTGTTACTCAAAATTGTTTGCCTATTTGAGGCTTTTGGCGCTTCCAAATTAATTTTAGGATTTTTTTTTTATCTTTCTGTGAAGAATGCCATCGGAATTTTAATGGGGATTGCATTACATTTATACATCACTTTTCATAAGATTGACATTTTCAAAATACTGATTCTTCCAGTTCAAGAACATGGCATTGCTGGGCTCCCTTGGCAGGTAGTGCTGAGGAAGCACCGGGCCCACTGGTTCCTCCCAAGGGGTTGAGGAAGAGGGTGAAAGTCAGACAACTCAGAACCTCTCTTAGTCACTGGAGAAAAAACACTATGGTAGTAGAAGCCTTATATGTGAGGTATAGAAAGTAGACATATCTCATATTTTAAATATCTAATACTTATAAATCTCTCACATTTTAAATATTTAACATTTATAAACACAGGCAGAACCTGTCACCAGTCTTGAAAACAGTACCAATTGATCTATAGACTAACTCATTAACCTAGAAATTTTTTAGCACCTGTGTTTGAAAACATCTCTGATTAGTTTAGATACCTGTGTTGGTACAAATTACCCAGAGAACATTGGAAAGAGAACTACAGAGCTTAATAATTTTTTAAATCAAAACAGCTAGCTAAATTTTAATATAACTCTTGATAAATCTTTTTGAAAGAGAAAACATTATTTGACAACCCATGATGTTGGCTTAAGCTTGATAGTTATTGATTTTATGTACCACACAAACTTTTATTATTATAAAACAATTTTATGTTTTACCCATAACTTAAATTTGATAAAGCTTAAGCAAGCTATCCTAACATATCCCAGGAAGATGAAAGCTATCATTACTGAAATTAAATCATTTAAACCTAAGTGATTAAACCCAATTATGACCATTCAATAAAATTAGTATAAATAAGACAGAAGCTATTTTTAAAGTTACAATGTCTTCAGGTATGAGTACTTTACCTTTGGAAAATAACCACTTCTATGTGAGCCTTTACCTTAAGAATGGTTAAAACCTTGATGAGAAGAGGAAACTAATTTACTTTACTGAGAGAGTCTTAAAGCCAGTTTTATAACCCTTAAATCATAACAAATTAGCATCAGTGACCTGTTAATGAGTGAGGTCTTATCATAAGACTTGGTTTCTCCATTGATTAAAACCTTGGCATCAGGTAAACATTAGATTTAATCCAATTAAATATTTTAATGAAGGGGCCCTTCCCCTGATATACACATTAGGTAAGTCTGATACTTATCTTATGTAAGGAGTTTGTAACCTGGTCAAATACCTTGACTCAGTTGACATATTTAACATTTTGTCTAGTGAGAATTTTTTTTTTTTTTTAGGTTTTTCGAGGTAGGGTCTCACTCTGGTCCAGGCTGACCTGGAATTAACTCTGTCATCTCAGGGTGGCCTTGAACTCACGGTGATCCTCCTACCTCTGCCTCCCGAGTGCTGGGATTAAAGGCATGCACCACCACGCCCGGCTAGTGAGAAATTTTATCTAACAGATGTGACTTTAGGAGTTTAAAAGAGAAGAACTAAAGAGAACCACAGTTATATGTTGTACTTTTTTTTTTCTTTGTCAGAGACAATTGGCCATTTTGTCTCTAGTCGGAGTCTGGAGAACACTTGGCTTAAACTTGTGTGGAGTCTGAGATAAACAGAGTCACATGTTGGGTCATGATATGCAGAGACATTTATCATACCAATAACTGTGGGATAACTCCACAATGCATGACCCATTTACATCAACAAGGAGGGTCCAATGGGAGGGGGTAGATCATGGATGAGCCTAAACAATGGTACCAAACTGCCTGTATTTGCTGAAAAGAAAACTAATAAATTAATTTTTTTTTAAAAAAAGGGAGTTTTATCCATTTTTTTTTAGAGTCCAGATTTCCATGAATTTAAGTAGCATATGTTGGAAAGCAAGAGCAAAATGAAATTACAGAGCAGAGGGAGAAGCATCCTGACATTTCTTATCCTATTCTGAAGTTGTTTGTTTTTATAGAATAAATTTACCCATTTGTAAAACACAAGGTGATAGACTCTTATCTATGTTGATCCTGGTTAAACCTCCAATTGCATCTGTACTTATGACTTTGTGACCCACCTAGCATAAGGCATCACCTGTGTCTAATGTAAGATGAATTTAGATTAAGACTATGTCCCTATAAAAAACTTAGAGTAACATTAAGAGTCTGTAAACAGTTGAAAAAAATCTCTAACTTTAGGCATGGCGTTTAGGTTTAGCCTGAAAATTTTTTCCTACATATGCACATCAGTCCATTATAAATTTAACCTTTATTAAACTCTCTGGGCCTGGGCATCAGGAAGCAGCCAGCCCTTATGCCAGTAGCCCAGTTCCAACAAAGTCCTCTGCAGTCTTTCCTTCCCCTAAAAAAGCTCATAAGCCAAGCCTCAAAGTTTAATGCTGTCTGCATTTAGCATTTTAAGATTCTCATTAGAATAGTCTATAAAATTTGGCTTACCACTCCAGAAGACACCTTCAGTTGCAAGCACCAAGTCCATGCCTATTCCTCCAAAACAAAGGTACCAAAAGATCAACATCCAGACAGCTTCAGGTTAGCTGAAATAAACTTCCAGACTAGGTACAGTTATGGAGGAAGGGATATTTATTGAAGCTTAAAGATCCAGGAAAGTTCCATAATGGCAGAAATAGCTGGCCTGCCTTCACAGGCCCAAGCAGAGAGAGAGTGAGAGAGAGAATGTGTGTGCCAGGGCCTCCAGTCACTGCAAATGAACTCCAGATGCATGCGCCCCCTTGTGCATCTGGCTTTGTGGGACTTGGGGAGCCAACCTGGGTCCTTTGGTTTTGCAGGCTAGTGCATTAACCTCAAAGCCATCTCTCCAGCCCAGGATGTTGGATTTTTATGAATGCCTTTTCTTCATCTATTGAAATGATCATGTGATTTTTGTCCTTTAATCCATTTATATAGTGTATTATATGTCTCAATTTGCATATATTGAACCATTCCTGTACCTGTGGGATAAGGTCTACTTGATCAGTGTGGATAATCTTCTGATTATTCTTGTATTCTGTTTGACAATATTTTGTTCAGAATTTTTGCATCTATGTTCATGAGAGAGATGGTCTGTAATTTTCTTTTTTGTTCTGTCTTGTCTGGTTTTTATATCAGGGTGATACTGCCTTTGTAGAAGTTTGGTAGAATTTGTTCCTTTTCTATTATGGAAAATTTTGAGAAGCAGTAGTATTAGTTCTTCTGTGAAGGTCTGGTAAAATTCAACTGTGAATCCATCTGGGCCTGGACTTTTTTTAGTTGGGAGACTTATAACTGCTTAGATCCCCATACTTGTAATAGGTCTATTTAATTGGTTTCTATCATCTTAATTTAATTTTAGTAGGTTATATAAATCAAGGAAATCAACCATTTCTTTCAGATTTTCAAACTTTGAGGCATATATATTCTTAAAATATGTCCTTATGATTTTTTTCTGAATTTCTTTGGTATCTGTTGTAATGTTACCTTTTTAATCTCTAATTTTATTAATTTTTGTCCCTTCTCTATCTTCTGGTCAGATTTGCTGACCAGAAGACTTGTTTATCCTTTTAAAGAACTAACTCTGCTTCCTTGACACTTTGGATATATATATTTTTTCTATTCCATTCATTCCTTTCCTAATGTTTATTATTTCTTCCCATCTACTTATTTTTGGTTTGCCTTGTTCTTCTTCTTCTAAGGTTTTAAGTTGAAATACTAAATTATTTACCTGTGTACACTCTAATTTCTTAATATATGCACTTAGAGCTATAAATTTCCCTCTTAGGACTGCCTTCATTGTGTCCTAAAGGTTTTGGTATATTATATTTTCATCATTTGAGTCTGTGAATTTACTGATTATCTTTTTGATTTCTTCAATGACCCATTGATTATTCAATATTGTACTGTTTAGTCTCCATGAATTTGTGTATGCTCTATAGATTTTCTTGTTTCTGATTTGTGGTTTAATTCAAGGGATTATTTCAATTTTCCTGTATTCATTAGGATTTGATTTCTGTCATAATATATGATCTATTTTAAAGAATGTTCTTTTTGCTTCTGTGAAAAAATGTATATTCTCCAGCATTTGAATGGAATATTCCATAGATATCTGTTAGGTGCATTTGTTCCATGACAACATTTAATCCAGATTTGCTGGGATGTCAATTGTCAATTGATGATAGTGGCACACTGAAGTCACCCACTACAATTATGTTTGGTGTTATCTGTGATTTTAAGTCTAATAGTGTTTGTTTGAGGAAATTGGAAGCTCCCATATTAGGTGAATATATATTTAGGATTGTAATGCCCTCTTGTTGGAGTGTTCCTTTCATCAGTATAAAGTGACCTTTTTTATCTTTCCTTACTAATGTTGATTTGAAGTCTATCCTTTCACATATTAGAATAGCAACCCCAGCTTGTTTCCTAGGCCCATTTGCTTGAAATATCTTTTTCCATCCTTTCACCCTAAGACAGTGTTTATCATTCATTGAGAGATGAGTTACCTGGAGGCAACAAATGACAGGATCCTGCCTTTTAATCCAGACTGCTAGCCTGTGTCTTTTGGTAGGGCATTGAGGTCATTACTATTATAATTTATTATTGAAATGTATGCATTTTTTCTTTCCATTCTTCTTTTATAGTGCTTCCTGTTTTCCCTTTTTCCTTTGTTTTAACTGTTATTTGACTATGGTTTATTTTTTCCTGTTTCCTCATGTGTGTGTTTTGCTCTCTCTTCAATATGATGGATTCCATCAAGTATTTTTTGTATAGGTGGCTTAGTTGTAATAAATTCCTTAAGCCTGTTTTGGTTGTATAATGTCCTTATTTCTCCATAAATTTGGATACATAGCTTTTCAGTAGAAAGTAATCTTGGTGTTACCTTCCAAAACTTGAAATATATCATTTCATGCCCTTCTGGCTTCTAAAGTTTTTCTGAGTAACATGCTGTTATTATGATGGGATTGCCTTTTTAGGTAACTTGCTTTTTATCTCTAACTGCTTTCAATATATTTTCTTTAGTTTGTGTGTTTTGTAGTCTAATTATAACATGGCAAGGAGAGGTTCTTTCCAGGTCTTTTGTATTTGCTGTTTTAAAAGCTTCCTTTATCTGCATTGGCATTGTTCCCCCAATTTAGGGAAACTTTTCTTCTATGATGTTGTTGAAAATGCCTACTAAGCCTCTAGAGTGAAATTATTATCCTTATACTATACCCTAAATTCTTATGTTTGATCTTTTCAGTTTCACAGATATCTTGAAATACACATTCATACCTTTCTATCAGCTTGTCTTTCTCTTGGTTGGACTGCATTAGGTCTTCTATCTAGTCTTCTAGTTTAGATATTGTATTCTCTACTTTATTCCTTCTACTGATGAGACTTTCCAAAGAGAGTTTTTATTTGACTTTGTTTTTTAGAGCTAGAATTTCTGCCTGGTTTTTCTTCAGTATTTCTATCTCTTTATTCATGTCATGTAATGACCTCCTTCTTTCCTTAAGCAGGTTTCCTGTGTTCTCTTTCAGCAGCTTGTTTTCTTTTTTGATTTCTTCTTTGATTTCTTTGAGTATAAATAATTTTTTAAAAATCTTTGTCAGGCATTTTATTTAAAAAAAAAATCTCATTGGGGACCATTTCTGATGGATTTATAATTTTTGGTGGCATTATATTGTCTCAATTCTTGTTTCTTGTATTATAATGTTGCAGTTTTTTCATCCTGAGTTCATTTGGTGCTTGGGTTTTCTAATAATCTGTGGTGCTTTTAGATTTGGGAATTCAACTTTATGTACCTACAGAGTATGAGCTCATGGTTCCAAGTGTAGATTTTGTACTCCAGTCCAATTGCAGAAGCAATCCTAGGTGTTGAGATTGCCTGGTATTCAAGTATTCTAGTGACCTGTGTAGAGCAATTTACTGGCAAATTCTAAAATTCAACTCTGCAATATACAGATTAATTAAAAAGCAGCACAGAGTATGCAAGTGTGGGGATTGAAACCAACAGATAACCTTATAAAACCACAATCCCTAAGGGTGTGTTTTTCTCTATACCCTTAATCCTGTCAGCTGGAAGGTTGAGATATATGTTCTGAATTGGGGTCCAGGTCTGCCTGGATCTGAGTTAGTCCTTGCTCTCAATAATGGCAGAAACAAAAGACAAAGGCCCTGTAAATCTGAACGCATCAAAGGCAACAATAGTCAACCCCTCAATAGATCTTACTTGAGAATGATAAAGCCAACAATGAATATGTAACCCATAACCTGTCCTGACCTGGAAGGAGAGATTAACACTTCTAGTGCACGCCTATGTACCTGCTTATTTGTAAGTCAGCCTCCTTACCTTTTGGGGTGGTTTCCAATCTCACCAATGCTGATTCACCTTGATCCCTCTGTGTTGTGCTGTGGACCTGATGTTCTGATCAGCTTTGTTGGATGCCCTGCAGCTGGGGGCTGACTGCATTCTCTGGAGGTTTTTTGTTCTGATGGTTAGGGGATAGGAGAGTGTAGGAAGCCTGGATTTGTATTGGAACTGCTCAGCTGATTCCACATGTATCCCTTTCAGCAGCTTCTTAGCTGATCTCTGCTGCCTCCCCCTCCAATTTCTTGACTTTACAAAGAGGTTGATAAAAATCCTGTTGTTTGGGGACTGCTCCTGCAGCTCGCTGCTGGGTGTATGGCACTGGGCGAGTGTACCAATTGCATGGATAGCGCAGATCGTGCAGTTAGCTTGGATCTGGGCTGCAAGCACCTCAGTGGGATTCTGGCCATTTTCCTTTCTGGTGGATCCTGGTCTCCTCTGCTGTCACTAATAACAAAAACCTATACACCTTCACTTTTCAGAAGAACTATGTATTTTTGGGGGGTTTTGCTTAAATCCCTTGCTAGGCTGCTCTGGCATGGTTCCTATGCTGCCATCTTACCCAGAAGTCCCTTCTGCTTTGATCTTTTATTTAGTAGTTGTCAAGTGCCTGCTAAGCAATACAGAGTCCTGCAATTAAAATGTTAGTAACAGGTGGCCCATTACTTCTGGGAATTTACTTTTTCCCAAAGGAAAATAAATATGAACATATAATCACAATATTAATTAGTCACAACTATTCTTAACAGGCCACTTAACACATAAACAGATTATGAAAGTATCCAGACAAAAGATGTGGCAAGCAACAAGAAAATAAACAAGAAAGCAGGACATTAAAACAAACAAACAACAATAACAACAAAAATTTGTTTCACTGGAGACTTGACTTTTAACTTCTGCTTAGATCCTGCAATGAAAAGATGATACACAGGCCTCTTCTACTGAAGACAGTGACCAGTTTAAGGATGGAAATCAAAGTAGAAAAGGTATTTCATTTTGGATTGGTTGTTTTCAAATATACATTCCCACTTCAGGTTTTTATTTTGTTGTTTGTTTGCTTTTAATGTTTGCCGACCATGTTGTTTGAGTAAAGTCATGTCCAAGAAAAGCTCACAATCCACTGAGAAAACACAACAATAAAGTTAGAGACAGGGAGTGCTGTGCCACATACTATGTGCAAGGAGACACTTTGGATTTTTTCTAGATATAAGCACACTGAGAAAGTGGGACTATCTTAGACAGCATGGAAGAAATGGCCTTAATATATAAAGAGGGAAATGTCCAGATTTTCCTAGCTCTGCTCATTGCTCTAGACATATAGGTAATACATGTTTCTAATAGATTAAGCACACATAGAAATCAGACACAGTACTAGAAGAAATACTACTACAATGAAGATTGAAATAAAAGTGAAGATGAGCTTTCTGGCAAGTACCTTAACCACTGAGCCCATATCTCTAGCCCTTGAAATGAGCTTTCTATAGGAAAGAGATTACAAGAATATACTAAATAATATAGTGATTTGATTAGAAAGGAAAATTAAATTGATTTTCCTAGGAAAGTTAACATTTTGTAATGGGTATGAGTGAGGGCTGCAAAGGAGTTGAAGAGAGGTCTGACCTACAGCAAGGATCACCAATACCGCTTGACATTCATTTCCCTCAGCTTAGCCAAAGACAGTGATTCCCAAGTGGAGAGAAACAGTAAAAATAACCCAATTTGTGCTCATAGCTGGAAAAAATGTTTCCCATTTTCCCCCATAACATAATAATGATCATAACTTTCCTATCAAGATGTAGTCCCACCAGAGTCACTAATATGAAATGGGTTGTTAGGGGTTCAGGAAAGTCCTTGAACCCCAAACTTCTTCATTTCTACTTTTAATTAAATAATTGAAAAAAAATTATACTGAAAAGGATAGTTATTATATTATTATATTTATTGAAGGAAGTACATAACCAGAGAAAGACATCCACATGGCTTGAAAGCCCATGTGTAGGGCCTCAGAAAACTCTGGAAAGAAAAGAAAGTAAAGAAAGTTCAAAGAGCCCCTGCCATATGGGTAGCTGGAGGGGGAAAAGAGTCCAGGTGGAGAGTAAGGGCTAGGGGGCTCTCCTCTCAGCTCAGCCCAACTGGGCCAAGTAGAAGAGGAACTCATCAGCAGCTGTAAGTTCAAGAGATGCCAGTCAGCACAGAGAGCTTGTTCTCTCCTTGAAAACATATTCATAACCTTATGGTGATGAGCTCTACCTTATGGATCAGCTCATCTGAGGGAAAGTTGATTGGTTTGGGCTAGGGGCTGTCTCAGGAAGAGGCTAGCCATGATGTCAAATTTGAGGGACTAAACTTTGACCAACCACAATGTTAGAGCTAGATTTAAATCCTAGCGGAGACCTCCCTTCCAGAAGGAGCTCAGGTTGTATATAAAAAATCAATCTATGTAAGAGATAAGAAGTCAGGTCATCCTTTGTTATCTAGCAAGGGCAGATCATCCTGCCTTTCTAATTTCAGAGTTCATTTTTACTGCCTAAGAGAACTGCCTCACTCTCTCTCACCTTCATTTAAAGTAAGGTGTCCTAAGTATTCCCAAATCTAGATCTGAGTATCTGAGGATAAAGGTCTGATACCTAGAGATGTTCCTATGATTTTATTTATTCTTGAACATTTATCGTAGTATGTACAGTAATTCTATTATTTTAAGATACAACCTTTGAGCTGGAGAGATGGCTTAGTAGTTAAGGCACTTACCTGTGCAGCCTAAGGACCCATGTTTTACTCTCTAGATCCCAGGTAAGGGAGACCCACAATGGTAAGGCAAAGGCAAGGATGTACATGCCCACTAGGAGGCACAAGCTTTTGGAATTTGACTGTAGTGACTGAGGCCCTGGTACCCCTATTCTCTCTCTCTTTCTCTAAAAGAAAATAATTTTTTAAAAAAGATACAACCATTTGGAAATCAAAGTTTATGAAGTAATAATAAAGTCCATTCCAACTTTATAGGGATGGTGCTGGTACATTTTGCTTCTATTGCCTGGTTAAAAAAAAATGCTAACTTTTAATTTTATGTGCTATCCCTTGACAATACTAGTGAACGCTGGTTTATAGAAACACAAACTCATTACAAACTGCTTTAGCATTATTGTGAATAAGACAGACTCTAAACCTACCACTTTGTTTCCCTCTGCCCCTGCCTACTGATATGTTTCCAGGTTATAATAAATGAAGGGTAGGTCCAGGTATCAGCATTACAGTCAAGAAATGTTAGTTTAAACTTCTATAATTATAGATTTGTTACTTGAGAATCTTGTGTCATTCTATCCAATTCAGATTTTAAAAATATAATTTTAGAAAATATAATTCTTCCTCAAAAAAGTTATCATGGTCAGCAAATAATACAATCTTAACCATTTTAGGGGGCTAGAGAGATGACTTAGTGGTTGAGGCACTTGCTTTTCAGCTTTGCAGCTCAGGTTTGAATTCCCAGTACCCACATAGAGCCAGATGCACAAAGTGGAGCTTGAGACTGGAGTTCATGTGCAGTGGCGTGAGGCCCTGCTCTATTCATTCTCTCTTCCCCCTCTCTCTTCCATTTCTCTTTTTCTCTCTCTATTCCTTTCTCTCTTTCTCCCCTATTTGCAAATAATAATAAATATACTTTTTTAAAGTTTTTTTTATCTTCATGAGGTTGTTTATTAATAATGAAACTAAAAATTCTTCTTTCCTGAGCTGATTTCTGGCATTGTGCATATAAAGGTAATGGACATTTTAAAATTTACATGGAATTAACTAGAGGGATTTGGAGATAGACAATAAGTTTATAAATATACCCTACCAAGACTTCTTTACAGAAATATTAAATCCATCCCTGTACTAAACTTTCATAAAGTAACAGTAAACAGGAAAACAGAGCATGGTCTCAGCAATAATGACAACATTGTCACAGTCTAGTAAAAATAATACATGTATCCTGTGTTTACTTTGACCTTAGATTTAATTGTATTTTGCCATATTCCTGAAACCACAATACGTTTTGAAGATAAATGTATTTAAATGCATTTGAATATCTATTAGAATATGAACACAAATAGGCATGCAGAAGTAATAGCGCCATGAGACTTTATCAAACGTATGTACATCAAAAGCATTAACTGAGCCAGGCCAGGCGTGGAGGTGCATCCCTTTAATACCAGCACTCAGGAGGCAGAGGGAGGAGGGTCATGGTGAGTTCAAGGCCTCCCTGAGACTACATAGTGAATTCCAGGTCAGCCTGGGCTAGAATGAAACCTACCTTAAAAAACAAAACAAAATAAAAAACAAAAACAACAGAAAGCATTAACTGAATTGGTTTCTGCTCTTATAATAATAAAATAAAATGGATGTCTTCAGCTTAATTTTTATTTAAAGAGCACACACCCATTATTTGAATAAAACTAAAAGTTAAATAAAACTTAAAAATAATTGCCCATACACCTATAACCATATATATGTGAGGACAATTATATATGTATACATATATAATACTATGCTAGAACTATAAATATAAAATGTATAAGACTTAAATAGCAAAGTATTTAACAGTGTTCAAGTCACAATTCACTTGTTTATTCTTTTGGCTTGCCCACATAGGTGTTTTAAAAACAAAAAGCAGTGAGTAAGTTAATACATTTTGAAGAACATTTTGTCTTCTTGGAGGACTGTTTGTAGTGCCTTTACATTGCATTCTTCTTTATCTAGAAAACTATGTTTTCATTAAAACCTATATAATTTGCTGTGAACATATTCAGTCTTGCAGGGTTTAATTAACTAATTTATTTAGTTTTTCTTTTTCCTTTTTTGAGACAGTCCCATGTATCCTAAGCTGGACTGGAACTTCCTACATAGCTGAGGATGATCTTAAGCTTTTGATTTCCCTGCCACTACTTTCCCAGTGCTGGGATTAAGGTTTGCATTACAACGAACTAATTTAGCTTGCCCCTTTCTTAAAGCAGCAACAGGGAGAGAAATAGTCTGTAGCAGTAACAAAAAGTAAATCTTTGAAGAGCTTACCTGCTTATGCAGTATATTCTACTCATCCATTTTTGGTGGGATACATTCAAAGAAGAGGCACAATGCTTTAAATAATGGCATTATGCAGTGTTCAGTCACAAAAGAAGGAAATATGCATTCAATATTTATTTTTAGTGGCTTCCACTCTAGGCCTGACATTGGAAAGGTGTATGATATATCAGTAACAATAATAGTTTTAAATATCACACATTTTAGAGAAAATTAGAAGAACCATGTAGCCGAAGAAATAATGTGAATGGATTTGTGGTAGATAAGTGTATTATATTAGGCAAGAAAATTTATATTTGGTAAAAAAAAGTCAGTGTGACCATTTCTACCTGAGTCTGTGGCTGAGAGTCACCACGGCACAACACACTTCATAATTGTAGACATTTTGCTATGTTCCAATTGGAACAAGGTGAATTTCTGTAGACAGTACCTGGATCCAGAGATTATGAATATTAATTCTTACAGTCATTGGTGAGAGTCATTGGTATTATCAATAATGTGACATTTGAATGCATACTTATAAATCCATGAATTTTTATATGATCTTAAATGTGGCTTACTTATTTTCATCTTTCTAAGTGCTGACATATAGCCATTTACTTGAAAATGTCTAATTTGAAAAGAATTTGGATATTCTAAGAATCATATACTTTGAGTAGGTCTTAGGCAAGTTTCATCATATTCCTTCACCAGAATCTGTTGATTGAAGATGTGTAAAATTATTTTGTAATCTATTTTCTTTGTCTTTCAAATAAATAGTGTATCTTCTGATAAAAATGAGAGTTTTTCAACTGTGGTTCCTTTGTTTATTTTCCAATGAACTATCATAGGTCTTTCTGCCTGTTAGTATAGACTCAAGAAACTAAATTAACAATTTAGACATGTGAATTTTTTCAGAAGTGAGAGCATGGTGCTATCAAAGGTACTTTACAATATTTATAAATTATAAAAGTGATATGCATGATAAGCAGTTTATTCCATAAGCTGAACTTTAAAAATATAGCTGTGTTATTTCTGACTCTGAAAAGTGTAGTTTTACCTTCAGGTTATTTTCTTTAGTTATTTTTCACAAGTTCTTTAAACCATTTTCTGACACCTTGCAAAGAATAGACCTTTTACATTTCATCTAGGTCACTGGCTTCTTAGAATGATGGACAATTGAAAGAATTTTTAGTCTTTATCAAAATCCTTCAAGGTTATTATACATTTTAGACAGCAAGAAATTATGACTCAGAAGCTGATATAATTCATAAAAACAATTTTAATAATACAAAAAAGATAAAATCTGAGTGAACTGATGTATTTTATCTCAAATGGAAATTTCAGTTAGCATAATACTTGGACTAAATTTCAGAGGATTTCATAAACCATGGGCAAATTATCATTGAGCAAGGTAAAGTGAAACAATGTGTTAATATGGCTTATTGATTTCTGAAACTTCAATGACAAAATGTTTACCTCTTAAAAAATAAGAAGGTACAAATGAAATGTAGTTGGCATTGTATAAAGGCATCTTTTTCCACTTAAATATATGCACGTATAAACACACATTAACAACCAATCACATACATTCACACAATTTGTTTCCAGATTTATCTTTATCCTACACTTAAAATTATCTTCAGCCATAAAACTGTCCATGCACTTTCCTCATTTGAACACTAGTCAAGCACATACTTATTTTCACAAATGACACTTCTCATTAATAAACTATCCTATACTCATCCCTAGGCTTTGCTTTATTAGAATGATAAAAACATGCATACCACTGCTTTTCCCTTCATTCCTTATTTTCATAACATTTTCATATTTTCATAACATCCCTTCTTTTGTCACTTTATTTTGTTCCCTTTAACTTTCTTAGTTTTAGTCAAGATTGATAAATGAGAGTGAGTACATGAAAAAATGGAGCTTTTGTACACTGTTGGTGAAGGTGTCAAAGTGGATAGACTCTTTGGAGGTATGGATGTTCCTCTGAAAGTTAAAAAATAAATAAAATAAATAAATAAAATAAAACTGCCAAATAATTCAGCACTCTCAATCCTGCTTCTGCATATACAATGGTGGAAGTGCAACATATATACAAACATCTGCAAATAACCTGCAGAATGATTTGTGATAGAAAAATATGGTGACATCCCAAATTTATACCAAAGCAAGGATAAAAAATGTGATATAGACATATAATGATTCTTACTCATGCTTCAATTTTAAATAAATCTTACTATTATGTTAAGAAGAATGAATGCTGAAGATATGCAAGTGAAATCTGCAAACCTGGGAATGACAAATAATATATAATTCTTATTTGAAATATAAAAAAAAATTTACACTTAAATATAAAAAATATTTAAGTGGAAAAAGAATGTTGGGCATAAGGAGATAGGGAAGTAGACCTGGTACATTTTTGATATAAACTTTCAACTATAAGTGTTAAATAAGTTCTAGAAATGTACTATATAATATAGTACTCATAGGTAACATTATTACTTAATGTGTTCTTAAAAATTAAGAGGCTATGTTGGATACTAAGCGTTCTCACAAATAACAGAAATGTTTAGCATCTGGCTGTGTTGACATTAATTAATTAATTGATATTAGTATTATGACCATGTGCATATAGGCAAATACATCAAATATTATATATAGAACATGTACAAATTTAGAATACAAATTATAAGTGGAGTCATAATGTCTGAACAATATATCAGTAAAGCTTTTTTTTTTTCCTGAGGTAGTGTCTCACTCTAGCCCAGTCTGTATGTAGTTTTAGGGTGGCCTCAAACTCACAGTGATCTTCCTACCTCTGCCTCTGGAGTGCTGGGATGAGAGGTGTGCACCACCATGCCCAGCTTTTATTAAACCTTTTCAATGATTTTAATTGTACTAATAGTGTCCTTTTATATAGGAAGCGTGATAAATTAGAGATGGAAAGATAGAATCAAGTACTTTTCACAAGACTTCATAGGAAGCTTTAGGTTATTAAGTTAGCTCTATTTTTGTTTCCTTGTTTTAACTTGAAGGCATTTAATATTATAAAAGTATCAGAAATGGTGAACTTATTTAAAGCTTAGTGGTTTCAATATTAGTCTAAAATTTGCTACCAATACATTTCTATCAATGCATTTGCAATAAACAGACATAGCTTCTGCTTCTCCAATTTTTCTTCTCCTTATCTTTGAAATGAATCTGGAACATGGGATGAGCTGTACACCTGAAAGAGCCACACATTCTCATGCTGCAGAGTTGTCATGAGAATACTCACTTTGCCTTCAATGATTTCCGGCCTTCCCAAAGCTCAGAATAGTGCCCCAGGGAGTTTCACTTATTTCAAGGAAGTGAATTTCAAATGCGATGATGGTATAATATGCAGCATTTATGAGTTTGTGAATAATTCAGGTTTTTTTATTTTCTGTACAAAGATGCCTATAAGGAAAAATATAACAAAATTTGCCTATTTCAGATTGTGACTTGGCAATCATAAAAAAATCAGGTCTACTGATCTTGACATAGCAGATAGAAATTTTTGTGTGTGAAGTATATCTTTATAAGTTAATCGTTATTGTTATTTCATCATAGTGCTCACCATTAGAATTTAACTGTTCTTAGGAAGAGAAACTTGGATTTCATTTACCTATGTACACCTCAATGATATGAATACTGCTTTCTACTTTTTCAAGGAAGTGCATAGCATAGATAAGATTGTTATTATCTTATTCTTCTTTTTGGTGAAAGCTAGTTTAAGATTAGACCTATAGGAATCTTTTCTTAAAATAAAATATATTATTCCATTCATTCAGTGGCTCCATTGAAACTCACTATGCGATAGCTTTAAATAATTATTTTATTAACCTAGTAGTATACAGTGTTTTAGGCAAATGTATAACATACAGTAATTATAGATTTGTCCAGATATTTATTACACCAATTGGTTGATGATGTTGTCCAGACTCTCATTATCCTAAGGGATTTTCATCCACACACTTTAAAAGTTTTGGATAATACATCAAAACTCCAAATAATTGTAGATTTTGCATGGTCTTCTTTTTGGTTCTTTGATATTATTTATGTAATTTCAAATTCTGCTCTTAGATGCATTCACAGTTAGGATTGTTGCACTGTTCTTCAGTTAATATTTTTATCATTATTTTCAACTAATTTAAATAATTGAATTTGATTTTGTCTGCTATTAGCATTAGTCAATCTGTGTATGAATCTACATAGACTATCTCATTCAGTTTATCTACTTAAAACCTATTCCTTCCTTCACATTTAAGCATCAGCTCTTAGAAGGACTGCTTCTGTGTTTTCAACATTTAAAAATTTGGAAGTGTAAATTTTATAGTATGCTTCTTACTATGTTTAATAAAATTATTGATTAACATTATTGTCTTTTAAAACCTTAATAATATTTTTGTTTTCATTATTGTTTCTTCATATATCTTATGTTTTTCAAATATTTTAGGTAATACATTTTCTTTCTTTGAACTATCAATAAACTTCACTTTTACTACTATGAAGTAGTTCCTGTGACAATTATGAAACATTGATAGTTTATAGTCATCCATTTAAAATTTATTTGTTTCCACATGAGGAACAATGTAAAAAAATTAAACAGTAAAATTCTATTAATTCTCAACTGCCTTTCAACATTATTTTCAGGTACTTACTTTCTGTAGTCCATGTAAATCAGACAATATTTGCTTTAATAGTCATTTGTTTTAGTCAATATATTTTAGAAAATTGAAATTATGTATGTATAATTTTCCTCAACTTAGAGCATCTTCCCTCCCCCCCCCAACACATTTTGTAGCTTAATCATGGTGGCGACAAATTACTACAGCTTAAATTAATATGTAGAGAGTTTCCCCTTCTATGCTGTAAAATTATCTTAGTGAGGGGAGCTTTCTAAACTTAGCAAGTATCATTCAGTTCCTGAATGTAATGAGCCTCCCTTTTTGCTCCAGATGGCAATATTTCAATATTTTACCCCTTCCTTGGGCTCTAACATTTTTTTCTGTGCCCCTCCTTTCCCCTTTACATTGAGCATTAGTTTACTATCTCATAGAAACAGACCTTGACCTATTATAAGTGTCTAGAGTAACTACTGTCCACATGAGAAAAGAAGAAGGAAGAGGAGGAGGAGGAAGAGAAGGATGAGGAGCAAGAGCAGGAGAAGGATGGAAAAGAAAGAAAGAAATATATCTTCTTACATAGTCTATGGCTAGCCTTGCCATGGATTTTTACCCTGGGATGTGACACCAGGTGATATGAGTGTCCTCCTTTGGTGTGAGCCCCAAAGGCAGACAGAAAGCCTTTGGGTGCTCCCTTAACAGTCACATCACTGCTGCAATACTGAGCATATTTTGCCTCGCATGTTGGTACTATATTATAACATGCCAGATCCACAAGCAAGACAGGAACAGGCAATTATCCCCAACAACTTGCATAGCACCTTCTAGCTCCATCGCAGCCAGTCATTAAGATGGAGCTTTCAAATCAATTCCAGCCTGAGATCTCCATTTCCTACAACCAAAGTATACAGTGCCATCAACAATAGGGGCTTACCATTTAGTTATGGTATACAGGTCACAAAAGTGGCACAATCCCACGGCATGTATAGCACAGCAGCCCTGCTGGTCAATACTTTATAAGCATGAGGTTTTACCCTACAACCACATAGCTCTTGGGAATACCAGTTTGCATTCATAGAGAGGGCTTTCATTCAAATTCTTCAACTATGTTTTTATTATTATTTCAGATGTTTTTTCAACCTTGCTAGTACACTCAAGGGTTATTAGCATTATATGATTAAATGATTTTATTGGAGAAAGATTGGGTCTCTGAAGGCTTACTACTGTCTGTTCCATGCAAATATTAATGGTTCTTTTAGTCCCAAGCAGCTACTATAAAAGAAATGTTAGCAAGTTCTAGTACAGCACACAGTATTCCCTTCACATATATTAATTTTTTTTCTAAATAACAATGCTGGGTATAACAGCATGCATGGGACAAACTAAACTGTCTCTACTAGCTCTCCATAATCCAGTCATTCTCAATGAGCCATTCTGCTACCTTATCCTGATGTGCTACTCTGCCATAAGACTGCTGTGCATCTCCCCCCACACTCACTAATTTCAGTTGAGTTCAGAAGACTCACCCTCACTATGGATGGCACTGTCCTCTGGGATGATGTTCCAGACTGAATATGAAAGATAAGGCTAGGATACCACTGCCATTCCTCATTCTGGACTAAGTCTGACCAGCTTCTTCATGTTACTGTTGCAATGCCTTCCCTACCATGATGGATTGTATCACGTAGGGCTACAATGCAAAACTAAGCCCTTCCCCTTAAGTTGCTGCTTGCTAGATATTTGGTCATAGCCCTAAGAAATGTAACTGGAATACTACATATTTGAACCTCTGCATCCTAGTATGATGTGTATTCACTAGGTGCAGTTGTGGTACTTACATGTCGAGTATCTGTTAGAATTACATATAATCAATTTATTGCTATATAGAAATAACTCAATAAATATGAATATACTTAACAGGATATATGTGTATACTATAGGAAGTATAAAACAAATGATTTGGTTGCAGAAATGTGATAATTTGCCAGGACAGGAGGTCATATTTTTTCATATGTTACTGTGTAATATTTCATTTTCATCCTAGCTGAATATATTTCTTTAAAAAATAAAAACTATGATATTGTAGTTTCATTCATCAAAAATGTTATTACAAAGACATTTTGGACTAGTGTTTTCTTGATTTCAAAATATATTTTATTAATCTTTTTGTCTTTGGGAAAGATTATGAAGAATAAAATAATTTTTAAAAAGTAGTAGATACAGAGCCGGGCTTGGTGGCGCACGCCTTTAATCCCAGCACTCGGGAGGCAGAGATAGGAGGATTGCCATCCATGAGGTCAAGGTCACCCTGAGGTGACAGAGTTAATTCCAGGTCAGCCTGGACCAGTTGAGACCCTACCTCGAAAAACCAAAAAAAAAAAAAAAAAAAAAGAAAAAAAGAAAAAAAAAAGTAGTAGATACAGAAATGCTGAAAGAAAAATGTGATAATTACTTTTCATGATAAATAATCACAAATACCAATACAACATAAATCTAATTCTTTAAGAAAAATTATAAATTTCTTGAGAATTCAGACCTCTTCTGAAATATCTGTGGGCTCACTGAAATGACAACAGGATGATTTTTTCCATCAGTATAACAAGTTTTAATGACTTATTATGCAGTATTACAAAGAGTCTGCATTAATATTGTAATTTATATATTAGTAATGATTTTAAGAATTTATTAAAATGTTATTAGGATTGTAAACCTTACTTGTGGAAAAAAACAATATTTAATCTAAAAATATATTAACCAATGCAAATAAGAGGATTTTAAATGCATTAATATAAATGAATTAATATTTCTCCTTAATCAGTGCAGCTAAGGAGATTTCTAAAGCAAATATCGAGAACTTATTTATAAAATAAAAATGAGGGTACCTGAATGACTACTGAAACATTCCTGTGATGGCAGAGTATAATACTCCAGGGAACTGAATTATTATTTATAAAGCTCACAGCAGCAGAATCAGAGTATGTTTGCTTTCAGGAGTTGCTAGAACTCTAAGGCTGATAATACAATGCTAATTCTACTGCTTATACTTCACAATGTCAGCTAGTCATTTGGTCTTTGAGGGTAGACAGGCTAATATAAAAAGCCTACTAAGCTTTTGTTCCTTCATTTTTTTTTTCTATATCTAAAAATAGCTAATACAATTTGTGTACCATTACACAGAGGAAAATGCAATGCGGAGAATTTTCCTTACTATCATAGCTATACTTACATTACCAAATGAACTGATCATGTTATTGTTTTATGAACATAAATACCTTTATGTGTATATGCCATTATGAGTGGTTCAACCACAGTGATAAATCTGAGTAATGAAACATCATGATATACTTATAAAGATAGCCTATTATGCCTCTAGGTAATATTTTCTTATTGGTACCATTCTTATTTTATATTCAACATATCATCAGTGGAAATGTCATAATGCATGGTTTTGTGTATTTGCATAATTGTGTTTATGCTAATGAGTATGTATGTAGGCATATGTGTGTGAGTGTGTATAAAGGCATAACATCAATTACTTGCTCAAATTTTGTAGTCATAATCCCTCTTGTTTAGTAAGAAATTTCCCATTATTTTTATGTAACTAGAAAATAGATGTTCATTCTAATTTCTTCTTCAATAGGAATTTTTTTTTTTACATAACTTTATGATGACCACATCCTTGGAATTAACTCTGAACTGATATATAATTCACAGATAGTCATTGAGCATCTAGTAATGATATGCTTGTTCCCTTACAAAGTTTGGTTGCTTTTGTCTTCCCAAGACATTAGCAAATGTGATGAAGCAAACAAGGAAGTGATCTCTCCATATTTAGCTTTGAGGTAATTGTGGCTATAAGGTGGAAAAGTGAGAGCAAATTACAAGTTAAAAGTGCTATTGCTAAAAAGAGGTGGGAGGAACTGAATTAAAATTAAGGAGTGAACTAATGCTAAGTACAATAGTCAGGGGAAAAATATCTAAGACTTAATTTTTTTTTTTTTAAAAAAGAGCTTTTGACACCAGGAGGAAACAGCTTTTAGGTTGAAGGAGCAGCTTGAATTGGGAAAGAATGCAGTTTTTAAATTAATTGAAAGAACAATAGTGTGGCCAGAATGTAATGAGAAAAGGGAGAATGGCAAGATATACAATTAGGATGTTAAGAAAGGACCAATTGTTTAAGGCCTGTGGAGGCCATCAGAAGGAATTTAGAACACCCCAGCTGCTATTTGAGAAATCTACAAAAGGGATTCATGGGAATGGATACAGCTATCATCTATCTTTGTTAAGACATTTTTTTGCTGTTATAATATATAAAGAGTTAATTAAAGTTAGATAAGAAAGAAAAAGGAGAGATGCTGAGTCACATATATTAGTTACAGCAAAAATGCATGATAAAATCAAAATGTTGAAAGAGGTAAGAAAAATGAGGTACTATATGAGAGTGGATAAGGAATAGTGAAATTAAAGGAATTGGGGAAATTTCTAAATACCTACCATGAAAAGTCTTGGTGCATGTTGATCTTAAATGACCCAAGGAACCTACGGCTTAGTGACCACTTCTGAGGGGCAGAGAGACATATATTATGCCAACCACATTCTTATTTCCTTGTTCCTTTTGGCATATTAAAGTGGAGACCTTCAAAGGTACATGTAAATGTAGAGGTCAGGAAGAGCTACTGGATTCTGAGTCATTCATTTTGTATGCAGCAGCTAATTTATAAGTCCATAGAAATCAAAATAAATGATCCAGGACGAAATAACTTCAGAGGAGAAAAAAAAAGGCCAAATTAAAGCACCAGACAATTCAAAACATTGAGATTAGGTAGAGAAAATAAGCAATTAGTGAAGGTGGCAACAGGAAATCAGTGAAGAACAAATGGAAAAGTTCATGGCATTCAATACGAGAAATAATAGCCTGAAAAAAGCAGGAAGTAGTGCACAGCATAACTATTTTAAGATGCACTGATGACAAGGAAATGATGACATTATGACAACAAAGTCTTTCCTCTAGGAGGAAAATATGAAGAATAGGAAAACAGGCTAGAGTGACTGTTACAACATGGGGCATTGCCATGATATGGAAGGACATGTTTAGCCCAACTGTACAACTCAGTTGTGGACTTCTTTTTGAAATTTTACAAGTTGGATTTTCATCAACATTTCTTCCTATGGGATTTACAGGTTATGTGGATGCTTCTGTGGTTATGATGGAGTTACATCCAGATAAACCCACTGTAGTGCTGCTAAACTGAGGATAATGCTTATATAATTCGCAGTGAAATGGTTAATTTAACCTTTAGCATATACTCTGGGTTAAGATGCGTGGCTTATTTATGCTCTCTGCTGCACTTGCATGTCTTGCTTGACTCACCACTGACAGTACTATCATTTGGATAGCTAGACAGTGTTTGAAGTACTGAACATCCCTCTTATCTCCTGCCCTCCCTTCTTCCTTCCATTCTGCCCTTCCTTCTTGTGACAGGGTCTCACTTTGTAACCCTGGTTGACCTCAAACTCTTGCTTTTTATACCTCTACCTTCCAACCTCTGTGGCTACAGGTGTTTACCACCACACTTAGCCTTAATTTTAACTTTATAATTGTTAAAGTACATTATTAAATGAGCAGCTTCATAGATATAATGAGGCCGGGTGACTTTTTAAAATCAGGGAATCTATATTTGAAGTATTACACAGGAATGGGTTCAGTGAGTCAAGTTACACTTTCCATTTCCTTGATGAAGCTTTTGCACTGTGTCACACAGGTTCTTCTAGTTAGAGGCCAAGAGCCTGAATTTCTGAGATTGTATAGGGTAAAAAGTCAAATTCAAATTTATATTGGCTTTTTATTCTGAAATAATAAGATGGTCTTGCTTTCTCAACTTATAATATATATTATCCTGACAGGATTCTAGCTGCTGATTTGAGAAAGTGACTATCAAAATCTTAAATGAAAAGTAGTAGTTTCCCCACCCTGCACCCCAATGTTTATGACCTTCTCAGTCCTATTTCCTTGTTCCTTTTGTCATATTAAAGTGGAGACCTTCAAAGGTAGTGTTATATGTAAATGTAGAGGTCAGGAAGAGCTACTGGATTCTGAGTCATTCATTTTGTAGACAGCATAAAATAAGTTTTCAGTGACAAGCATGAATTCCTTCCTGTGATATAACCCTCAAACCCAGAGAGCAGCTGGTTACTCCTATAACAAGCATATCACTATTGCTCCAGAGGGCAATGTTTCCAAAAAAATAGGTTTTTGTTGATGAATAACATAAAGTGATAGCAAGATATATACTTATTCTTCTGTTAGCAGATATAAGTATTAAAGTTACTATCTCTTAATGAAAAAGAACCAAACATAAAGCATGGTCAAGTTATTTGGGCAAATAAGATGCATGTTCTTTTCTTTTCTTCCCACTTCAGAAGGTTCCAGTCTCCTCCAGCATGCTCTTTGTGCCTCATCTGAAGTTGGCACATGCTCCATGAATGCAACTCAAAAGATGAGGATCGTTCTTAAGTATTGAAAGAGTGCCTTCCTCAATTGAACCCACAGTGATATTTTCTAACTTCTTAGCATTCCAATAGGGAGCAAGCCATTTTGAGAAGAAGAGCTATTTGAGAATATGTAGATTATTGAGAAATCTTCTGATGTCTCATTTCCTCTATAAAGCATTGCCAATTTGAATAAACACCCCTTTGAATATATTTATCTGATGCTGCAGCTGTCTTGAGAGCTCTTTCTGTACATATCACATAATGTTGATAAGTCAATGGCCTTTGAATTAATGAGATAAATATTAGCAAGATTGCATTAGGATGATCATCTGGTTGGGCAGTAGCAGAAATAAAACAAAACATCACTGTGACTTTCAGTGTTTTGAAAGTACAGGCATTTTAAATCTTGATTGACCATCTAGTATTAGAAATGGCATTATGAATCTCACTCAATGAATGCTCTATTTGCTTTTCCCTGTCCCCCAACTCAATATTGGCTTTCTTTCATAACACATCTTTATTAGTTTATCTTCTTAAGCAACTGATGTAGATCAATTTTTCTGTCTGACAGAATGGACCAGGAGGATTTCTTGGAATGCTGATACTAAGCACACTTATAATTTCTCAATCTTTGGAGAAACATTCTTACTAGATTAATTATATTGTTCAAGGATGTACATAAGTTAATGTTTATTATATACTATAACTAGTAATTCCATGCAAAAAAAACCCAGAAAACATGATTTCCAAATTTTATTTTTATGTTTAACTCTCAAATGGCATTGATAATCATCATTGAAAAACAGTAAAGCAATTAAGTTTTGAAGGAATTTTGAGTCAAATAAATATTGTAATTCTTGAGTTCTAATATATTTGTATTATTTGTCCCAGTAGTTTAGAATGTAGAAGGTAGTGAGACAATGGGATATATGAAACCATTATTATTTTTCATTTTAAGCAGTGATTACTTTAATAGAATTCATGATCTTTAGAATTTCCAATGCCTTGAAAAGTTTCCAGATTAATAAGAAAGAATTCAATAAAACCTTATGAGTTAATATTTATCCTCAAGTTTTATTCTTTTATAATAATACAACTAAGTGGCTGGAAGACTTTTATTTACATTAGAAAGTGCAGGACTTCATTTTGAATTTAGAAATTTATTTTAACAAAAACATTAAGTTGTGTCCTTCTTGTACCTCAAGGAATTTTATGAGCATAAAATAAATAAATAAATGTGGGTCTATCATGACCTAAGAGATTCACTTCTTCCACCCTACAACAGGCATTTTACAAATGTTCCAACATGCTTGGTGCCTGTGGCAGTAAAAGTACAAAACGATCAGCTGGTAAATGGCTTTGGAAATTAGTTGGAGGTTAATTCTCTGACTCATTGGCACCACAAAGTGGACAAGCTGTAATTAATTTTGATAGCATCACAAAACACTTTTCTTTATTAAATAATGAAGGGAGCTCATATAAACATGCTATGTAATGAGAATAATTAAGTAGGTATCAGTGAGATATCACTAAGGGTTTATGTTTCTGTATTTAAATTCTACCTTACCAATTTGGTTACTTAATAATTTTTTTATTTTAATGTTTTTTTCTTTTTGGTATTATTATTAACAACATATCTTGTATGGATACATCATGTGTTGGTACTTGCAGGTGTTCATAACTATTATTTCAGGCTCTCTCTCTCTCTTACATACACACACACATACACACACAACATTATCTAGGTAGCTTAATGACAAATAAGTTGTTTTGTTATGATTCTGAAGGCTTGAAGTCTGAGATCAGAGTGTAATCAGCTTCCATTCCTAGAGAAGATTCTGGGAATGTGGCTCCATGGTAGAGCACTTGCCTCACAGTCTGGAGGCTCTAAGTTCAATCCCCAGCACTGCAAAACAAAACAAAGTATAACAACAATAGAAACTTTGGCCCAGAACAGTTGCTCAGTGGTTAAAAGTGTGAACCACCTAGAGAAGGTTCTCCTCCAGGCTAGCTGGTGACCATATTCTTGGTATATATTACATGATGGATTGCATGTCTTTTCTTCTCAATTTATAATAATATATTTGGATTGAAAAAAAAATGTGGTGTAATTTAATTTTTGTTGTGTTCTAAAATCTCTTTCTCCACATATATGCAGTGGAATTTCCAGCATCAGAATATGATTTTAGTGTGTGTTGATGGGGAGGACAGCACAGTTCATAGCAAACATGCTACTAGTACTTTCAAAACAATTTTAAAAATTATCCCATAGATCTAAGTGCAGTTATTACTTATTAAATGGAGATTACAGAATGTATTTAGGTTATATATTTGAGAGGAACTCCAACAAAGTTGGCCTGATTGAATTCCATGTCCTATGCCTCTGTGAGTTTATTTGTAAGGAAAGCAAAAGGGATGTTTCTTTTATTTATTTATTTATTTATTATTTATTTGTTTATGTTTAACTCTGTGAACTGTGCTTTACATGGACAAACATAGGTTCCTTCTTATGGAGTAGAACCACTAACAGGACAATTTGGCATTATAGCTTAGGAATACTTGCTCTTCTGTTTTAAGCCTAAACTAGCAGACTATTGTGCTATCAAAGCTTTTGGAGAGCTAGGTTTTGAAATAATGCAGTTTGCCCAAAATAGGCCTTTACTAGCAATTTTCTTCTTTATAATTGAGGCAACTGCCTCTACAAACTCAGTTTTCTTTGTCAGGTGGCCAATGGTAATCATAATTCTTTATACATCTTCCATCACTTTCAGAGATACTGCAAAACATTGAATACCAGTTTTCTCTTCCTTTATTACTGTGTTAAAATGCATGATATAAGGAGTGTGTTTTCAGAGATTAAAGAGAGTAGATACTTTTTAATTAATAAACTAGATAAAAATTATATGTAAAACATAATAACCAAAATATTGAAAGACCTATGAGCATTTAGTAGCTAACTTTCAGCAGAAAACAAGATAAATAACTGGATGGTAAATCAATAGTACATCTGCAAGGCCACCACCTCTACCTTATAGTCAGTGTTCCAATTACACTTGGACCTTATGACTCCTTGGGTCTAAGGTATGCAGTGCTCCATGTACAAGTGATATCAAAGTTCTTACTTTCTCCTTTTTTCACAATCTGTACTGTTGGTTCCAATAAATGATGCCTATTTCTTTTTTTAAATGAAAACTGGGGTAGAATGTTCTATTTGTAGCCTCAGTGCCCATATCTCCTCTCTAAAGTGTACAAGGTTATAGAGTCAAGCAAGGGCCCAGTATTTGAGAAAAAATTTTACACATATCTCCCAATCACTTCCTCTGGTCCCTTCAGCAAGATCTGTCATACAGACACAACTCTCAGTCACATGATGCCACATGAGCCTCCCAGTCAGAGGTGAAGCTCAATAGGACAGGCACTGACACCAAGAATGCCATTGAAAAGACATCTAGCAGAGGTATTATGAAGGAGCTTGAATAAAGGAGAAATTTTGCACATACTTTTATGTATTGTGATTGGAATTTATAATGCTTTCTGGAAATTAAACTTTTAACTGAAGCTGAAGAAAACTCTGGGCCTCATCTCCATTTCTATAATAGATTTACTTAAATGTACACTGTACACGTTTATTGAGTTTTTTTAAATAAGAAGCTGTTTTTGTTTCCCCTGGATGCAATAAACTCTAAAAATAAACTCAGGATCAGATTTGTTTTTTCTTTAGACATTTTTTTTCTTTTGCCTTCCTTTGTTTTAGATTTGTATTCTAAATAGATAGTCTGTGTATCCCAGAAGAGGGAAAACACTTTGTAATTGTGCTTTCATGGCATGTTTCTCAAATAATTCAAAGCATATACACAAAGCAATTGTCACATAAAAACATTTCACACATGAATTTGAACCTTATTGAACATTAATACGTCTGTGTATTCTAGTTAACACTTTTAAATAAAGTACTGGATAAGTAAATAAGTATGTAAAGTAGCAAACGAATAACATCTTTTCAAATTTTGCCACAGGAACCACAGTAGTTTGCAATACTTTGTTGTTTCCATTTGATGAAAAGGCAGTTTTATATCCTTACTTTGTATATATATATTTGATGACATTTTCTGTAAGTCTAAAGAATTTTTAAACTAAATAAAGTATATTGTGATACAAATGTGTAATAATTCTGCAGAAATTAAACCTTTTTAGCTGAAACAGAAAGACTTTCAGTCTTGCTTTCATTTCTATAATATGAATTAATCTGCTTCTTTATTCAGTTCCTTCTATGAAAACATTATTGTGTTTACTAAGATGGTAATAAACTCTCTAAAACTAAATTCAAAAGTAGAATTTTTTTTCTCCTTTTAACTTTTGATTTTCTGTTAATTAGTAGTTTATATTTCAAAGAAAACTCATCTATGCTTAACTGTTCATAATAATTTAAGTCATGTTCACAGTTATTTGAATTTGGAAAAAAAAATAAGAATCTCTTCCTAGGTTTTTTTATACTTCAAATTTAATCATTTTCATTTTAATTAATTTCTTGAACAAAAGTGTGCACTAATTTAATATATAAGGGAAAATAATACAATGAAATCTTTCCTGCTTTATTACATTAAAATATTACTTTAACATTTTTTTAAATAAAAAGAGCATTTTTGGTGACCTACTTTGTACTTGACATTCTGGAAGAAAGCATAGAAATGGAAAATGATTAGCCCTATACCTATTTAAAATCTACTTAAAAAAAAAAAAGCTAAAGTGAATGTAAGATGTTCTAGTGCCAAGAAAGCTAACTAGCACAAATGAAAGAAAAAAAAAAAAAAAACTAGACTTAAAGGTTCAGAAGATACATAGAATTCATCCATTCAGGTGTCTCAGGGAATGCTTATGTAGGTAGCCAGAGAAATGGGACACAGATTGTTGAAAGAAATAGAAATGTTAGCACAGGTTTCTGGATCAAAATCACATAAAATCAGTGGAAAAATTTAAAACACAAAGTAGCCAAAAGTTATCTGATTTAATTTTAGGATGAAAGATTTGGTCTCAAATACTGTTTTTCTTTATCCCTGCCACTCACTCACTCACTCCCAAATTGAGCTACTGGAGTTCCAAATATAGCACAGAGCCAAAGAAACAGTTTTCAGGAAGTTAGCATAGGAGTTGGAATTCAGACATATAATAAACAATTTTAATAGCTATTGTTAGTTAGCCAAGTGCCATAAGGGGAGAATCTGATATTTGCTTTGGGAAGTCAGAATAAATTCGACAGATGGTTATATGCTGTTGTATACAGGGTGCAAGATAGGCATTCCTAAAGCAAGACATGGCAAACCTATGAGATAACGAACAGCTTGACATGAAGATAGTATGGTGGGGAAAGAGAACACTAGACACTACTCTAAGATTCTTGTTCATAGATCCTTGACAGACATTATGTGTGAGATCTACATATTGGTATTTTATAAAAATCTTTCAGATTGAGTGAGCCTTATTAGAATGAGTCATAGCAGGAATGAGAAAAACTCTATTGTTGAGTATTTTAGTATTTCAGACAAGGCATTCTAAAGGTCTGAGGAGGTAAGCACCAGAAGGGTCTTATTTGTAAAGAGATAGCTTTCTGTTATTCAACTGACAACAGTCTTTGTGGAATTTTGTGATAGAAGTTATGAATCAAGCATTATATAAAAGTTGGACTAACAAGATCACATGCCAATATATACATACATGAACATGCACATATACAAACACCTGTTCACACAGACCCACACAAATTTCTTATAAGTTTTAATGAAAACACCATTAAATGTAATATTCATAAGTATTATATATATCTACTAAAATATTTTCTTATTGCATTCATCTAAAAAGTTATAAATTTTATTCATGTCTGAGATCACCCCTAATGTATGTTGCTATTTATTTATTGTGGGCAAATGGTTAGATAATGGTGCTGTTTCAGCACTGAGAAAGACATAAAATGGGGAAGGGTATACAAAGGGATATATTGTTGACCTTTACTTAAGTACATAATGGTCACAGGAGATATTTATACTGTGTGAAATTGATGAGTTCCTGGAAAGGTATGGCTTTATTACACAAACCTACAGTCGCTCATTCTGATTAGCCATGTCGTTCTCATTTGAACCCTAAAACGGGAGACCAGGAGTTAAGAATAGGAAGCTGAGCTCCTGATTCCATAGAGCAGAAATCATGAGATAAGGTAGTATCACTAAATGAATGTAGCCAAACAGGTGAAAGAACTATAGAATCAAAAAGGTATCTGTGGTGGTTTGATTCAGGTGTCCCCCATAAACTTAGGTGTTCTGAATGCTAGGTTCCCAGCTGATGGAGATTTGGGAATTAACACCTCCTGGAGGGAGTGTATTGTTGGGGGCGGGCTTATGGGCTTTATAGCCAGTTTCCCCATGCCAGTGTTTGGCACACCCTCCTGTTGCTGTGATCCACCAGGGAGTGATGTCCACCCTCTGCTCATGCCATTGTTTTCCCCTGCCATTGTGGAGCTTCCCCTAGAGCCTGTAAGCCAAAATAAATCTCTTTTTCCCAGAAGCTGCTCTTGGTTGGGTGATTTCCACCAGCAATGCAAACCGGACTGCAACAGCATCTAAGAGAGAACAAGCATCAGAGCCCCTGGAAAAAAAAAAAAACAAAAACTTCTCAATTTCAAGATGGTCATAATGTAATACATTTTTCTTATTTTTAAAACATCTTCACTCTAATTCCCACTAATATTGTATGTACATACACTTATAGCACATTTTTAATAAAAAATACTAACACAATTACTTAGCCTTCTTATTTACAAGATTTATAGGTATTGCTTAGAGTGAATGTGACATTTTATGAGTAACATGACATCTGGTGTGTGACTATTTGACCCAGTTTGAATACATGGAGTAGAGCAGGGTCATTTAGTATGATTTGGCCTTCATGATTTTCATAATATCAATAAAAATGTCTTATTATACCTAGCACCTCAAAAAAAGTACAAAGGCTTAACATGTATTAATTTCAAATTGCCTGCAGAAATTACTCATGGGGAGATAACATTGCTTGGTAAGACTGATTTGTGTGTCATTTATTAGAAATCCAGTTTCCAGTGAATTCATAGACATTTGTTCTGTAAACTTAATGACTGACAGAAAATTTTTTGAGCAGCAGTTAAGAAACTATAACTCCCATCCAACAACTTGGCATGTATTTTTGTTACACTGTGCTGAGTGATATAATTCTAAAATTTGGCCTGTTGAGAGGCTTTGTATCTTTCATTTAGCTTGAGTGTGAAATAAGTGAAATAAAATAAGATATTTTACCTTAAGAAATAACATATCATAATTGAATTTATTAAAAGAAACAATTTATACATTTTTATTTTAATCTACACCAATTCTAATTTAATTTTTATTGATTTATATTTTTTATGTTTTTACTTGAAAAAGAGAGACAGAGAATACAAATGGGTGCCCTAAAGCCTCCTCCCACCACATACCAAATCCAGACACATGCACCACTTTGTGCATTTGGATTTATATGGATATGGGGGATTTGAACCTGGGCTTTTGCAGGAAAAAGAATGTAACTGATGATCTATCTCTCCAGCTCCCCATCTCTAATTTTTTGATAGTTCAAAATAAGCATACTGCTGTAATGAACATGAGAGTACAGCTCTCCCTGTACAGCACTGATTTCATTTCCTCTGGCAAAGATACATGAAAGGAATTGAGGGATCACATGATAGTTATATTTTTAACTTTTTGAAGAGTCCTATACTGCTTCTCTTAATAGCTGTATATCTTTCAGTACTGGTGCTCTCTTTTCTTGGTGAAGACAAACATCTAAAGTGCTAAACCAAGATGTGGGAACAATCTGTGTATCAAT